>NC_141003.1:53780703-54083654 GCF_052327205.1 Somniosus microcephalus
CAAACTGAAGCAAATCTTCCCATAGGCTAGGTATTTCTTTTATTAATTAAGAATGAATATGAATCATTTACACTTCCCTGAGTCAATTGACTTTGAAATCGGAATGGCTGTCTTGGCTGGAGAATATGTAAGTGGGCTTGCACTTCTTAATCTACTGGAATAGAGATGGTATTGGCACCATTGGGTAGCTGAGCCAATCTTTCAGGTAGGCCCCAGCAGCAGTGAACGCTTCACGAAATAAGAAAAGGGGAGAAAAAGGCAAAAATGAAATAGCATTCATGTTTACAATCACTTCTTACCTTATAATACTCTGAACACTTCTTAAGAATAAAATGACTCCAGAGATGAGCAGCCATGCAGAAATCAAACTTTTATATTATTCTGTATTTGCCTCCATGTTTAGTTTCTGCTAAAATGGACTCAATAGCTCCCTCTAGACAATGCAGACTAAACAGCTCAAACACTTCAAGCCATCACTGTGTACCACTTACTGATTGAAAGGGACAATTTTTTGTTTGCTAGTGCAGACCTTTAAAGTTTCTCAAACATATTCAGCCATTAGACTTGCAATAAGCACCTAACTACTTCGAAAAAACCACTGACGCTGCTCAAAAATAACATACAGCTGAAAAGTAGCAGTAATCAAAGATCAGTGACCAGGGTCACTGCATTAAGGTGACTGAGTAAGTTCAATTCCTTTTTATTACTTTCGATTTCAGGATTTTTATTACTGTTTGTTTTTCTGTGATAACTGAAACCCAGTAGCCTGATTTATGATGTATCAAGGGCCGTGTTTACCACTGGAATCTCAGTTGCTCTGAGCACTGATAGTGAACTTGTGTATTTCACTGTCCGACATGTCCATTCAGGATCAAAATACTGCACCTGGCAGAATCCAAATTGTACCATTTCTGCTCAAAATGCACGATCATTAGTGACTGACATGCAATGTTAGTATTATTAAGCATTAATGCTGGTTAAAATTAACTGCTGTTTTGAAGATTTGATCCCATGGGGTAGATCTTGGGCCAAATTTTACTTGCACTTGCGCATAGACTTTCCGTGGGGTTTTGCACAGCAGGTTGCTGTCAGCGGGATAGCCTAATGGCGCAGCGCCCTCTACAGGGCATCTGGGACCTGTGTGAACAGGGACAGCAACAAATGTATCTTTTTAACCAATCAGATTGAAGAATCGTTAATAAGCAGTGCAGAGTCTGAACCAGGAAGTGTCCATTAGATTAGTGAATTCATTGTTAAATCAGGTACAGAAAGCGAAATAAAGAGAGGGAAAGAAAGACTGGATTAAGAGAGAGAAGTAAAAGAGACAGAAAGGAACAGTAACAAAAAAAGTTATAATTTAAATTATTTGTTTAAAAATCTCCAAAAATAGTTAAAATCTGAAGGATTGAGACTCCACACATGTGTTAAGTTAATTTTCAGTGCCAGAGAGGTTGTTTGGCAGTAATTAACACTTACCACACCGTTAAAAGGGTACTTGGACTGGAATGACCTGACTTATTTTCTGTGATGAGTTTAGTCCGTATCTACGACGTCATTAGAGGAACGTCACGATGGGGACCCAGACGGTGAGATGCTGCTTTCATGCAGTTTATGGAGGAGTGGCGCACCGCGGACAGCAACTTCTGGATTTTCACCTTTAGCTGCGCATGTGCGCTCACAGGAACTTGCTGTCCGATTTGCGCATAAATAACATTGAGCACAGATAGCCTCACTGTTCTTTTCACAGCAAAATCCGGCCCTCTGACTTTGTGTGGAAGTGTAAAACAGGTGACAGTGAATCGGCAGTCTATTTCACATTTCTCCTGATCTTTGTTTCCTAATAAAGTAAAAATAAATGAACACTATTTCACTTTAAAACCCTTCTCTTAAGTTTACCAAAGTGGGAGCGGGGTGGCTGGTAGTTATGACATTATACGTGGGTAACCTGCATATCCCTCGTGGTGCTGGGGCCCCGAGCCCTCATGTTCCTGTTTATTTTATCGCTTATGCGCCCCACCCTGCATTCCTTCTCCAAACATGATTCTCCCCGGGCAGGATCTTAATAGGATGCATTCTGCAATGATTGGGATTAATGGCAGATGTCCCTACCCACAGTGCACGGCATGCTAGAATACGCCCTATCCATTTTAGAGGTGTGCAGGTGCAGAAGATGCTCTTTGTATATCAGTTGGTGACTTTAGTAACTCATTCTAAATTTTTCTGTATGGGGGCAAAGTGCTGTGTGTTGATTTCATATTAACATTTCTTGCTATCAAAATTCGAATTTGCAGGAGGCAATTTGTAACCTGGAAACTGTGGAGAAGATTTCTTCTGAGAGTTTAAACTAGCTTCTAGAAGTGGTCAATGATACTAAAAATGCTAATTTCCCTGCATTCTGCTGGAGATAGGCTCTTCCTCACCCCCGCTGCCCCCCTGTAACTGGACGAGATGGGTTGTAGCTACAAACACAGCCAGGATCACTCTCGAGGGTAACATGATCCTATACACATTGGCTGCCTTAACCTGTTTGAGTCGCAATTTACATATAAAGAAAGACTACAATTTGGCTTTGGTTTTACTTGCCAAATGAGTTGAAAGAGTGGAAATAGATCAACCGTCTGCCACCCAGTTATCAATGATTCAGACACAGTTTTATTGATTTTGGAAAGTTGTTTTATTTCAAAAGCAAAAACTCCTGTTTATGAAAGATAGGGCAAATAAATATTTAATGCAGATTGCAGGTTGGAATCCAGAAATGCTAGTAATAGAGCTGTCAGATAGTTCCATGGGAAATTGTTTTAACAGGTATGTTTTTCAATTAACTCGACTGTTTAGACACAAGCCTTCAGACATTTAATGCTTCGTTGGCAATATTAGCATATTTTACAGGTTATTTTGAAGGGTTCTAGTTTCAAACCATTTTGCAGCTGAGGTATCAGAGTGAAGCTACAAAATGAACACCGTAGATCATAGCATCATAGAAACTTATGGCACAGAAGGAGGCCATTCGGCCCATCGTGCCTGTGCTGGCTCTTTGAAAGAGCAGCTGTGCTTAGTCCCACATCCCCCTGCTTTTTGTTTGTAATCCTCTAAATTCCGCATCCTCAAATCCCTGTCCAACTCCCTTTTAAAATTATTTATGGAATCAGCTTCCACCTCCTCTTCAGGTAGGGTTTTCCAGATCCCAACCACTCTCTGAGTGGTGTAAAAGGGAATATTTTCATCGCATGTCCTTGGTGCCCAAGGCCCCATCAGCACAGGGCCCGCTGAAGAATCCTGAGCCGAGCAGGCCCGGCTGTTGCTCTGCCCATCCACAACCAGTTTTGACAAGGGGAGCTTAAACAGGTGTTACCACCCTCATTTACATATATAAGGGGCCTAACACCTGTTTCAGGTGGCCACCAGGGATGCCTGAAAAATGGGACTGATCACGCATGCAGATAGCTGTGCTATTGCTAAATTGGTCATTGTTGCGCAGTTTTACACCTGGAAAATGGGTGCAATGCATAGCAATTTCTACCCCTTGATTTACAGTGAGTTTGCAAAATATTTTTCTCTTTTTGCTTATACCATTTAACTTTTGATTGTTCACATCTATGCTTGATTGTCAGATTGACTACAAAACCCTGTGACAATTTGACTCAGTAAACAAGGCTATAGATGGGGGAGATCTTTCCTAACCAATCTCCTTGATTTCTTTGAAGAAGTGATAAACCAGTCAACCATGGTAAACACAATGGCCGGGATTTTCCGAGGGGTTAGCAGGCGGGATTGGTGTCGGGTTGGGTGGGAAAGTGTTTTTTTTCCCCAGCGGGTCGGGACCCTGCTGAGAACCCGCCGCCACGCACCTTTACCAAATGTCCGGTCTGTGAGCGCTGAGCAGACACGACGTGCATGGATGGTGGAGCCAATTTAAATGATTAGTGGCTTGTTTATAGCCACTTAACAATAGTTTTAAACTGACCTTTAGAATTTGACAGCTCGCCCACGGGTTTCACGCTGTTGCTAGACCACATCTGTGAAGCTGAGGCGGGAGGTCAGTGGCCATTGAGTCAGTTGATGAGTTTTCCACTTTAAATGTCAAGTAAAAGCTCCCACCTTACAGAGATATCTTCCCTCAGCCACAAGCTATTCCTCACTGCATTTCCACAATAGATTCACCATACTGCAAATCTTTACACAAGTCACCATCCAGTCTGACCTCATTACCTCTCTCACCATTGACAGATCGCTTCTGTCATCTCTACTTCACCTCCCATCTGTTCCATCAGCATGGGTGCCCTTTATACTCCCGCACATTGGTTCTCAGAATCCCACCATGATCAGCCCCAACTCCTGCAGCACCAGGCACACCAGCAGCACCAACAACAACACCAACCTTCTCCGCAGTCAACTGATGCTGCACAGGACAGAGGGCATCAGCACCCGACCACACTGCTGCCTGGGAGGCCAGGGAAGGCCTCACCATGACCAGATTTACTTAACTTTATGCTGTACACCCTGGCTGCCACATGATGCGCCAGGTTGACACCACCCCACACCAACACCAGAAAGCATCCCTACAATGCCCAAGCCATTCCTTTCACACTCCTCACCATTGCGGGGGGTACCGTTATGTCTCACTATTCACTGCAACTCACTAAGCCACTTCCAAAGGTGCACACAAATCTGTCCAAGAACGCAAAGTGTTGAAAATAGAGGTTTCAATGTTTGACACCACATTAACAGAAACTTTACATGAACATTGCATAAAACACACAAGTGCCTACCCTTGTGTGTTGTTAGTTGGTATGATTGGACTAGGATGAGGGTGAGTGTGAGGGGTGGCTAGTGAGATGGGGATTTGATAATATAGAGAGAGAGGGATAGGTGGATGTGCAAGGTAAGTTGGTGTGAGTAAGGATGTGCAGGAGTAGGGTAGGGAAGGCAGAGTGATGGGGATGTGATGAGTTGCACAGCAGGATGAGGTTGAGTGTGGCTTTGTGCTAACGTTTCCTGATCTACTGAGATCATTGAAAGGTTTGCGGCACTGCACCCAGGTCCTCCTGACCATATCCCTGCTTGTGCCCTCCTCTGCAATCTGCAACCAGGCTGTGTTGATCTCCTAGGGAGGTCTTCTCTGCCCATGGGAAGGGTAGAGAACCTCCCTGCATGCTGTGACTTATGGAGGGAGTCACGGGAGAGCCTGCGTGCAGCCGTGCACCTCTGTGCCATGCTTGTCAGTGTTTGCAGCACCTCAATGTTGTAGAACGCTGAAAGCACAACTGTCAAAATAAATCTGGACATGGTCCCTTTAAGGAAACCAGCTGATGATGTGTCATCAAATGACTTCATCAGACCCGCTTCCTCTAATTGGCTGGGAAACACGCTGTGGGGGCTTAACAAGCCCCATCAAGGGAAATTCATTTTGGACAGCGGGATGGAGCCAGCAGCAGGGTCGGGCCCCGCCACCGACGTCGCTCGTCACACACCCGCCGAGGTGAAGTTCCACACAAAAGTTACAAATTAAGCTTGAAGTTGCAGGGGAATTGGGCAAAGCGTGCATATGGATAAGATATTTGGCTGAATTTCTAAATTGATGAAAACCACAGTGAACAAAAGGTTGTACCGCATCTGAGCCGTTACAGCCTGTCATCTGGTCATTAACTGGCCTTTGGAGCTGGTGAAAGCCTTAATTTCATGGTCCAGCAAAGAAGTGGTTCTTTTAATGGCGAGCGTAATGTTGAACTGATAATACTTTACATTTCCGGAACACTCGATAGTATACGGCCTCGAGGCCTTTTATGGCATATTGGTGAACTGCTGATCTGCCTACCTGTGGTGAATTATTGAGCAAAATTCCTTAGCTAGGGTGGATTTTTTTTCTCACAATCCTATTGCACGTCACTGACACAATGTGATGTCTATCCATTGTAAACAAAAATTTTAGCAGACACTTTTTAAAAAAGACCATGACTGAGTTATAAACTGCTATTGAAATGTCTTAAAGTGCTTGAATTACTCTGTGAGTGCAGAGACTATGGCCTAGAAATTGGGTTCTGGTCTTGCCAGGGCTGTAGCGCCAGAAAGTTTGCGCCAGCGGTAATGCGGCAGCGCCCGACGAAAATTCGCGTGCGCCGGGCCCAGACGGCGGCGGGCGCTAAAACCCTCCTTTAGCGCCTCAAAACGGGCGTGAACTTGGGTTTCCCGGCGCTAATCCCCCGCTGCGGCACCCGATGCGGTGCGGCAGGCGGGGGAACTGCAGGCCTCCTCCTCCTGTTAAGGAGGAGCTGCCTGCAGCCGACAACTGTCCGGCGGATTGACCCGAGATCTGAGCCCGGCACCTCGGGGAAGTGCCGGGCTCGCATGAGACACTGATCAGGGCCGCGGGGGGGGAATGCAGGAGTCCGGGAAGGGAGGTGCGGGCAGGCGGCCGCCGGGAACGTGGCCGGCCGCCGCTCCACCTTTATGCGCCGGCGCACACTGGGGGAAGACTCTGTTGCCAGAGTCTTAGTTGCGCCTGCCACGGGCGAGGCGGGCGCAACTGAATTTCGGCTTGGGGCCGGGTTACCACGGCAACCGGGACGCTGCGCACACCGATGACGTCATCGGTGCCGGCGCAGCGCTACCGGTCTACTGCCGCGGAAGGGCCCCAGGCAATTTAGGAACCGGCGCCAATTGCAGCGCTAGGCCCTCTAGCGCCGCAAAATCGGTGCTAAGGGCAGTGAATTTCTAGGCCTATAGCTTTGTAGGAAAACACAGCTCCCTTTCTGTGCCAGCAGCATTCTACCAGGAATGAAGTGAATGACCAGCTGATCTTTCAATAGGAGATTAATTGAAGCCTGAACAAACATTTTCTAAACCAGGAATAAAAAATCAATATTTTAAAGGGGCATCACCTTCACAAAATGTGACTGGCAAATTTCTAACTTGTGATCCAGTGACATAAATCCAGTGGGAATGCAACATCACATCACTGTGACATTATTGAGAGGAACACAATACACAACTCTGCTTTCTCCAAAAACATTTTTTTAAAGAATTTGCCAAATACTTTTTTTTAATAAAAACATTTGTTTTAGATCAGTAACTCTAAAGGTGATAAAATTAAAAAGTCTCCAAAACCTGCAACAACTAGAAGGTGGAGGCAAGGATCAGCTTTCAGATGGTTCAAACATTTGATGAATCATAGAATCATAGAATGGTTACAGCACAGAAGGAGGCCATTCGGCCTGTTGAGCCCGTGCCGGCTCTCTGCAAGGGCACTTCAGTGAGTCCCACTCCCCTGCCCTTTCCCCGTAGCCCTGCAAATTTTTCCCCTCAGGTACTTATCCAATTCCCTTTTGAAAGCCACGATTGAGTCTGCCTCCACCACCCTTTCAGTCAGTGCATTCCAGATCCTAACCCCATGCTGCATAAAAATGTTTTTCCTCATGTTGCCTTTGGTTCTTTTGCCAATCACCTTGAATCTGTGTCCTCTGGTTCTCGACCCTTCTGCCAATGGGAACAGTTTCTCTCTATCTACTCTTTCTAGACCCCTCATGATTTTGAACACCTCTATCAAATTTCCTCTCAACCTTCTCTGCTCCAAGGAGAACAACCCCAGCTTCTCTAGCCTATCCACGTAACTGAAGTCCCTCATCCCTGGAACCATTCTTGTAAATCTTTTCTGCACCCTCTCTAAGGCCTTCACATCCTTCCTGAAGTGCGGTGCCCAGAATTGGACACAATATTCCAGCTGAGGTCGAACCAGTGTTTGGCCCCAATGTTCACTTTTTCATTTGTTTTCTCCGCAAGGTAAATAATGTAAATGAACAGGATGTTTGACCCTTCAAGGGCTAAAATCAACGTGACATTCTCTTGGTATAAGATATTTCCTCTTCCCTCCATACAACATATTTTTCTTCTGTTGACATTGGTTGCAACTGTGCAGCTCTCCACTGCAAGATAAAGACAAGCTCCAGACACTCCAGCAGACGGATCATGCTTGTTATCTCGATAGCTAGGAGAATTCTGGCATCAAGCCCTAGCAAGCCTCAAGCACGTTGCTCTCGAAGACCATCTTCAGGGAAACTTCTTAGACTAATATGCACCCTTTCAACGAGCATTACTGTCTAAAACTGACTGCTGTAAGAGAGCTGTCATTTTGGCAGAGCAGTGCCTAACTACACCTGAGATTAGACCTCCTCTCCTCCCATTCAGATGCTTCTCTCAAAGAAGACAAACCTTTCACTCATCTCTGGTGTAGTAGTCATTCTTCAAATGAAGAGATCCTCCTCACATTATTTCCTGCTTCCCCCTCCCCCCCACCCCCGAAAGATTCTTGCCTGTGGAGTTCTTGGTTGTGTAGATATGATGGAGTGATAATCAGAACATATTGCAATCATATTTAGCAGGATTCTAAACCAAAGCAATTGCTCCCAGATCATCGAAACAAAATTCACTTTGTTAACCTTCGCATCTATTCTCCTTTCTTTTGACATATGCCATATGTGACTGGCCACTTCACAATCTGGACTATCGACATTAATTAAATAGAATCTGGGTAAGCATATGCTGTAATGGCCGCAGTGCTCAGTCCTAGGACTGTGGTGTATAAAATAAAGCTGCCATCGGAAAATAATTTTCTTGTAAAACTTGACAACTTGTGTAAACACTATTTAATAATCTGTCCGTGCTCAGTGAGAGATATTGCACACAGCTACACAGTTTTTCATTCTGCAGAATCAAACCCTCCTCCAGTTTTTTTTAATGATCTGCAGTTTTTCCTGTCAGTCAATTTATGAAATGCCTCTACTGTAAATATTGAGCAGAGATGTCGATCTAAATCATTTTCATTTACACAAGTCATCCCACAACATCTGTCCGTTACACGCGGTGCCTGAAAGGAGGGCCTTCCATGGCCAACTCTGTGCATCTCCTTGTAGGTAGCTTCAGGATGATTGGCGGTGGCTTGGGAGCAGTAATTACCCCTCCGTCGCGGATCGTGCATTCCACTGAGTTGAACTGATAAACAGGAAGGGGAGTGATTACCTGCGTGAGGTAAAAAAACAATTAATGAGCTGGGAGGTTGCTTGAGGTGAGGTTTTGTGCCAACTGCAGGCACGTCTCTCATTACAAATTTAGTGTTTAGGATTAACTGGATTAAAGATTTTGTAGCCACACACCGAAAGTGGCATTAGCTTCCTAAACCTTTACTTAATTACTGCTTAAATTTAGACGTGGCTCCAATGGGATTTCATGAGGTGGCTAAAACGTGTTTAGGTCATCTGGCACCATTTGCTGTGCGCTAACACTTTGGAGAGAAGGACGACATGGAACTATTTCACAGTTGAAGAATTTTTAGATTTGTTACTATAATTTTGTTCTAAAATGTCTTTGTGTTTTATTTCCTAGTTTTTAATATTTACTCGTAGCATGTCGTTAATTGAATGTTGCTCCAAATTGGCTCATCAGAAGGCACTAATCCCTGGCACAGGCTCTTGTAACCTAATTTCGATATCAAAGCAGTCCAGTACACATTCTGAAGAGGGCCTGTGATTAAACTACTTACCAAAGAATATAATTACAGAGGAATTAACAGTTCCTGCTCTGTTCCTCAATTGAATCAGCTCACAAATATAATTCGGTGACGTTAGCTTTAAGCCCAGACCTTATCTTCAGTTTTTTCAGATTTAATGTGATGCTAGGCGATCTTGTAAGCCATATTGTTCCCTTGTGTTTTTTTCCTCATTTTTTTTCTTTGATGCCTTGTCACCATGGAAGCTCCTCCAGTTATGGGGACAGACAGAAGAGGCTGTGTCATAGATTGTGCCATTATTGCCGCGTGACATAAGAATGAGCAGCAGGAATATCCTGCTCCGCCATCCAATAAGATCATGGCTGATCTTCCACCTCAACTCCACTTTCCCGTCCAATCCTCATATCCCTTGAATTCCCTCGAGTCCAAAAAGACATCTGCAAATGTTATTCCATTTACCATATCAAGGTTGTGTCCCTTGTAGTTGAGTATTTTTGTTTGTGGTTTCCCGCCAGCAGCTGTTTTGCGGGAAGTTCCAAGAACCAGGAGGCCTCCCATGAGCAGGTGAAGGAGGGAATCCGAGGGCAGGGAAAAGGGGCAACTGAAAGTGGAAGGAATATGATTCAACCAGTAACTAATAGTAACGCACTGAAATTGTACTGATATCTAAAAATAGGACTGTTAACATTCAGATTCCCCTCATAACAGTAAAACAACTCACTGATACATCTATTACTACTAGTTACATATAGACTAACATCCCAATATCCTACCTGTAACTAGTAGTAACCCTATAACCCGCTGATATTCACCCAGTAACTACAGCGAGAATTCCCCTGCACTGCACAAGGCGCAGTCAGGCTTCCCAGTCAGTGCCATTTTCAACAGGTGTAAAGTCCCCAGGTTTCACTTACCTGTTTACTGGCTGCTCCTGTCTTGGTGCCAGTCCCACTCACCACACTGTTGCTGCTGATGCTCCCAGCTCTGCAGGAAATCCCCCCTGACCTTCAGTCCTCTGTCTCCCTCTCCCCCGACCCCAAGTGCCATTCTAACTTGTCACGCTGCTGCTGCTCTGGGCTCTGCACAAATTGCTGGATCCTATGTCCACCCCATTTCCCAATCTCCCTCTAACCCGCCGGAGTCCTGGCCCCTCTTCCCCAGTTCTTACCACTGAACCCCCATCCCCCTACTCCCATTCCCCAGTGTCCCTCTCCCACTCGCTCCAGCCCCAATCTCCCCTCGACTCCTGCACACATCAGTCTCCCTCTCTTCCCCAACCCTATCCAAGCCCCAATCTCCTGACCCCCAGTCTCTCTCGTTCTCTCCCCCGAACCTCAATCCACCAGTTTCCCTCTTCCCCCTGACACCAGACTCTTTTTTCCCCTCTCTCAACCCCCATACCGCTGTCACCCACACCCCCACAAGCCCCTGTGGGTCTGATAGAGGAGATGAATCCAATGAGAGCTGGGGTTAGAAACAACAAATTGTTGGGTAGGAGCGGGGTGGAGTGGAGGCAGTGGTTTGGGTTTTCAGGTGGTTAACTGGAAGTATCTGCGACAGTTGAGCTAATAGCCTCAATTTTGGAGATGAGGAAGTTGTTCTTGCATTTGGCTGAGATGAGCATAAAGGAGCTAAGGGAGTGAAGTCAGTGGAGGTGGTTTGTGTTGGAGAAGAGGAGCTTGGGTTTTTTGTGTCCTACAAGATGATCTGGAGTAGTAAGAGGATTTTGCTGCTGAGAGGAAGAAGAGATATTGCTGAGGTAGTTAAAGCAGATCTGGCGATACATGGTCAGGCTGGCTTTGCACCATGTACATTCAAGCTTGCAGCCCTTGACACCTCCAGTAGAAGGGGATCCTGTTCTATGTCATGAAGTGGAGTATATACAATATAAAGAGGGCCATGGGATTAATACAGTTGAGAAAAATTTGATAAAAGCTGTACTGTTATGGGCAGGCATAAAAAATGGTAATGGACCTCTTTGGGGAACATGCATTATGCAGATTGCAACGATTGCTTTGGGCCCATATGTTGCATCAGCCTGTTTTTTATTCAAGTCGCAATCTCTAATTACAATGAAAGGAAGAGATGAAAAAACACCAAATAAAATGGACTAGTGGGAAGAAATTACATTCCAAATGAAAGAGAGTCCTGCATGAAAGACTAAAAGCAGTGTGAATTTTAAATAAAACCTGGATGTGGAAGGGAAATTGGCTGAAAGAAAGGTAGCAGTGGGGAATTGTTAGGGGAAGGATGGATGGATGGATGGGTGGGTGGTGCTGGGGGCGGGGAGAGAGTACAGAGTGGTGTGCCCGAGGGATTGATGCTGGGACTCTGAAAGTTTCTGAACTGCATAACTGACTTGCATTCAGAAACCCAAAGTAAATTAACAACATTTGCAGAAACTAAGGAAGCAACCTGTAATACTTACAAACAGTGTAGATAAAATCGATAAATGAGACAAATAATGGCAGATCTTGAGAGTGTCAAAGTTTGGGTCTTGGGGTTGCTGTGGAGTGGGAGCGTGAGGATGCAGGGTAATTCAGGGCCCGGGAGCATGCAGTAGTTTCTGGGACTTGTAGTTTGATTGCCTGTTTATGTTGCATGAACTTGGCTAAGTGACAGGAAACTGAGAGTAGTGGAGAACGGTTGTTTTTCGGACTGGAGGAAGGTATACAGTGGTATACCCCAGTGGTCGGTTCTAGGACCACTGCTTTTCTTGATATACATTAATGACTTGGACTTGGGTGTACAGGGCACGATTTCAAAATTTGCAGATGACACAAAACTTTGAAGTATAGTGTGATCAGTGAAGAGGATAGTGATAGACTTCAAGAAGACATGAGACAGGCTGGTGAAATGGGCGGACATGTGGCAGATGAAATTTAACACAGAAAAGTGTGAAGTGATACATTTTGGTAGGAAGAACGAGGAGAGGCAATATAAATTAAAGGGTACAATCCTAAAGTGGGTGCATGAACAGAGAGACTTGGGGGTATATGTGCACCAATCATTGAAGGTGGCAGGGCAGGTTGAGAAAGTGGTCAAAAAAGCGGTTAAAAAAGCATACGGGATCCTGGGCTTCATAAATAGAGGCATTGGGGTCGTTTTTCCCGAAGCTGTCGGGAAGAAGGCGGGACTACAACTTTCGGGTTTTAGTCCCGCCTACATCGACGTCCGGCCAATCCGTACAATTTTCCCTTGATTGACCTTGTTGAGCCCGCCCAGCGGGCTCAGCAGACCAATTAAGGGCCACCCGGCAACAGGTGACGTCACAGACTGCAATTTCATCTGTCAAGCGTTCTTGACAGATGAAATATCAGTGTTTCACAGCTGTTGCAAGCTGTGAAACACTGACAGTCTGAGTTCTGACATGAGTCCTTCTGCACAGACTCAGTTAGAACTCACATCGGCACTCAAAGCTGAAGGCTGTCACTTTTCACAGATCGCAGCCGTTCAGCTTTAAGTGCCGGCTGAGTGATGGGCTCCCGACGGCTACAGGAAGAAAGGCTGTGACGGTAAGTACAGGTAAGTAAAAGTTCTTTACACACTTTAGACACACCAAACACACTTACCTTTGCAAGACTCATGCACCCATCACTCATCTGAGCGCCGACATCGCGACCCCTCCAACTCCTTCAACCCGACGGCCCGCCTGCTCTAACCTGGCGTGGTTTGGAGCCGTCGGGAAACCCACACGAAACCCCACAAAATAGGGATTAGGCTAAAAACTGTCTGTTAACTACCTGTTAACAGGCAGTTAATTGGCACTAATCCCTTCCCGCCTGGGGTCGGCGGGTCCCAGTGCGGGGCAGGTACCCGCTGCCTCTGAAAGTTGTGTGGAGCGGGGTTTTCGGCGGGATGGTGTCGGGACCCCCGAAGTCGGGATTTCCCCCCCCCCCCACACGCCTGAAACCCCGCCTGACGGCTCCACGAAAATCGACCCCATAGAGTACAAAAGCAAGGAAGTTATGATGAACCTTTATAAAACACTGGTTTGACCTCAGCTGAAGTATTGTGTCCAATTCTGGGCACCGCACTTTAGGAAGGATGTGAAGGCCTTAGAGAGGGTGCAGAAAAGATTTTCAAGAATGGTTCCAGGGATGAGGGACTTCAGTTACGTGAATAGACTGGAGAAGCTGGGGTTGTTCTTCTTAGAGCAGAGAAGGTTGAGAGGAGATTTGATAGAGGTGTTCAAAATCATGAGGGGTCTAGAGTAGGCAGAGAGAAACTGTTCCCATTGGTGGAAGGGTCAAGAACCAGAGGACACAGATTTAAGGTGATTGGCAGAAGAACGAAAGGCGACATGAGGAGTGATTGGGATCTGGAATTCACTCCCTGAAAGGGTGGTGGAGGCAGATTCAATTGTGGCTTACAAAAGGGAATTGGATAAGTACCTGAAGGAAAAAGATTTGCAGGGCTACGGGGAAACGGCAGGGGAGTGGGACTAGCTGAAGTGCTCTTGCAGAGAGCCGGCACGGGATCGACAGGCCGAATGGCCTCCTTCTGTGTTGTAAACATTCTAGAATTCTATAACCTCACAGTAGAATGTGCTTTTTATATATGCATTGTGATCGTGGCTGATCCCCATGGTGACTGATGGGAGTTAGTGTGGAGTTTCTTAGCTCAGAACATTGGGTCACAGCAGGGAGGGTGTATTCAAGGTCAGGGAAGTTTATGCGGGTCACAGCAGGATGTATCTAGCCATACAGGAAAGGGGAGGGAATTTGGCACTAATCGAAGATGGGGAATGGGTACTGTAATGATCAGTAACATGTCATTCTAGAATGGTACACTAGGTGGCGCTGTATGTTTAAGTAGTGGGCTACCCACAAGGCAGTAGTCAAGATGGATGCTGTGCACTAGTCCACATGGCTGAATAAATGACTAGCTCAATCTAGCTGTTCATAATGAAAACGTCTATTTATTTATGAACATAACATGGTACCAGGATTGGTAATATCTGCTGAATATTGTGAAACGCGACATGGAGAATTTGAATCCACCGGAGGGTTTGAAACTCAGGGGGAATGTCGACTGCAATTGGCGGACTTTCAAAAAACAATTCGAACTCTACATTGCCGCCATCGGGTTCAGTATGATGCCAGACGCAAGGAAAATAGCATTACTGCTCACGGTTGCAGGCCTGCAGGTGATAGAGGTATTTAATACGTTTGTATTTGATCAAGAGGAGGACAGAGAAAAAATGGACGATGTGCTAAAGAAGTTTGATACACATTGTTCTCCCAAAAAGAACGAGACCTATGAGAGGTACGTGTTCCGTTCACGGACACAACAGCAAAATGAGACTTTTGATAGCTTTGTGACCGATCAGAAACTGAAAGCACAGACATGTAATTTCTCTGAACTGAAATCATCCATGATTCGTGACCAGATTGTGTTTGGTATTCATGATAAAAAAGTCAGGGAACGTTTGTTGAGAGAAACCGAACTAACATTGGAGGATGCTGTGAAAATATGCCATGCCAGTGAGCTAGATCGGCAGCACACAAAGACTTTCAGTGAAATTAATAATGATGCGACTGTAGTGAATGACAGTGCTAATGTCGGTGCTGTGTCCTACAAGGGGAAGAAACGTAGGCAGAACAGAAATGCAAAGCAATCGGAGGATGGAACTTTTAATTGTAAACAATGCCCAGCGTTTGGAAAACTGTGCACAAAATGTAATGGAAAGAATCACTTTGCCAAACAATGCTTTTCAAAAGTAAAAACAAAGAAAGGGCAACAAGTCAATGTGATTGAGGACACTGATTTAAGTGAGACATTTTTTGTAGGAATGGTGTCGTGACAATATAGAAAAGGATACAGAAAATGTGCAGCCCTCAGGAATGGACAATGCTAAACATAAAGTTAATGCAGTAAAAGAGGACAAATGGATGATGCCACTGCAGGTAAATGGAGCATTAGTTACATTGAAACTAGACACTGGGGCAAAAGCAAACTTAATCAGTATGAGTGACATTAAAAATATGAAAGAAAAGCCCAAAATACAGAAAAAGTCAGTACTACTGAAGAACTGTAATGGACAGAAAATAGATAGCTTAGGTGTATGCAGACTTAAAGTGACAGTCAAAGACAAAGTGCATCATCTCATGTTTTCTGTTGTGGCTGAAGGACTTGATTCACTACTAGGTGACAAAGCTTGTGAGGACTTAGAACTGGTCAAGAGAGTCTACCGTATAAACTGTGCCATAAGCAGACCAGATGAATCAGTGGATTCTGTAGTGAGTAATTTCCAGGATGTGTTCAAAGGATTTGGAGTTCTACCATTCACTTACAAGATCCAGCTAAAGGAGGATGCTCAGCCAGTGGTACATGCTCCACGGAGAGTTCCAGCACCCCTGCGTGACCGGCTCAAGAAAGAACTGGACAGAATGACCACACTAGGAGTCATCAGGAAAGTCGAAGAGCCAACAGACTGGGTTAACTCCATGGTATGTGTAAAGAAAAAGAACAATGATCTAAGAGTATGCATGGATCCAAAGGACTTAAATGCAAACATAAAACGTGAACACTACCAGATTCCCAAGCGAGAAGAAATCACCAGTGAAATGTCAGGTGCCAGATACTTCACAAAGCTCGATGCCTCACAAGGATTTTGGCAACTAAAACTGGATGAAGAGAGCACCAAATACAGTACCTTCAACACACCGTTTGGCAGGTATTGTTTCCTCAGAATGCCTTTCGGGATAATATCTGCATCTGAAATCTTTCATAGAGCGATGGAATACATAATTGAAGGTCTGGAAGGAGTTCGGGTCTATGTTGATGACATCATCATCTGGGGCTCCACACTGAAAGAACACAATGAGAGACTGACTAAAGTGCTACAGAGCATACGCCAGAATGGACTGAAGCTCAACAAAGCCAAGTGTCAGTTTGGCGTCCAGGAAGTAACTTTCCTAGGAGATAATCTATCTGGTAAAGGAATAGAGCCAGATATGGAAAAAGTAAACGCCATACTCAACATGCCCCAACCCACTGACAAAAAAAGGAGTGCTACGCATCATGGGGATGATAAACTTCATTGGATAGTTCATTCCTAACTTGTCAGCCAAGACAGCCTGTCTGCGAGACCTGCTACATAAAACAAATGAGTTCGCATGGACAGAAAGACATGAACAAGAGTGGATGAAACTCAAAACAGTGCTGACAACCACACCTGTACTCACCTTCTTTGACCCAACAAAGAGAATCAAAGTGTCAACGGATGCATCAAAAGATGGCCTAGGCGCGGTCTTGCTACAAGCAGAGGGTGAAGATTGGAAGCCTGTTGCCTATGCCTCCAGGTCTATGACTGATTCTGAGTGTCGATACGCCCAGATTGAAAAGGAATGTCTAGGCTTAGTAGTTGGACTAGAAAAGTTCCATGGCTACATATATGGACTTCCCACCTTCACAGTTGAGACAGACCACTGCCCACTGGTTGCCATCATAAAAAAAAAAATCTGAATGAGAAGTATCCAAGGATTCAACGACTCATGATGAAGCTGCAAAGATATGACTTTGAACTGACCTACACACCAGGCAAGCACATAGTGTTAGCAGATGCAGTATCCCGAGCACCCACAATGAGTCATGTGAGCTCTACTGAGGAAGACGTGGATGTTCATGTGAGTATGGTCACTGCTGCGCTGCCCGTGTCAGACACAAAATCAAAGCAAATAGCAGAAGAAACAGTGAAAGATACAGTGTTACAAACAGTAATAGAGAACATTCGTCATGGTTGGCCAAAATGTTCCTGTCCAAAGTACTATCACATCAGGTCAGAGTTGAGTGTCGCAAGTGGACTATTACTAAAACAGAACAGAATAGTCATTCCACAGGCTCTACGTCGAGACATGCTCGAAAGGATTCATGAGGGACACCTCGGAATTGAAAAATGCAAAAGGAGAGCAAGAGACACTATTTATTGGCCTGGCATAAATAAGGACATTGAGAACATGATAGGCAAATGTCAGACATGTCAGAAACACCAAAACAAACAAGCAAAGGAACCAATGATAGTAGCTGACTTACCAACAGCACCATGGCAAAAGGTTGGTATGGACCTTTTTCATTTGAATGGTAAAGACTATCTAATAGTGATTGACTACTATTCTAACTATCCTGAGATGGTGCTGCTCTCAAGCACATCAGCAAGCAGTGTCATAATGCATGTCAAATCCTTCTTCGTCAGACATGGAATTCCCAGGTTTGCCGTTAGCGACAATGGTCCGTGCTTCAACTGTAAGGAGTGGCAACAGTTTGCAGCACATTATGACTTTCAACACATCACATCCAGTCCTCTGTATGCTCAGTCGAATGGTAAGGCAGAGAAAGGTGTTCAAGTTCTCAAACAGCTACTGAAGAAAGCAACAGAAAGCAAGTCTGATCCTTATCTCACCCTGCTGAGCTACCAAGCCTCCCCTTTAGACTGTGGTTCTTCACCTGCTGAACTCCTAATGGGTCGCAAGTTGCGCACCACGCTACCCTGCTGTGCAAAAGAAAAGCAGAGTAAGGAACTGAGACAGAGACTTCAACTGTTAAAGCTGAAACAGAAATCACACTATGACAAGTCATCCAAAACTCTGAAACCATTGACAAGGGATGATGTTGTCAGGATTGAGGATCCAGATGCATGGAACAGGAAAGCTACAGTTCTTGAGGAAGTAGGACCAAGGTCATACACTGTTAGAACTGAGGAAGGACAGATTCTCAGGAGGAACCGCCGTTCCCTCCTGAAAACACAAGAAACTATCCAAGAGCAAATTGATGATAATGCCGCAACTGAATCTTGTGACTCACCACCAGAACAATCTAACACAAACACACATACAGGCTCTCATGCAAACACATCAGACTTACCTGTGCTGAGAAGATCCACACGTGAAGTAAAAAAGCCTTATAGACTTAATCTTTGAGTACAAAGAAAACTATAAAGTGTTACTGATATCATCTTTATCATTTTTCTTGAAAGTTGATTGATATTGATTTTGTTTAACCTCAAAGAAAGGAGGATGTAATGATCAGTAACATGTCATTCTAGAATGGTACACTAGGTGGAGCTGTATGTTTAAGTAGTGGGCTACCCACAAGGCAGTAGTCAAGATGGATGCTGTGCACTAGTCCACATGGCTGAATAAATGACTAGCTGAATCTAGCTGTTCATAATGAAAACGTCGATTTATTTATGAATATAACAGGTACGTTTTTGTGATTTCTCAACTGTTGAATGTTTTTGTATGCTTATTGTTGGAAATGCTATTTTTAGGGGAGCTAACATGGTAACTGGATCTCCATTTCCCTCCCTTGCTGCAATATGATTGGGTAGAATTTGTTTTGGTAGTCAATCCTGACTGACTACCCCCATCTGAGGTTGGCAATCTTTTATCTTTTGGCTGGTTATTATTGTCACCCCCTCATTTCCCTATGGATGGTGACAGCTCTGCTATAAGTGGTGTGGGCTTGTTTTCCAGTTACTCCATGGGAACAATGGGACCGCGACCATATGTACATAAATAAACCAAAACCAGCGAAGTTACAAAACTGGGCACTGCGACTCTCGCAATATAAAGCCAGTGGTCCACATCACAAATCACAGCAGTACACTGTAGCAAAATATTAAAATGGAAATCGCTGTGGAGTTTGCCTCAATTATATGAACCAGCTGTTTATTCCAAAACCCTGGCAATTCTAGCTGTGCGATGACAGGAACGCTCAATGAAGCCGGTTAATGCAGTCACACCAGACACAAGTTTGAGTGACGTCAACTGAAAATAGTGCATGAGATGTGGAAGACTGCTACTGCAGATTAGATCAGCTTGATGAATAAACCTGGTGAAAATGGGCAGCCTTTCAGCCACATAAGCAGTCCACAGCCCTGTTTGTAGACTAAACCTTGGACACTTTGCATGAGTCACTGCCTACTAGGATTCATCTTTCTTCTGATAATGAGTGCTGCTGACCTAGTTTATGCTAGAATTCATGACCGGTATTTGATCAGTATGGATTATTATTCGTGCATGTGCACTTCGATTTAAATTATCGTATGATGTGCACATTGTGCAGACATGTTAGTATAGGTTCTGTTACTGCAAAATCTTCAAAACGTCTGGTTCCAGTGGTACCTTCATTTTAACTGGACTAATAAAACATTGATTTATTTTATGAACTTCTGACAAAAGGACTAATTTCTTAGATGACAAGCTTGTTATAGTGTGATCTGATACATCACCATTGCACACTTGTAGTATGGAATATTAACAGGAAATTCTCAGCCGGTCTGACGAAGGGTCATCGACCTGAAACGTTAACCCTGTTTCTCTCTCCACAGATGCTGCCTGACCTGCTGAGTATTTTCAGCATTTTATTTCAGATTTCCAGCATCTGCAGTATGTTGCCTTTGCACTTGTAGTATGTAGCCTGGGTGTGGTTTATGCTGGCTGTGAAACTCAGGTGTATTGTCTACACTCAGGTTCTGATGCCTTAAAAACCTACGGGTTTGATTGGTGCAATCCTTTACTGTTCATTTGCCCAGCGTGCAATATGTGTATCAATGGAGGAACTTTCTAGCCAAGCCTTAGGGGGTGACATTTTTGTGCTGATTTGAGCATGGTTTATACTGGTGACATAATAGGCTGTATATAAAAGGGAAAAAAAGATTTGCATTTATATAGCGCCATTCACGACCTCAGGTCATGCCAAAATGCTTTACAGACATTGCAGTACTTTTGAAATGTAGTCACTGTTGTAATGTTGAAACGCAACATCCAATTTGTGCACAACAAGATCCCACAAACAGCAATGTGATAACGACCAGATAATTTGTTTTTCTAGTGATGCTGGTCGAGGGATAAATATTGGCCAGGACACCTCCCCTGCTCTTCACTGAATAGTTGTTGAATCGGTAAAAATCGAAGATTGCCATCAAACAATAACAAAATTTGACAGGCACAGTAAATTAATGGGTCTGATAATATATTGTATATTGCATGTCATAAAACCCCTACTGTTACAAAACATGCCCGTATGTTAAATGCACGTATGTACGTGGGTGTTAGCCATGGCTCAGTCGGTAGCACTCTTGCCTCCGAGTCAGGAGGTTGTGGCTTCAAGTCCCACTCCAGAGACTTAAGCACAAAATCGAGGTTGACACTCCAGTGCAGTGATGAGGGAGTGCTGCACTGTCGGATCATGGCATCTTTTACGTCCACGCGAGAGGACAGACGTTTAATGTCTCATCTGAAAGGCAGCACCTCCAACAGTGTAGCACTCCCTTACCATTCTTAATGTTGAGCACACACAGTACTGTAAGATGGTGTGCAAATTGTACTGGTGGAGGTCAATATTCGGCAGTGCTGAATAAAGCTTTTGAAATGTGACCTCTGGTTTTCTTCAAATAGTTTTGAAAAACAAGCAATTAAATCTGGAAGCGGGTAAGAAACATTGGAACACTGAATGACGTGGAAAATTGTGCACACTGCATATGCTCAGACTGCAGAATCTGCCTTCAGCTAACATTGTCACAGTGCACAAAAACCACAAATATCCAATCCAAACAGGCTTTTGGGAAAAGCTGAACACTTCAATTAAAACTTTAGTGAAGCTAGTAACAGACATTTCAGCAGATAGATTTAATCATGTTATTGTGAAATGTGACTTTTTTGATATTTTGTTTCAAATCTTATTTTGGTCATTAGAAATTTAAGTTACGAGAAGCAATGGCAGACAGAAGTTTTTTCAAATAACGTTTTGAGTTACTTGGTTGGTTCACTTTTTTTTTTCCTTTTTTGAATTGTTCTTTATTGGTAGATTCACCTGACTGGTCATTCAGGATTGGTTGTGTCCATAAGCCTATAGAAATGTCTTATTTCCAGTTTTCTACCCAATTCCCTTGCTTTCGATCTGTGCGTTCCCTGCCTCTCCTGTTGTGATTCATTCCTGTTTTACTTTGAGTCAAATGACAATGTGCCCAAATGTTGACATATAAAGCATGACCGAAAAATCATGACCAAGGATAGTCTGGCTACAGTGTACAGGAAGTGCGCCATATGGAAGACTTTGAATATTGTAGATAGATATAAAATGTATTCTTTAGGGCATGGGCACTATTAAGATGGCACTGCAGTGATTCCACATCACTGTATATAGTCATACTTGTAATTGTATTGACCCTGGGTCCCTATTTTCAGGAATGTAATTATTTTATTACTGTCGTGATTACTTCAAGAAGGGTGCAAACTTTTTCTATACTAATTATCATTTTTTCTTTGTTTCATTAGGATAATGATGTGATATACTACAATGCAAAAGATGACCTTACGACTGTAAGTATGAGTCAAACCAGTGGGTTTGAATCACGTACTGTTCCTAAAGAAAAAAGAACACTTATTTTGTTAAAAATCAATTATATGCCTGAGCTTCCACAATCGATTGCACTTTTTTTTTAAAAAGAGGTGTGCTCGTCTTACCCTCCCCTTGAAAGAGGAAAACAATCTTTTATGTGTCCTGGTCAGTATGGTCTTTAGTTTAAGCAAGAACTGCAATTTCTAAATCAGCAGCAATAAGGCTGAATAGAAAAAAATCAAGATTGAAAATATGCTTTACTGTAATTATTGATGATCTTAACATTGATCATGCAAGGGTCTTGGAGTTAATAAACAATAAAGCATTTTACAGAGTGATGCAAATTCTTTTTGTAGAGCTCACATGAAGTTCTGAGGTTTTCTTATTGCCATAATTCTCTACCGTGCTTACTGTTTTCTTTATTTAGAGCCCCTAAAGAGGCTAGTATCAGTGACTCTGGGTGACATAGCTAGTTATCTCCTCTGGTGGAGTTGCTGCAGAATGTGCTGTGTATCTTGTGCTGTTCACCCTAAGTGTGACCGGAGATAATGCTGGAGGCGCTTACATGCCTGAGATTGTCCCAATACTTGATGGTCATCATTTATGTGGTGACTTGTATATAAACAAAAACTTAATAAGTTCCAGTACCACCCATTGGTGGGGGAATTTCCTGTGTATTTACGCTCAGAGACGCATGCAATTGGGCGTGAAGCAAATACCTACTCCCAAATTTCCTTGCTCGTTTATGCCCCTCTATTGATCCCAGTTCCCCGAACACATCTCAGCTCATTATAATGGCACTGTTCTTCCCCCCCAAGGATAAAGAACTGTACACATGAATATCCTGCTATTATACTGGTTCAAAACAGGTGTAAGATTAAGCTCAGAATTTTATGCTCAGCAGAGAACAGCCATTTTTCTACTGTTCTATTGCTTTTTGAGCAATTTTTTAAAAATGTATTGTCACGAAGACTTGCACTGTCTTTTCTATTTCTTCAGTGTATTTTTATGGCAACAGTATAAGTCAGATTAAAAATTGAATAATGTCCACAATTGCATGTTCTTAAACATGCCGTGGCCAATGTGCATGAATTTCAAACTTTAATTTTCATACTTAAAAAAAAATTCATGGTGTGAATTCAGTGCTTTCCTCGGGCCTCGATTGTTATGTGGATTTCCGGTTGTTTATGTTCCGACCTACGCTAATTAAATTGGCAGGAAATTCGGGTGTAAATAGATGGCAACAAAATGGGTGTAATTTCGGGTGTAATTTCCTGATTTCGCCCCCCGCAGGAAATTCCATCCCGGAGAATAAATTCTGGTTGGTATATTGAGCACTGTTAAGGCAGAGAAGCAGTAAATGTCCCAAGCAGCCCTTAGTATATGACAACTATGTGACAAACACTTTGAGAACTGCATGTTTAAATTAAGTTATTTTCTTTAGTAACAGTGTTCATTATTACAGGTTTTAAAGCAAGACTACGGATTCAGGAGGTTCCAGGTTATGTGGATTTATTAGATCATCGATCTAGTGAATTTAGATTACAGTTAGATTTAGAACTCATAAAAGGTAGAACAGCCTACAGTTTTTTAATTTAATTCTGAAGTACTTCCCAGAATAATTTTGAAGGAGCTGCATTCCTTTCTTTGTGGAATTTTATTTTTTTTAACTTCCCACCCGCTCCCGATTTTCCCTCCTGCAGATCCGGAGGGGCTGTCTCTTGCTTGGGGTATGGTTCCATGGGTACCACAAGCCTTCCATCGCATCACCCTAGTGCCCATTCTTCATGTGTGAGCCTTGTGGTGAGTTTTGGCAAGCTACTTGACTGCTAATGGCACCACATCAGAGCTCCAAACCTGTCTGGTAGAGTGGCTTGACGTAGTGGTTAAGCCCAGGATCTCTACCTGCACCATGTGCTGCCTGGGTAATGGAGTCAGGCGGGACATCAGCAGGAACATTTCGAATTCTGGTGGCATAAAACACATTTGAGCACATTTTTTGTCTTTTTAATTGACACAATGTTCGGTGGTGGATCACAATGTTGTGTTACCAGCATTGCCAAATTAAGGAATGCAGGTCAGTTAACAAGAAGAAATAAATCCCACTCAAATTGAATCTTGTAAATGTTTGGTTTTTATTTTGCATAACTGGGAACCCATTCTAACATTATTGGAGGGTTTTAAAATGCGACCAAGGCAATGATTAAAGAGCATTGGAGACCATTCCTTTCCGTATATCTTTTGAATGAGGACTGTTTTGGGGAGGAAACTTAGAATTAACTGAAAAAGAAAAACTGTCAGGTCTTGCAGCTTTAAGGAAAAACAACTGTGCAGATATAGTTGTTTTTTGTGATTTGAACTACTTGGCTGCAACTTTGTATTAACTGTTTATTTATGTCAATTTCAACGGTTAAATACAAAAAACTTTTATTTTACCAACATGTTTGTGCTTTTATCATTTCTGAAAATATTCCCTTATAAGGATTGACTTTTTTTTTATCAGCAGACCAATCTGCAACTTTGGCACTTTAAAAGATGCTCCAATCCTGACATGGAATGTGTAGGTAGATTCTCTGCGGGATTACTGCAATATTTGGCTTCCAGCTCTAGAAGCTGTACTCCAACAATGTAAAATCTCCAGCTGCTGAAGGGCAGACATCAGCAACAACCTTTTACTTAAGTTCGACCTCATTGAGATATGGTGTTTTCAAAATCACAGCTTCCCTTCCTGACTACTGCATCTGTGGAGGCCGATTGAAGTCGGTGTATAAAAAGTTGCGCAAACTCTGCAATTGCTATTTCCCGTTCGAAAGTGCGGGAGAGAAAGATCTAGGGATGAACTGCAGCTTTGGGCGAACTCCCAAACAGCTTTTTGTGTCGACCAGCACTTTTATGGAGCTCCCACATTGCAACGAGCAGCAACATTGAACATCGCGACCCGGAATTTGTGGTGGGGATGGCGGCGAACTGGCAGTGTTCACCCATCATTCCGCCTTTGAAACTGACCGCGACTTCGGGATGTGGCGCAGCCGCCTGTCAAGCTGCGCTGTGACCCCCGCCCCCACACACACAGCCAGCAATCTCTGTAATCAACCAAATCATTGAAACGGACGAAAACTTTGGCTTTTTCCGCAGTAATTACGCCGTTAAATTCCCCACTGAAAGTTAGACCCAAAGGGATTAGCTGTAACTGGGGTTTTAACAGCATATTGACTGCTAAACAAAGGGTGCGGGCCTGGAAAATTAATTTTAATTTTGTGCAGTGTGAAATTTGTCCATTTGAATAAAAATTAACATTTTCAAGGAACTTTTCAAAAAATAATTTAATTTTTTTTTTAGAGATTTATCCATCTTTATTTCAGGTTTGCCTTTTCCCCATGCGAGAGCCCCAGTCTTCCTTTTGCTCTACTATTTTAAAAAGTTAGAATTTTAAGGGCTTACTCACTTCCTTGTTTGCTGTCTGTAAGAATTCTGCCTTTTGATTAGCTCCTGAGACAGAAACATAGAAGATAGGAGCAGGAGTAGGCCATTCGGCCCCTCGAGCCATTTAATGGGATCATGCCTGATCATCCAAGTTCAGTACCCTGTCCCTGCTTTCTCCCCATATCCCTTGATCCCTTTAGCCTTAAGAAATATATCTAACTCCTTCTTGAATATATTTAATGAATTGGCCTCAACTTCCTTCTGTGGTAGAGAATTCCACAGGTTCACCACTCTCTGGGTGAAGAAATTCCTCCTCATCTCTGTCCTAAATGGCTTACCCCTTATCCTTAGACTGTGACCCCTGGTTCTGGACTCCCCAACCATCGGGAACATCCTTTCTGCATCTAGTCTGTCTAGTCCTGTTAGAATTTTATAAGTTTCAATGAGATCCCCTCTCATTCTTCTAAACTCCAGCGAATATAAGCCCAATCGACTCAATCTCTCCTCATACATCATTCCTGCCACCCCAGGTATCAGTCTGGTGAATCTTCGCTGCACTCCCTCCATGGCAAGAACATCCTTCCTCAGATAAGGCGACCAAAACTGCACACAATACTCAAGGTGTGATCTCACCAAGGCCCTGTACAACTGCAGCAAGCCATCCTTGCTCTTGTACTTGAATCCTCTCGCTACCATTTGCCTTCTTAACCGCCTACTGCACCTGCATGCTTACCTTCAGCGACTGGTGCACAAGGACACCCAGGTCTCGTTGCACTTCCCCTTCTCCCAATCTATTGCCGTTCAGATAATAATCTGCCTTCCTGTTTTTGCCACCAAAGTGGATAACCTCACATTTATCCACATTATACTGCATCTGCCATGCATCTGCCCAATCACCCAATCTGACCAAATCATACTGGAGTTTCTCTGCATCCTCCTCACAGCACACACACCCACCCAGCTTTGTGTCATCTGCAAACTTGGAGATATTACATCTAGTTCCCTCGTCTAGATCATTAATATATATTGTGAATAGCTGGGGTCCTAGCACTGATCCCTGCGGTACCCCACTAGTCACTGCCTGCCACTTGGAAAAAGAGCCGTTTATTCCAACTCTTTGCTTCCTGTCTGCCAACCAGTTCTCTATCCAAGTCAGTACCTTACCCCCAATCCCATGTGCTTTAACTTTGCATGCTAATCTCTTATGTGGGACCTTATTGAAAGCCTTCTGAAAGTCCAAATACACCACATCCACTGGTTCTCCCTTATCTATTCTACCAGTTACATCCTCAAAAAGCTTACTCTCATACTCTATTTTCCCCCTTTTAATTAATCCTTTTGTCCTCCTTTGCTGAATCCTAAACTGCTCCCAATCAGGTTTGCTGCTTTTTCTGGCCAATTTATATGTCCTCTCCTTGGATCTTATGCTATCCCTAATTTCCCTTGTTAGCCACGGTTGCACCACCTTTTTTGTTTTATTTTTATGCCAGACAGGGATGAACAAATACTGTAGTTCATCCATGCGATCTTTAAATATTTGCCATTGCCTATCCACCGTCAACCCTTTAAGTAACGTTCCCCAATCCATCCAAGCCAACTCGCGCCTCATAGCATCGTAGTTTCCTTTATTTAAATTCAGGACTCTAATCTCTGAGTCAACTACTTCACTCTCCATCTTAATGAATTCTATCATATTATGATTGCTCATCCCCAAGGGGCCTCGCACAACAAGATTGCTAATCAATCCTTTCTCATTACATAATACCCAGTCTAAGATGGCCTGATCTCTAGTTGGTTCCTCGACATATTGGTCCAGGAAACCATCCCGTATACACTCTAGGAATTCCTCCTCCACAGTATTGTTACTAATTTGGTTAGTCCAATCTATATGTAGATTAAAGTCACCCATGATGACTGCTGTGCCCTTATTGCACGCATCTCTAATTTCCCGTTTAATGCCATCCCCAACCTCAGCATTACTGTTTGAGGGTCTGTATACAATTCCCACTAATGTTTTCTGCCCCTTGGTATTTCTCAGTTCTACCCATACAGATTCCACATCATCAGAGCCAATATCCTTCCTTACTATTGTGTTAATCTCCTCTTTAACCAGCAATGCTACCCCACCTCCTTTTCCTTTTTGCCTGTCCAGCCTGTTGATGACACAGCAGATCACACCAGGGGATCCCCATTAAGTTCCGTTAAATTGACTTGAATGTCGGAAAACCCGAAGTTCTTGACCCAGGGATTGCAAGATCCTTGTGCATAGTGTACTTCGGGGCTAGGAGCGAACGCCTTTGCTTCGCTGCTGACTACAAATTCCGGGCCAATGGATTGCAACAAACAATGGGTTGGACACAGTAGATGCTGAGAGGATGTTTCCCCTCGTCAGGGAATCTAGAACGAAAGGGCATAGTCTCAGAATAAGTGGTCGCCCATTTAAGAGGGAGATGAGGAGGATTTCTTCTCTGAGGGTCGTGAATCTTTGGAATTCTTTACCCCAGAGAGCTGTGGAAACTGAGTCATTGAATATATTCAAGACAGATACTGTAGATGGATTTTTGAGCAACAGGAGAGTCGAAGGTTATGGGGAGCAGGCAGGAAAGTGGAGTTGAGGCCAAAATCGGATCAGCCATGATCTCATTAAATGGCAGAGCAGGCTTGAGGGGCCGAATAGCCTGCTCCTGCTCCTATTTCTTATGTTCTTATGTAATACATGCCCTTTAATATCCAATTGTAACACAAATGTGAAAGTTGTGGCTGCATGATCTGCATCAAACCTCCTGCAACTTGCGGCAAGAGCTTTCAAGTCACAGTGAATTGTAAAATGTTTTTCAAAGTGTGACCTGCAGTCTGCAAACATTGTGTGACAGTTGTCTTTCAGCTGTTAAGCTGTCTGAGAAAGGAACTTTAGAAATGGAATCATATTACATGTACATTCTTTCTGGTCTCCATGTTTCTGGTTTTTGCTCACTGTTTTCCCCATGACCAGTGTTTAAAGTTTATTCGGATGATACAATTTGATTTAAATAAAATATTAAAAGTAATATATTACATAGAATATAGAGCACAGAAACAGGCCATTTGGCCTGAAGTCCATGGTGGTGTTCATGCTCCACTCGAGCCTCCTTCCGTCTTTCCTCATCTAACTCTATCAGCATAACCCTCTATTCCCTTCTCCCTCATATGCTTATCTAGCCTTCCCTTTCATGCATGTATACTAGTCACCTCAGCCACTCCTTGTGGTAGTGAGTTCCACATTCTCACCGCTCTCTGGGTAAAGTAGTTTCTTCTGAATTCCTGATTTGATTTCTTGGTGACTATCTTATATTGATGGCCTCTAGCTTTGCTCTTCCCCACAAGTAGAAACACTCTCTCTGTGTCTACTCGATCAAAACCTTTCAGAATTTTAAAGACCTCCATTAGATCACCCCTCAGCCTTCTCCTTTCAAGAGAAAAGAGACCCAGCCTGTTCATCCTTTCTTGATAGGTATAACCTCGCATTTCTGGTATCATCCTTGTAAATCTTTTTTGCACCCTCTCCAGTGCCTCTATATCCTTTTTATAATATAACGACCAGAATTGTACACCGTACTCCAAGTGTGGTCTAACCAAGGTTCAATACAGGTTTAGCATAACTTCTCTACTTTTCAATTCTATCCCTCTAGAAATAAACCCTAGTGCTTGGCTTGCTTTTCTTTGACCTCCTTAACCTGTGTTGCTACCTTTAGTGATTTGAGTATTTGTACTCTGGATCCCTTTGTCCCTCTATCCCATTTAGGCTCTTATTATCATGTGTGACCTCTTACCAAAATGTAATGGCTCACACTTATCTGTAGTGAAATTCATTTGGCAACTATTTGCCCATTCTGCAAAATTATTAATGTCTTTTTGTAATTTGTTGCAGTCTTCCTCAGTATTGACTATCTTTTTTTTATTTGTTCACGGGATGTGGGTGTTGCTGGCAAGGCCAGCATTTATTGCCCATCCCTAATTGCCCTTGAGAAGGTGGTGGTGAGCCGCCTTCTTGAACTGCTGTAGCCCAAGACACTTCTTTGTAGCACTTTGGTACAACTGAGTGGCTAGGCCATTTCAGAGAGCAGTTAAGAGTCAACCACATTGCTGTGGGTCTGGAGCGACATATAGGCCAGACCGGGTAAGGATGGCAGATTTCCTCCCGTAAAGGACATTGGTGAACTAGATGGGTTTTTATGACAATCCGGTAGTTTCATGGTCACCATTAATGATGCTAGCTTTTTATTCCAGATTTAACTGAATTTAAATTCCTAGCTGCTGTGGTGGGCTTTGAACTCATGTCTCCAAATCATTAGTCCAGGCCTCTGGATTACTAACCCAGCAACATTACTACTATGCTACCATTCCTGGACCACTAACCATATCCCCCCAAATTTCATGTCATCTGCAAATTTAGAAATTGTGTTTTTGGTTCCAAAGTCTAAATCATTAATATAAATTGTGAATAACAGTGGTCCAAGCACTGATTCTTGCGGTACCCCATTTTCCACCTTCTGCCACTGTGAACAACTACCCTTTATCCCTACTCTCTGCTTTCTGTCTTGCAGCCAGCTCGTTATCCATTCTGCTGCGTGTCCCTGTCTTCTCATGCTCTGACCTTATTAGTCTATTATGAAGCATCTTATCAAAGGCCTTTTAGAAATCTAGATAAATTACATCTACTGCAATCTAGATAAATTACATCTTACCCTTGTCTACTCTCTCTGTTACCTCTTCAAAGAATTCAAAGAGGTAGGTGAAGCAAGACATTCCCTTTTGAAATCCATGCTGACTATTCATTATTATATTTTTGGTTTCTAGATTTTTTTAAAATTTTCTCCTTCAGTAGGGATTCCATTATTTTTCCTACCACCGATGGTAAGCTGACTGGTCTATAGTTCCCTGGACACGTTCTATCTCCCTTCTTAAATTTAGGTACAACATTAGCTATCTGCCAGTCCTTTGACACTACACCTTGTTCTAACAAATTATTAAATATGTGTAAAAGTGCCTCTGCTATCTCTTTAGATTCTTTTAAAATGCGCGGATGCAATCCGTGTGGACCAGGGATTATATCCTCTTTGTGTTTGATTAGTTTATTTAATATTTCTCATTTTAATTTTAAATGGGGTTATATCATTTCTAATCTCATCTTCCGATGTCACATCCACCTGATTGATCTCCCTAGCAAGTACTGAAGCAAAGTAATTATTTAATATTTCTGCCATTTCGCTATCACTGCCTATGATTTTATCCTGTCTGTCCTTTAGTGGCCCTATTCCCATCCCAACTTTCCTTTTTTTTATTTATGTGCCTGAAGAATATTTTATTTTTTGTTTTATGTTCCTTTGATAATTTAATTTCATAATTCCTCTTTGCCTTCTTAATTGCTTTTTTGACTTCTCTCCTAATCTCTTCGAATTCTCCCTTGTCGTGCTTTCCCCTGCTGTCCATGTACTTTAGTGTAGGCCTTTTTCCTTACCCTCAATTTTTCCCTTATATCTTCATTCATCAATGGTGTCTTATTGGTGTTTAGTTTGTTCTTGTTTTTTTAGCGGAATGTATTTTTCTTGGACTCTGTTGAACACCATTTTAAATGTTTCCCATTGCTGTTCTACATCATTGGCAATATTGCTGTCCATTTTACTTTCACAAATTCTATTCTCAGCCCCTCAAAATCAGCTTTTCTCCAATCTGTTACCCTGGCCTTCTCAATTATTATCTTAAAATGTATCATATTATGGTCACATTTGCCTAGATGTTCCGCTACTTTTACTTCTCTTATCTGCTCTGGTTCATTCCCCATTACTAAATCCAGTAGCGAATCCTCCCTTGTTGGGCTTCTTACATACTGGGTTATAAAGGAGTCCTGGACACATTGTAGAAACTCCATTCCCTTATCCCCTTTACCTACCTCTTCTGGCTAGTTAATTTCGGGGTAGTTGAAATCCCCCATGATTATTATCATAGCATCATAGAAGTTTATGGCACAGAAGGAAGCCATTCGACCCACTGTGTCTGTGCCAGCCGAAAAAGAACTATCTAGCCTAATCCCACTTTCCAACTCTTGGTCGGTAGCCCTGTAGGTTATGGCACTTCAAGTGCCTATCCAAATACTTTTTAAATGCGATGAGGGTTTCTGCCTCTACCACCCTTTCAGGCAGTGAGTTCCAGACCTCCACCACCCTCTGGGTGAAAAAGTTCTCCTCTACTCCACTCTAATCCTTCTACCAATTACTTTAAATCTATGCCCCCTGGTTATTGACCTCTCTGCTAAGGGAAATAGGTCGTTCCTATCCACTCTATCTAGGCCCCTCATAATTTTATACACCTCAATTAGGTCTCCCCTCAGCCTCCTCTGTTCCAAAGAAAATAACCCCAGCCTATCCAATCTTTCCTCATAGCTAAAATTCTCCAGTCCTGGCAACATCCTCATAAATGTCCTCTGTTCCCTCTCTAGTGCAATCACATCTTTTCTGTAATGTGGTGACCAGAGTTGTACGCAGTACTCTAGCTGTGGCCTTACTAGTGTTTTATACAGCTCTAGCATAACCTCCCTGCTCTTATATTCTATGCCTTTGGCTAATAAAGGAAAGTATCCCATATGCCTTTTTAACTACCTGTCCTGCTACCTTCAGGGATCTGTGGACATGCATTCCAAGGTCCCTCTGTTCCTCTACGCTTCTCAGTATTCTACCATTTATAGTGTATTCCCTTGCCTTGTTAGCCCTCCCCAAATGCATTACCTCACACTTCTCCGGATTGAATTCCATTTGCCACCTTTCTGCCCACCTGATCAGTCCATTGATATCTTTCTGCAGTCTGCAGCTTTCTTCCTGACTGCCAACCACATGGCCAATTTTTTTAGCACCTGCAAACTTCTTAATTATGTCCCTTATATTTAAGTCTAAATCATTGATATATACCACAAAAAGCAAGGGACCTAGTACTGAGCTCTGCGGAACCCCACTGAAAACGGCCTTCCAGTCACAAAAACACCCGTCAACCATTACCTTTTGCTTCCTGCCACTGAGCCAATTTTGGATCCAACTTGCCACTTTTCCTTGGATCCCATGGGCTTTTATTTTTCTGACCAGTCTGCCATGTGGGACCTTGTCAAAAGTCTTGCTAAAATCCATGTAGACTACATCAAACGCACTACCCTCTTTGACCCTTCTCGTTAGCTTCACAAAAGATCTAATCAAGTTAGTCAGACACGACCTTCCCTTAACAAATCCATGTTGACTGTCCTTGATTAATCTGTGCCTTTTTAAATGATGATTAATACTGTCCCTCAGAATTTTTTCAAATTTTTTTTATTTTTTATTATTGTTTATCTCTATTGACATGGATTCAACTTCTCTCTCACTGATGCCTGTGTCACTTTTTTCTACTGCCGTTATGGTATCTCTAATAAGTACAGCTACTCCACCTTCCCTTTTTCCCGCTCTATCTTTTCTAAATATGTTATACCCTGCAATGTTTAATTCCCAGTGCTGGTTTTTCTGTAGCCATGTCTCAGTAACCCCTACTATATCTGGTTCCTCACAACTTTTTATCATCGCCAGTTCCCCTGTTTTATTACGGACACTGAGTGCATTGCTGTTCTATAACTCCATTTATTCCCTGGCCATTTATGTCCTCGGTCAGTTGAGTCTATCCTATGCTCTCCTTTCCTGTTCATTTATGTTTAGGTTTGTTTCGTTTCTTTTAGATCCCTCCCCCCTTTGCCACTTCCCTATTTACCCTTTCCATTAGGACACTGGTCCCTTTCCAGTCATTTAATTTCCTTGCAATCAACTTTAAAATATTTATTAATAAATTTGTAATAACAATGTCAACAACAGCAACAACTTGCAGTTATATACCGCCTTTAACATCGAAAAACATCCCAAGGTGCTTCACAGGAGTGATTATCAAACACACTTTGAAACCGAGCCACTTAAGGAAATATTTGAACAGGTGACCAAAAGCTTGGTCAAAGAGGTAGGTTTTAAAGAGAGTCTTAAAAGAGGAGAGAAGCAGAGATATTTAGGGTGGAAATTCCAGAGCTTAGGGCCTAGAAAGCTGAAGGCACGGCCGCCAATGGTGGAGTGATTATAATCAGGGATGAGCAAGAGGCCCGATTTGGAGGAGTGCAGAGACCTCGGAGGGTTGTAGGGCTGAAGGAGGTTACAGGGATAGGGAGGGGTGAGGCCATGGAGGGATTTGAAAACAAGGAGGAGAATTTTAAAATTGAGGTATTGCCGGACCACGAGCCAATGTAAGTCAGTGAGCACAGGGGTGATGGGTGAACGGGATTTAGTGTGAGTTAGGATAAGGACAACAGAGTTTTGGATGACCTCAAGTTTACGGAGGATGCAAGGTGGGAGGCCGGCCAGGCGAGCATTGGAATAGTCAAGTCTAGAGGTAACAAAGCCATGGATGAGGGTTTCAGCAGCAGATGTCACAATCCATAATCATTGTGAGCGTCCTTATGAATTGATGAGCAGCCAGTCACTGCTAGTCTAAAGCTAACCTCAAACGGAATAAAAAACTCGCTACGAAATCCGGAATTAGCAGCAAACTCCAAAATTGTGAGAGTTGGTTGTACTAAAGGGTACAAGGATGAGGTTGAAGATAGAAGTGGGTGAGAGATGACAAAGGGCTGAGGAAACCCCTTCTTAATTAATTCCATATGAACCACTGCCCTTTGGAGTCTGGCTAAGATCAGGAGCTCTGTTTATGGAGAAACCCCAGGCATGAACCTGTACCATACCATTCCAGTTTGAGACCCAGTTACGCTGTGCCTTCTGGCTGCTGCAAGTAAGATCATTTCTTTCAAAGAGGTTGATGATCTGAAATGGATGTTCATTTTTTAGGAATTTTTTCAGTGGCAACAGTAGAATTAATGCTTTGTTTATATTTAAGGTGTGATAAAAATGTGATCATCACTTTCAAAATGGTATCTGATGAACACGTAATTTGATGTCAGTTGCCTGTTGAAGGCAAGTAAATCTGTCTCGAGATACTTTCCACTTAAATTTGCGACCTGTTTTGCAGACTGCCAGCAGTATGAGAAAATGTAATTCAATAACTAATGGCTGAGTTTGAATAGATGAAGAATTTAATCTTGAGCCCATTTCCTATGGGACTTCCAGTGCCATTTCTGATTGCATTTCAGTTCACTCTGGAGACAATTCTGTTTCTTTTGAATTTAATTATATTTACAAGACAAGGGACCACTGTGCACAATGGAGCACCTTTAGAATGCAAGGGAAAAGTGAATAGCTTACGTTTTACTGGAGATACTCGCCTTGTAGTCCCATGGGGGTTCTTCTATCTCCTGCTGCAACTTCGGCACAAGCCCCAGTGCAACAGTACAAATGGCCCTTTGTGCTGCTTCCCCAGGGTTTCGGCTAAAGTTACGGCTGAGAGATCGAGGAACCCCCCCACCCCATGGAAATTCTACCTCACTCCCTTTACAGCTCAGCTTAGCTTTCTCTTTGAGCTAGTTGACATAGTCCAAGATTATATTTGGTGTGGTTACTTGTGAATAGTGTTTGCCGTGAAGCTTAATATTGACACTGATTGTAGTTGTGAAGCTGCTGAGAACTCCCTTATACTCGACTAACCAAAAGTACCCAGTACCATCCCTCCCTCTAACTCTCTCACACTCTCAGTAACTCTCTCATTCTCTCTAATTCTCTAACTGTAACCCTTTCTCTATTACTCTCTTTCTCTAACTCCCTCTATCTTTCTAAATCTCTCTCAGTCTCTGTCTCTGTCTCTTTCGATCTCATCTAACTCTATTTAACTAAACAGGGAGCTATTATCAAGTGAGTATATTACCAGTTACACTGTGGGCAGCACACTTACTTTATGTACAAATTTCCTGCATTAGCTGAGAGTTTATATATTCATAAAACAGTAACAAATCAGAACTGAAGAGGTAGCTTACATGTGTATCAAAAGAAAAAATTGATTTATTTAGCGCCTTTTATGACCTCAGGACGTTCCAAAGCACTTTACAACAACAGCAACGTCAACAACTTGCATTTATATAGCACCTTTAACGTAGCAAAACATCCTTCTTTAGAGTTTCACAGCTTTTGAAGTGCTTTTGAAGTGTAGTCACTGTTGTAATGTAGGAAACGGGGTAGCCAGCTTGTGCTGAGCAACGTCCCACAAAGAGCAATGAGATAGTGACCAGATCAGCTGTTTTTGTGATGTTGGGTGAGGGATAAACGTTGGCCAGGACACCAGAACTCAACTGCTCTTCTTTGAATAGTACCATGAGATCTTTGACTTCCACCTGACCGGGCCTCAGTTTAACCTCTCATCCGAAAGACGTCGCTTCCAACAGTGAAGCGCCTCCTCAGTACTGCACTGAAGTATCAATCTAGAGTATGCTCAGGTTTCTGGAGTTGATCTTAGACCCACAATCTTCTCACTCAGAGGCAAAGGTGCTGCCTCTGAACTGAGGCCGACATCTGAGTATAATCACTAAGATAACTACAGTATACTCATTATATTTAGTGATAACCATTTTAATCAAATGCCATAGCAAAATACTGCGGATGCTGGAAATCTGAAATAACAACAGAAGATGCTGGAAACACTCAGCGGGTCAGGCAGCATTGTGGAGAGAGAAACAGAGTCAATGTTCTGGGTCCCCGAAACGTTGACTCTGTTTCTCTCTCCTCGATGCTGCCTGACCTGCTGAGTGTTTCCAGCATCTTCTGTTGTTATTTTAAGCAAGTGCCACTTTGGATTTCAATTTTCCTATCAAAATTTGAAACATCCAACTCCAAAGCAGGCAAAAAAGATTTCTAAGGTCAATGTGAGGACACCTAGTTAGGTTCAGGGACATTAGATTCCACAGAAAGATATCATCCTAGACCACTAAGCAAATCAGATGCCAGATGGACTTGCAGTAGAATTAAGACACTTTGGATGGGTAGTCCCCCTACTAATAGGAAAATCAATCAACAACTTACACTAATTTAACATCTTTCACATAACAAACATCTGAAGGTGCTTCACAGGAGTTCGAAAGTAACCAAACAGAAAATGGAAGAGAAGTTACAGTATATGACCATAGGCACTGTCAGATATGTAGGTATTAAAGAGGTTGATTTGTCCGTCTAATATGAAGTAACCCAGTAATGCATAAGGAGATTTCACAAATGCTTGCTGAATTAACTTTACCTGTTCCTGCTCCACATGAAAAAACATTGGTGGGAAAAATTTCGGTTGCTTGCGCCACCCATTAGCGCCTTAAGAGGGCGCTAAGTGGGTCGCAAGCCAACTGGCGCCCGGGCGCGGCACTGCCCACGCCTCCCGTTAAATTCCGCGGGACGTTAGTGGTGGCGCTAACTGTTAGCGCTGCGCTGCTGCCGATGACGTCATCGGTGTGCGCAGTGCCCCGCTGATGCCCCGGCCGCGATATTCGGCAGCACCCCCTGATTTACCGCCGGACGCTATGTCCGACGGGTTCAGGGGGGCCTACCTGCAGCTGGGGAGGCGCAAATTAAAGGCGAGGTGCGGGGCGGCCATTTTTGTTGTTGGCCGCCTGCCAGCACCTGCCTGCGCTCCCGTCCCCGGCCTCCTGAACCCCCCCCCCCCCCCCCTCCGCGGAGTGCCAGCTGCGCTCCAAGAGCCCGGCACTTCTCTTCGGTGCCAGGCTCTTTTGCCTGGCCCAACCATCTCCAGCTGTTTCATCAATGACCTTCCCTCCATCATAAGGTCAGAAGTGGGGATGTTCGCTGATGATTGCACACTGTTCAGCACCATTCGAGACTCGTCAGATACTGACGCAGTCCGTGTCCATATACAGCAAGACCTGGACAACATTCAGACTTGGGCTGACAAGTGGCAAGTAACATTCGCACCACACAAGTGCCAGGCAATGACCATCTCCAACAAGCGAGACTCTAACCATCTCCCCTTGACATTCAATGGCATTACCATCGCTGAATCCCCCACTATCAACATCCTGGGGGTTACCATTGATCAGAAACTGAACTGGACCAGCCATATAAATACTGTGGCTACAAGAGCAGGCCAGAGGCTGGGAATTCTGCGGCGAGTGTCTCACCTCCTGACCCCACAAAGCCTTTCCACCATCTACAAGGCACAAGTCAGGAGTGTGATGGCATACTCTCCACTTGCCTGGATGAGTGCAGCTCCAACAACACTCAAGAAGCTCGACACCATTCAGGATAAAGCAGCCCGCTTGATTGGCACTCCATCCACCACTTTCAACATTCACTCCCTCCACCACCGGCGCACTGTGGCTGCAGTGTGTACCATCTACAAGATGCACTGCAGCAACTCGCCAAAGCTCCTTCAATAGCACCTTCCAAACCCGCGACCTCTACCACTTAGAAGGACAGGGGCAGCAGACGCATGGGAACATCACCATCTACAAGTTGCCCTCCAAGCCACACACCATCCTGACTTGGACCTGTATCGCCGTTCCTTCACTGTCGCTGGGCCAAAATCCTGGAATTCCCTTCCTAACAGCATTGTGGGTGTACCTACACCATATGGACTGCAGCGGTTGAAGAAGGCGGCTCACCACCATCTTCTCAAGGGCAATTAGGGATGGGCACTAAATGCAGGCCTAGCCAGCCAGCGACGCCCACATCCCATCAATGAATTTAAAAAAAACTCCCGTTCCTCGGGGGCCCAGCTGGGCCCCAGATCACACTGCACAAGGCCCCTCCCCTTTAAGAAGGGGAGGAAGGCTTGCAATACCGCAGCGCAATGTGCCGCAGCGTGTGGTGCTGCGGCACGTCGCGCCACGATATTCACTCGCAGCGCCTCAAGAGGGAGGCGGGGCGCCTCCAGTAGCGCCGCGCTTCCCTTTGGGGCGCAACCACTCAGTTTCCGATGCGGGGGCACGAATGTTTCCGGGGCGCTACTTTTAGCGCCCTGGCGAGGCTGGCGCCTCAATTGGGGCGCTACTCAATTTTTAGCCCATTGACTCTTTCCTTTTCTGGTTTTTCTATTCACTTGGAGCTTCTACAGACAGTTAGATTTTTTTTTGTTGAAAAAGAAAGGAAAGTGGCTATAAAGGTCACCAATGAGGAGCTATTAATGGCAGCAACTACAAAAAATAAAATAATGAGCAGTCAGTGAAATCTACAGCAACTATCATTTATACGGCATCTTTACATTGACAAATGCCCTAAGATACTCCACAGAGGTGTAATCGGACAAAAATGGGTGTCAAGACAAAGAAGGGAGATGTTAGGAGAGATAGCTGAAAGCTTGATCAAAGAGATGGGTTTTAACGAGGGCCTTAAAGAAGGAGAGGGAGGTGGAGGGGCCTTTGGGGTTTAGGGAAGGAATTCCAGAGCTAGATGACTGAAGACATGGCCACCAATGGTGTGATGAAGGGAGGGAGGGATACGCAAAAAGCCAGAGGCAAAGGAATGGAAATTTTGGACGGGGGTTATAGGGCTGGACCAGGTTACAGAGATAGGGAGGGGCAAGACATGAAGGGATTTAAACATGCGGATGAAAACTTGAGGCATTGGGGGCACTGGGATCCACTGTAGGTCAACGAGGACAGGGGTGGTGTTCTACCAATAAAAGTAAAAGATGAACCAATCAAACCACTCAAAATAAATTTTTAATTTTCCTTCGGCTACCTTTTTACTTTTTCTGCCTGTGGACTACAGACGGGTAATAAATACAATTTATAGCCTAAGAAACTTGTAAAAACATAAATGCCTTGCAGAAAATGTTTCAAATTTCTCATAAAATCGTCCACCTCTTCTTGGCAATGCAACATTAAGTTTTGCTCCTGAGGCTTAACCTCTGTCAGGAGCATGGATTTGAATTTGGCACTGAGGCCAATGTTTGTGTTCTTTGTATGGCTGCTTTCCAGCCTCCTGGACTATGGCATGGTAAGTTTTATTTTAAAAAGCTTGTCCCTCCCTGCCTGGAGTGCTGCTCTGATGCTGTTGCGCCTGCACTGATTACTTCTCAGTCTGACTTGGTCCACAGTGACCTGCCAAGCCTATCCTGATCTGTCTGTGACTGGTCCATCCTACGCCAGGCTCATTTCTGTCCGAAAGCCAGCTTTCTCCATTTAGTTCAGATCTCCTGCAGTATTTGTTGATTTATAGTGATACAAATCAGCAAATACAGTGGAAGAATGAACTACTTGTGGAGAAAACCAGCTTTGGACCAGGGCAGTGATTCTAGACCAGCTTATTCCTCCTATCTTACCCTAGTGCTTGTCAGCTCGCCTGCTTTTCTGCCCTGACCAAGTGCCTGCCAGCCTAATTGCTTACTCGTCTATTTGCCCCAAGTACTTCCCATTCACCTGCTTACTCACCCGCCCAGCCTTCGGTGCCACCTCGCCTGCTTGGCCTCCTGCCCCTAAATACTGCCTGGTCCACCCAACCTCCCAACTGCTCCAGCAAGTCAGCACCTTTAGTGTCACCTTGATTTTCTTCTGCAATTACTGTGTTGTTAAGATTCTCTAATTCCAGACAGATTTTGCACCATTGTTTACATCTTTAGTACTGGAATTCACTTGAAGTCCTCCCCCAAGGCAAAAACTGCAGCCAGCTGGTTAACAGGAAGGCTCATTTGATTTTAAATCTAAGAATGCAACCAATTAGGAAGAAAAGGGAAGGAAGGAGGGGAGGTGGAGCAGCTATACTAATTAAAGATAACAATGACAGTAGAAAAACAAGATGTAACTAGCATTAAGATAGATTCTGAATCCATATGTATTGAGTTAAAAAATAAGAGGGGATCCATCACCCTAATATGGGTATACTATAGACCACCAATTAGTGGAAGGGAATTGGAGGAAGAAATAGGTAGTCAAATCTACGAGGTGAGTAGCAGGCATAGAATAATCATCGTGGGAGATTTCAACTACCCCCAATTAAGCTGGCAGGAAGAAATAGCGAAAGAAGTTAAGGGAATTGAGTTTGTACAGTGTATACAGAACTCCTTTCTCACTCAGTACATAAGAAGTCTAACAACAGCTGGATGCTGTAATGGTTAATGAACCAGAACAGATAGAAGAAGCAAGAGTAGGAGAGCATCTTAGTAGTAGTGCTCACAACATCGTAAGGTTCAAGATTAGTATTGAGAGTGACATAAGTAGGACAAAGACTAAGGTAACAGATTGGAAAAGAACAAATTATGAGGAAGTGAAGGTGGAAGTAAAGAAGGTAAACTGGGAGAAAATCTTGAAAAACAAAGAGACAAAAAAAGTGAGAAATCTTTAAAAGGGTAATCAATAGAGTTCAAGAGAAATGTGCTCCAGTAAAAGCCAAAAACAAGCTAATTATGGGGCACCATGGATGAATAAAGAACTAAAGGATAATTTCAATCTAAACAAAAAGACATGCAAGAAATATTTAGATACTAAAGGAGAGGAGGGCAAAAGGGAATATGAAGAACTTAGGAGAGAAGTTTTAAAAAATCAGGAAGGCAAAGAAAAATTACAAAATCTAATTATCAAGGAACATAAAAAGAAATAATAAAGTGTTCTATAGACACATAAATAACAAAAGGAAAATTAAAGTAGGGATGAGCAAGATAAACTCACAGGTAATGACAGAGAAATGGCAGAAGTATTGAATAACTATTTCGCCACAGATTTTACTAAAGAAGATAATGAAATAAACACTTCACTTGAGGATGAACTTAAAACTAATATTAATACAGTTGGGATAGAAAGGGAGCAAATAATTGACAACCAGCAAAACTAAAAGAGGATAAAACCCGAGGTCCAGATGATATGCACCCATGCATACTCAAGGAAACTAGGGAGGAGATAGCAGAGATATATGATAGTTTACATATATATGAATATATGTGTGTGTATATATGTGTATATATGTGTGTGTGTATATATTATGTTTATATAAGGGTTCCATAGAAGAAGTGATAGAAGAGCATCTAGAGACACAAAATATGATTTAAAAATACTCAGCATGGATTCCAAAAGGCTAAGTTGTGCTTAACTAACTTGATAGAATTCTTTGAAGAGGTAATAGAAGGAGTAGACAGGGGTAATATAGTAGATGTCATATATTTGGATTTTCAAAAGGCCTTTGATAAGGTACCACACGGCAGGCTCATGAAAAAGGTTAGGGCAAATAGCTGAATAGATAGAAAATTGGCTAAAAAATAGAAAGCAGAGAGTAGGGGTAAAGGGTAGTTCTTCAAATTGGAGGAAGGTAAAAAAATAACAGTGTTCGACAAGGCTCAGTACTGGGACCACTGTTACTCATAATTTACATTAATGATTTGGACTTGGGAACAAGTAATACAATATCAAAATTTGCAGATGAAACCAAATCGGGAGCATAGCTAACACTGAGGAAGAATGAAACCAGAAGACATTAGAAAACTTGCAGACTGGGCAGTTAAGTGACAAATTAACTTTAACATAAATAAATGTAAGGTGATGCACTTTGGTAGGAAAAATAGAAACATCACCTACACCTTTGAAAATAAGAAACTGAATGGATAGAAGAGCAAAGGGATCTAGGGATACAGGTGAAAAAAATCATAAAAAGCAGCATCGCAGGTTAGTAAAGCAATTAAAAATGCTAGCAAAGCACTGGGATTTATTTATAAGGCTATAGAATTCAAAAGTAGTGAAGTTATGTTAAAGTTGTATAGGACCCTAGTCAGGCCGCAGTTAGAGTATTGTGCACAGTTCTGATCTCCATACTATAAAAAGAACATAGAAGCACTGGAGAAAGTGCAAAAAAGATTTACAAGGATGGTCAGAGAACTGAGAGATTACAGCTAGTGGGAAAGATTGAAAAGGTTGTGGCTTTTTTCTTTAGAGAAGAGGTGACCTAAGTAGAGGTGACCTGATAGAGGTCTTTAAAATTATGAATGAATTGGACAGAGTAGTTATAGAGAGAATGTTTCCATTTGTGGAAAAATCTAAAACTAGGGGCTATAAATACAAGATAGTTACTAATAATTCCAATAGGGAAATGAGGAGACATTTCTTTACTCAGGGAGTGGTTAGAATGTGCAACTTGCTATCACAGGAAGTGATTGAGGCAAATAGCTTAGATGCTTTCTAAAGGAAACTAGATGAGTACCTGAGAGGTAAGGGAATAGAAAGATATGTTGAAAGGCTATAATGAGGTAGATAGAATGGGACGAAACTCGTGTAAAGTATAAACATCAGCACAGGCTAGTTGGGCTGAATGGCCTGTTCTGTGCTCTTTATTCTGTGTAATATCTTCTCCGTTTTAGTTTTCTCCTTCCCTCTTGTTTATCTCTGTTCCCATGCCCTATATCATTCTTTGGCCAAGAGGATGAGAATGCACTCTATTACCTGGTTGCTGCACCACTAGTTGCTCAGAGGTGCATCAGTACTCTTTGTAGTTGGGTAAAAATGACAAATTATGGATGACTCCTTATTTAAGTGGTAGGCTCCCTTCTATTTAAGCCAAAAGTCTAAAAATATCTTTTTGGATGTCAACATTAAACGATCGACAAGATGGAAAATCTTTTAGGTTTTTTTTGCTTTTTAAATGGAAAAATAAAAGTGCAACCATGTTTGTATATTTGCAAAATTTTAGCTTGTTCTAAAATTTTCTTTTTGTTGTTGTTTATTGGCTTAAAAAATCCCTTCTGTATTGTTTTTATGCATTGTTATTGTCCAACTAATAGGGTGTTGTGAGCCTAGTATTCATGGGTAAATGAACCTGTTATAGCAAGAGAATTCGGGCATTAACATCATGATAAAAAGAATCAAATTGCCGCTGTGGTGTCCTTATAATCGTAACATTCACACCCAAAATGCAAGATTGTGTCAGAGACTCGGAGCTGTCAAATGTTCACTCTTTGATTCTTCTTCCCCCTAAAGTCTGAAAGAAATGAAAGCCGCCCGAGGATCAAACCTGATTTTCAGTCCAACCAAGCCTTCCGACGTCGTGTGGACTTCAACCACACAGCTGTCCACATCCCCACAGACATCTACGAGGGCTGTGAGTATTCTCTGCTCTTTGCATTCTGTAGCTATTTTTTAAAAGCACCAAATTCTCTTTGGTACATGAATGCTACCCTTGAACAGTTTCAGTTGAAAATGGCAGGCGTCAGTGTACAGTGTGTGACATGTCACTTTACATCAAGGCTCTGTCTGAAAGAGAGCAGCAGGATTTTCACTCGAGCCTACTGTTCAAATAGAAATCATTTTGTAGCTTAGATCTTTGGAGGACATCGGGGAGATTATTCAAGAAAACGCAGCTGCCATAGAAACTGTCGGTCTTTGTGCTTATTTACTTCTTATTTAGACTATGAGGATTGTCTGGCTTCTGAAGGAGACTGAGCAGAGCTTTAAAACTGAGATGATATAAAATTGCACAGTAAATGTGCTTGATGATGTCTAAAATGAATCCAGATAGAGATCTTAAGCACTTTCATTGTTGTAAGCTTTTGCCGTTTTCGCGACGTAATGGTATTTAATGCAGATAAATCAGTTCTCCACTTAGCTTGCACTCTAAGATAATGATTCCTTCAGTTGTGTGCTTCATGTGACATTGTGCACTGGTACTTTTTCATATGCCATACATGCTATTCACAGGCTTTGGTAATAGAATTTGATTTAATGTCTACTAATATTTAGTCCACTTGTGTCTATGTGAATTCCCATTCAATACCCATGTTCATCTTCTCTGACAGACAAACAAGTAACACTTGGAGACTGTCCCATTGGAGTGAAAAATCCCAATGCTTCCTCCATACTGCAGTGTGGCATGTGCAGTGCTGGTTGTTTTGCAGTACAATCTGAAAGAGATGTATTTTCACATCTTCAGGCGCTGTATCAAACATTGCTCAGTATTTCTAAGCACTGGAACACAATCCATATGTAAATGTAAAAGTGTCTGGAAATCATTTTTATCCTACTCAGTTTGGAAGCTGCAGTGTCCAAATATTTGATTGTAAAATGCAATAAATGTACCGCATGCTGTGGTTGAAATTGAGAATGTAACCCCAGGGTGTGATTTGAAACCTTATATATTATCTTTGAACAGAGATTTGTTTTTCATTGTAATGAATACATCAACAAGAGTCTTCAGTGCAGCCAAGCAGTGAGAAAATGCTGATTTTGTTTTTTGTTTTTGTGCCACTTAGCTTGCTTTATACTGCGACTAAAGCATTGGTGCAAAGGAAAACTACAAGTACCATTTGCTGATCAGTAATTCAAGGCTTTCAAGCCTTTCCAAGTAACTTTCAATAATCGTTGCCTCTTCTACATTTGTCGTGTTTCCACACAATTTTGTGCCACCTTCAAAATAATTTATGGAGGTTATGAAAAGTCATGGTCCGAGGACTGATCTCTCTCATGCTTCACTAATCATTCCTTCCTAACATGAATAATGACAATATTCTACTGCCAAGCCAATTTTCAATCCAGTTCACTGTTTCTATGTTTATTCTGAGTCCCTATTTTGCTGTAAGGAGCCAATAATGTGATCTCCGGTGCTGTGCATGGGGCTGGTTCCCTGCACAATGGGGCAGTGAACCTATAAAGTGTCCGATATACTCTGCTATCAGTAACACAAGCCAAAAGCATCTTAGGCACTTCAAGCCTGTTTGCCATTGTGTGCTAGGCTCATTAAAATCCCAATTCTCATGCAGATGAGGAGAGTCTCTTTGGCAGGTAATTGCTAAGAATATGAGTGAATGCCTAGACAGTGCTCCATAGGTTAAACACTTATATAAAATGGGAATTGCTGGGGAGGCCTCTTCAGTTAGGCCCTTGCTCTTAAAGGTACATTGATGTTTTGTATATTGGTTTGGAAGTAATTTCTCTCTGCTATATTGCTGATGAATGAAAGAAGATAGGGATACCTCTTGGAACCTACTGTTAGCTTCCTAAAGCTCTACTACTTGTCACCCATGCCTGTTTGTTCAATAAATGGTATTTTTTTGCTGAAACTGTAAGAAACAATAGGTATCACTATGGGTATACATCTCTATTTGTAGCTTATGGAAGAAAAGGTTCAGAGATGCACATCAGACTGGTGTGTTTTCATCTTAGACACTCTATTAAGACCCATCCATATACCATCACTTGTCTGTACAGGGCCGGGCTCTTGTATTTGGACATGCCTGAAGACACAATGAATTCAGTACCTAAGATTCCTGAAGAAGGCCATAACAGAACTATGCCTAGTCTTGAAGCCAGACTAGGATGGCTGAATCATTGGTCATGAAGGTTACAGCTGCCGTGAACTTTTATACAGCAGGCTCCTTTAAAGTGACTACGGGAGATCTCTGGCACATCTCCAAACCTTCATGTAGGTCTCTGATGCATTGTTTGTTGGGCCAGTGAGCTCATCAGTTTCCCTTTGTAAAGCAGATAGCAGCACAAAAGAGCCCATGAATCTACTGTGTGGCAGGATTCCCCAGGATGCAAAGCTTATTTGGCTGTATTCATGTGGCAATAGTGCCCCAACCCCACTCGTGAACAGACAGTGCTACCACTCCTTAAGTATGAAGTTACTCTGTGCCCATTCAAACAGAATTTTGCATGTGAATGCCCTTACCCCCTGACAGCACCCATGGTTCCTTCATCCTGTGACATCCCATAGTGGTCTGTGCCAAGGTGTTACATCTTCAGTTTATTAATAAATGTGTGCACAAATACCTGCATTTGTTACATATTTCTAGGGGACCCCTGCAGAGCATAAAATTCAATAATGATATACTTGCCGATAACCTGCTGACAACAAGGTTTTGTGTCTGTCCTCTTTCTATTAAAGAAAATAGATTTCAATAAAACAACCTGGTTGAATTGAAAGCCCTTAGCAGATGCACAACAATGAGCTTGTACAATTTTCAGTTGGTGCTCTAGATTCAAGAGCTTATTTTACTTTCTGATGAGGCACCTAACTTTACAAGGAATGAGGTTGGCCTGAAGTAGATTTAGAAAGTCAAAATGCCATTGTCTCTACTTGAAAAACAATGATCAGACAGCTGGGCTATGTTTCTTCATTTTGTAAATTTACCTTAACAGACTTAGGGCCGGTGTAGGTTGCTCAAAGGTGTCACTAAGCAAATGGGGATATTCAACCAGCCCGACAACTTGTGAATGTGGAACTGAGGCACAGACTATGCAACATCTCCTGCAATGTCCATCGTTCGAGGAACCCTGCACTGTTGCAGATCTTGCCGAATTCAACAACAAGGCGCAAAAATGTGTCCAGTTCTGGCTGGGCTATGTATAGACTGTCCGTGGACACAATAAGAAGAAGACCCCAGGACAGGCACTCCCTATTTGGTGTATCTTGCATATCACTTTCATGTTGTTGGACTTCTAAATAATAGAAATGTTCTACTATTAGATCACAGCCATCTTGTCTGTGGGATTAGGAATGATTTCTGCCATCCCCTATTGCAAACTTAGGGCTGGATTTTAATACTGGAGGCGTGAAGGAGGCGGGACTGCAACTTTCGAGGTTGTAGTCCCGCCTCCATTGAGTTGTGGCCAACCCACGCGATTTTCACTTGATTGACCTTGTTGAGCCCGCTCAGCAACAGGTGATGTCACAGATTGACATTTCATCTGTTAAGAGCTTTTGACAGATGAAATATCACCGTTTGACAGCTCTTTGAAGCTGTCAAACACTGACAATCTCTATTCCAAGTTAATTCCTTCCTCTCAGGCTGATTTAGAGATCTCTCCAGAACAGAAAGCTGAATGCTGCAACTTTTGACAGCTCGCAGCCATTCTGCTTTCTGTGCCGGTGAGAGAGGGACTCCCGAGACCTGAAGGAAGGAAGGCTGTAAAGGTAAGTAAAACTTCTTTAAACACTTTACACACACCAAACACACTTACCTCTGCACTCATGCACCCATCACTCACCTGAACAAAGGACATCTCGACCCCTCCAAGCCCTTCAGCCCGACGGTTCGCCTCGCTAATTTGGCGTGGTTTGGAGCCGTTGGGAATCCCACACTTCACGGATAAAAATAGGGATTAGGCTAAAAACTGCCTGTTAACTACCTGTTAACAGGCAGTTAATTGGCACTAATCCCCTTCCCGCCTCGGGGAGGCGGCTCCCAGCACAGGTCAGGTATCCGCCTCCTTTGAAACTGGCATGGAGGCGGGTTGGGGCGGGATGGGTTCGTGCCCCCCGATTTCGAGATTTTAACCCCCTACACGCCTCCAATCCCGCCTCCATGGCCCAATGAAAATCCTGCCCATAATGTGAAAAACTCATTCAGCATCTCAGCCCTTGACTAGTCCAAACAATTCCTTCAGATTTAGACTTCCCAGGCTGTGCCCCACACAGATATAATCCAACGTGTTTCCACAATGCCCCAGGATTCCTAACTAGTTTATTTTTCTCATCACCCCTTTTGGTTTTAACTTGCAACCTGATCTCCCCCGTTTCCCAGCTTCTGACAAGCACAACAGTTTGTTTTCTGTACTGTTCTGAACTGCTCTGTCCTTGGTGGAGATTTGCTGCAGTGCCACTTTTGGTGATGATTGTCGTAAGTAAGTCCGTTGTTTGCCGCAATTCTCCAGGGCCGATTCAAAGCCAACATTTGCCGAGAAACTCACTATGATACACCACAGCGATGATAGAGGCAATCCAAGGAGCTTGGGAGTGGTGCTACCGCTCAGATGCCGGTCAGGTGTATGCACAGGTCAGTTTCATCTGGCCAATGTTTGATTGCTCAAGCATCGAAGGCAGAAAGGATAAATAAATTAACCACAGCACGAGTATGAGGAGAGATTGGGTCGATTAGGCTTATATTCGCTGGAGTTTAGAAGAATGAGAGGGGATCTCATTGAAACTTATAAAATTCTAACAGGACTAGACAGACTAGATGCAGGAAGGATGTTCCCGATGGTGGGGGAATCCAGAACCAGGGGTCACAGTCTAAGGATAAAGGGGTAAGCCATTTAGGACTGAGATGAGGAGGAATTTCTTCACCCAGAGAGTGGTGAACCTGTGGAATTCTCTACCACACAAGGCAGTTGAGGCCAATTCATTAAATATATTCAGGAAGGCGTTAGATATATTTCTTAAGACTAAAGGGATCAAGGGATATGGGGAGAAAGCAGGGACAGGGTACTGAATTTGGATGATCAGCCATGATCGCATTGAATGGCGGAGCAGGCTTGAGGGGCCGAATGGCCTACTCCTGCTCCTATCTTCTATGTCTATGTTTCTATCAGTTTCTGGAAGAATGAGCTGAAGCTCCTTCTAAAACTTGGTTCAGTGCCTGCCTGCCACATTGGCCTCTGGGGTAACTTGGATTGCTGCAAATGCAGCAACTACTGTGGCTCAGAACTTTCAATGCAGTCGGCACAATGTGATGCCAGTTCCTCAAAAAAAGAGACAAAGGTCAGAATTGTAATCCTTTGACGGAGGGGGACTCGGAAGCAGCTGCGAAACACAGGAGGCGTGTCTCCTGCAGGCCCAGCCGAATATAACGGCAGGGCCTGATCTGCATTTGAAACCTCTGTTTCCCACCCACAGCCAGCCAGATGGAGAGGCTGGCTGGCTACGGGCACATAGGCCTGTGGTGATAGGCCGCAGAGAGGAGGGAGGGATCGATTGGAGGCCGGGGGCGGGGGTGGAGGGGGGGGGGTCGGCGGAGGGTGGCAGATGATCGGGGTGGGGGGGGTGGCTGGGGCGGAGGATGATCGGGGAGTGCTTGGGCGGGGCCGGTGGGGTGGGGGTGTGGGCGCTGTCGGAGTCTCTGATCTCATTAAATGGCGGAACAGGCTCGAGGGGCCGAATGGCCTACTCCTGCTCCTATCTTCTATGTTTCTATGTTACGAGCAAAATAAATCCGAGCAGGGGAGAATTAGTTGATGTTTTTGTTTGTTGAATTACTCTTCTAAGTGTTTGTAAGATTAGTTACATTTGCTATTCCTTCCATGATGCTGTTAAATATTTGGATATATGAACTCAAAGATATCAAATACATTCAAATTATTTTTTTTTTAAAACCTTGCGGATTGAGAAAGAAATGGGAACAACAGAGAAGGACAGTGAACTGGAGTCAAATCAGGCACAGAAAGAGAAATAGAGAGGGAAAGAAAAATTGGATTCACAGAGAATAGAGGCAGAAAGGAAAAGTAAGAAAACAAATTTTAAATAAAAAAAATTGAAATTTTTAGAATCTCAAAGAATTTAAGTCAACCAGCAAGTTATGAAGATTCACAATTCAAGGCGTATATCTCTTTCGCCTGAACTTGCTGGCCGATTTGTGCATTAATAATGGTGCGCGTCGTGATCACGCCGTTATTTTTCCAGCAAGGTTTGGGCCTATAGAGTGGTACTTCTGAATTTTGGAGCTGACCAAATGGACTGCAATGGCCTTTTCCAGTCCTGCTAATAGGAGACTCGATCTGCTCAGGGGTCCTGTGTTTTATGATGTGAGCACAAGTCAAAAGTGAGGTTAGAAGTCTGGATTTTAACACCCTGATTTACACATCTTCTAAAAATGTGATTCAGAATTACTTAAATGAATGTAGTTCATTCTCCCAAATGTAACAATTTCCACTTAATTTCTAGATGTTTAAAATAAGGATGCGACTGCTGCCAATGAATCGGAAATGTTCTGCGCCTGCGCGCTTCTGGTTCTTAACGATCTCATATTTGCGACGATGGAAAACATTTGCGCAGCTGTCGGCCGCGACCCAGGAACTTGTTTTGATCGAGCTGCCTGGAGCTGGGGTTGGAACCATGCACCCAGCCAGCAGGAACCCATCTCCGAGGCTGCTGTGGCCTCTCTTGCACACGGCCGCTGGTGGTTGGTGGTGCGCAGAGCTCGGCTGGAGTTGCGGAGTGAGAGACCGCCACACACCTGGGGTTGTCGACCTTTCGCCGGATGAACAGAGCCGACTTTTTGTTAATTTGTTAATCGGACCTGGATGTCTATTGCCCATTCCTAGTTGTCCTTGAGAAGGTGGTGGTGAGCTGCCTCCTTGAACCGCTGCAGTCTGTGTGGTGAAGGTACTCCCACAGTGCTGTTAGGTAGGGAGTGCCAGGATTTTGACCCAGCGACGATGAAGGATCGGCGATATACTTCCAAGTCAGGATGGTGTGTGACTTGGAGGGGAACTTGGAGGTGGTGGTGTTCCCATGCACCTGCTACTCTTGTCCTTCTAGGTGGTAGCGGTCGCGGGTTTGGGAGGGGCTGCCGAAGAAGCCTTGGCGAGTTGCTGCAGTGCATCTTGTAGATGGTACACACTGCAGCCACGGTACGCCGGTGGTGGAGGGAGTGAATGTTTCAGGTGGTGGATGGGGTACCAATCAAATGGGCTGCTTTTCCTGGATGGTGTCGAGCTTCTTGAGTGTTGTTGGAGCTGCACGCATCCAGGCAAGTGGAGAGTATTCCATCACACTCCTTACTTGTGCCTTGTAGATGGTAGAAAGGCTTTGGAGAGTCAGGAGGTGAGACACTCACTGCAGAATACCTAGCCTCTGACCTGCTCTTGTTGCCACAGTATTTATGTGGCTGGTCCAGTTACATTTCTGGTCAATGGTGACCCCCAGGATGTTGATGGTGGGGGATTCGGTGATGGTAATGCCGTTGAATGTCAAGGGGAGATGGTTAGACTCGCGCTTGTTGGAGATAGTCATTGCCAGGCACTTTTGTGGTGCAAATGTTACCTGCCACTTATCAGCCCAAGCCTGAACGTCGTCCATGTCTTGTTGCATGCGGGCATGGACTGCTTCATTATCAGAGGAGTTGTGAATGGCGAACATCCCCATTTCTGACCTTATGTTGGAGGGATGGTCATTGATGAAGCAGCTGAAGATGGTTGGGCCTAGGACACTGCCCTGAGGAACTCCTGCAGCGATGTCCTGGGACTGTGATGATTGACCTTCAACCACCACAACCATCTTTCTTTGTGCTAGGTATGACTCCAGCCGGTGGAGTGTTTTCCCCCCGATTCCCATTGACTTCAGTTTTACTAGGGCTCCTTGATGCCGACGGTTTTCTCAGCGCGCATATCACCCTATTCTGCCGTACTCGCGCACTTGCTGGAACTGCACAGGGTGCTTACAAAGTAATCACCCAGGCCTCAGTCCCCCCGACGCCCGGGGCCTCGCTCCCCCCCCGACGCCCGGGGCCTCGCTCCCCCCCCGACGCCCGGGGCCTCGCTCCCCCCCGACGCTCGGGGCCTCGCTCCCCCCCGACGCCCGGGGCCTCGCTCCCCCCCGACGCTCGGGGCCTCGCTCCCCCCCCACGCCCGGGGCCTCGCTCTCCCCCCCACTCCTGTTCAGTGGCTTGCGTTGCTTGATTGAAGCGGTGGGCGATGCCTGGCGGCTAAGGCTTCCCAGGTGTTCCTTTCACAGCAAAAACAGAGGATTCCTCACGCCTAGGCCCTCGGCTCGATCTAAAGCAGTTTTGGTGTAAGAGGGACCCGACCGACATTGGACTTGGCACAAAACCACACCATCATTTGCGCATGCGCACCTCTTTTCAATCGGGTCACACGTTGTGATGTAGTGATGCGCAGAACGCCATGGCGCAGCTTCCGGTCGTTGGCAGGAGTTGCTCCGTTAAAATAATCATTATGATAATCATTTAACCCTTCCTTGACCCTTTCACAAGCAATTTCATATCAGCCTGTTTACTCTACCTTGGCGGTCGATAGTAATTACTTTGTGACTGGTAGTTTACCATTGTTTTCATTGTGGAGGTCTGCTCAAATCAATTTCTATTTTACCCCCTAAGGATATGTCTGCCCTCTCACAGCTTGCATACTCTATCACCCCTGACCAACGAGGCTTGCCTCCTCTCTCTCTACAACTCAATATTTTAAAAACTTTCCCTTTCAACATTTTATCAGCGTTGTGGCTTCAGCCATGATTCAGTTCAGCCTGTTAGATGCCCATTCTTTCTGCTTATACAGTCCTGGAACTTTCATATTGCTTGTTATATTGGTGTAAAAATACTTCTCATTCTGATAACTTTTTCTACTTTTCCTTCCTGTAACAACTTGTTTTTTTTTAATTTCACATTTGAAATAATGTATGATTCACATGAGTTATCTAGTTTTCCTGTCTGAAAATTAACTCCTCAATATTCTTTCTCTCAATGGTCTGTATTCAAACTGTCACTGAGGCTGGAATTTTCCCAGTGTTCAGGGGGTGAGTTTGGAGGTGGGTCCGCTGTCAAAGTAGCAAAGATTGACAGCGGGTAGGAAACTCGCTGTCAACCCGTCTCCACGCGAGTCTCCCAGGTGTTGGGTCTGTCTGCGCAGAACTGACCCGACACCAAGCGGCAGGGGGAGACGATTTAGATAATTAAATGGCTTGTTAAGAGCCAATTTAATACTATTTTGAGGCTTCCTTCCAATTTTACGTTCTCCCCCACGGGTTACCCGCTGCTCGGGGAACACGCCAGCTCACCCTGGCATGAGTTGAGTCTGCTTTCATGTTTCTGATAAGCTGACAGCTACAGAAGTGGTGGGAAGGATGCCATGTTGCAGATGGTCAGTTTCAGAGTGCAGAAATTGTTGGTTATTGCATTTGTAAGACATATAGAGATTTCTTTAGCTTGCAAGTGTTTAGAGCCAACTGTATGTTCAGTGCCACCTCATTGGAAAAACTTCTCTCACCATTGACAGATCGCTTCTGTCATCTCACCTGCAGCTGCCATCTATTGCAGCTACATCAGTGCCCTTGAAAAAATCAGACCTTGGTCCTCTGAATCCTTCCACGATCAGCCCAACACCAACATCATCACCAACCTTCTCCGCCATCACCTGATGCTGCACTGGACACGGGGCATCAGCACCTGACAACATTGCTGCCCGGAAGGCCAGCGATAGCATCACCATGGCCAGATTTACTTCACTTGACACTATAAACCTTGGCTGCCACATGATGCGCCAGGTTGACACCATCCCACACCAGCACCATGAAGCTTCCCTTTAATTTCCAAGCCATTCCATGCACACACATCACTATAGCGGGGTGGGGGGTGGGCGGGTGGTGGGGAAGTTATATCTGAACATTCACTGGAACACAGTAAGACACTTCTCAAAGTGCACTCAGATCAGTCCAATAAGGGGCAGTGTTGGAAAAATAGGTTTCAATGGATGACAACACGTTACCAGAAACTTCACATGGACATTGGCTAAAGCTCTCAAGTGCCTACCCTTGTGTGTTGTTAGTTGGTATATTTGCAGTAGGATGAGGGCGAGGGTGAGTGTGAGGGGTGGCTAGTGAGATGGGGAAGTGCTAATGTAGATGGAGAGGGATGGGTGGAGGTGCAAGGCAAGTTGGTGTGAGTAAGGATGTGCAGGAGTAGGGTATGGTAGGCAGAGTGATGGGGATGTGATGAGTGGCACAGCAGGACAAGGTTGAGTGTGGCTTTGCAGTAACGTTTTGTGATGTACTGAGATCATTGAAAGGTTTGCGCCATTGCAGTCTGGTCCTCCTGACGACATCCCTGCTTGTGCCCTCCAGTGCAATGTGCAACCAGACTGCGTTGGTGTCCTGGGGAGGTCTCTTCCACCCTTGGAAGGGAAGAGAACCTCCCTGCATGCTGTGACTCCCTCCATAAGCATATGGAGGGAGTCATTGGAGAGCCTGGGTGCAAGTGTCCACCTTTGTGCAGTGCTTGTCAGTTTTTGCAGCACCTCAATGCTGTCAAGCACTGACAGAACAACTGTCAAACTCAATGTGGCCATGGTCCCTTTAAGGAAACTGGCTGATGACGTGTCATCAAATGACATCATCAGACCCACTTCCTGTTAATTGGCCGGGGAGCCCACAGGGCGGGCTTAACAAGGCCAGTCAAGGGAAAATCCCTTTGACAGAGCGGCTGCAGCTGGGAGCGGGACTGGAACCGGGAAACCAGCTCTCCCGCCTCCATCCCGACACCAATGAGAAAATCGCGGCCTGAGTCCTTCCTTTAGGTTCCCTGTTGTATTGTGAGCCTAATGAGGCATTCTTCATTTAAATGTATCGTGAAATCAGCAAATTGTCTCCTTACATTTCCCACAGATAGGATGTTCCCAAATTAACTTAACCAACATGATGAAGAAAGTTTATTCATTCATTTTCTATTTCTGGGACCTTGCTGTGCACAAATTGGCTGCCATGTTTGCCTCATAACAATGGCGACTACACTTCAAAAAGTAATTCATTGACTGTGAAGTGTTTTGGGATTGAAAGTGCTATATAAATGAAATGTGTTCTTCTTTCTTGAAGTGAAATTAAATCGTTTAGTAAGAAATCACAGCCTGCCCATTTTCTCCAGATACTTCCGAATCTAAATAAAATCCAGCCCTTCATACATTAGAAGTTCAATAGTTATTACACCTTGCCTCCAGATACTGACCATCCATCGCCTCTGCTCACTGAGGTCTTTACTCTATTCAACCTGAGTTTTCCCTCAGAATCCTTAAAGAAAAATTCTGGAAGATAGAAGGAAGGACTGAAAAATAAATACCCAGTTTTTAGGATTATCAGGATCCCTTTTTATGTGGTACTCAGAAGCTACTGTGTGTGTATCTATATGTTGTTAAATATCTTGCACAGGACATGCAGTTCCTATCCATAGATGTTACTTCCTGTTGTCACAATTTTTGGTTGAGCTTTTATTTCCCATTAGCTTTTGCCATTATCCATCTGTGCTGTCATATGCGAAAAATGGCTTGACTGCACAAGTGTGGAGGGCATTAGTAATGGGGAACAACATACTCCTAGCATTATAGCTACTCTTGCACAATGGCGACCTGGTATTAGAGCTGGTAAATTACAGGAAGATAGCAATCAGTTTACAGAGTTATAATTTTCAGAAAGTTCAGGAGGGCAATGTGAATTAATTATAATTACAATCATATTTATATTATGTAACTTTAAATTACAATGCATTTTCTATTTTGTCAATAAATGCTCCCCCTTCCCCATCTTGCATAGTGGTGATGTCATCACAGTTATGTTGTGTTTGGCTGGAATACTCGAAGTGTGCTTAACATGATGGTAACTCTAAGTAGTGAATTTTCTAATTTTCTTGCTTAATTGTCGCCAGCGGCTCCATTCGCAGTCAGAGCTTTTAATAAGACTCAAGGGACTAAGTTAATCAATTTTCTGCTTTGAAATGCAAAGCCTCGTAGGTCAGTCATTTGTAGAGATCAACAAAGACTGCAGTGCCTTGGGCAACAATAGTATTGTAGCTTTCATAATAACTTTATATGGAATAATCCGGGGTTTGCAGTAATGGTGATACTGTGGTTAGAACGATCTAAACGGAATATATTTTATATAAAATAACAACGGGAACATAGCGAGAGATTTAAAGACTCCACTTAAATATTGTAAATGCAACTCTCCAAGTGATGGAGTATTCTTGCTGGCCATTTATGAGTAACACGGAAACCTGTAGTTTCCTGACTGAGGAGTACCAGTTAACCGTGCTGACACGCCATATAGTTTTCTGTCCATATTTCTGATGCTTTTCTGTGGACTTCATAGTTTGATGAAAGCAATAAAATAAGCTGCGGCTGGCTGACGACCAAATAGAAGTAAGGAAATGTAATAAAAACGATGTAAATGAACTAATCTGTACAGCATGTTGGCATTTTTAATAAACTATATAATACTGGATGAAAAAAGGCAGCACTAATGGATGACCTATGTAGAACCTAGCTAAATATATCATGATTTTGTCTGTGTTGGATTAAAATTATGCTCAAGAAATTGCTGCTGCTGTGATTTTTTTTTCCGTATAATTTGCGCATTTATCCAACTTTACCCCTCAAATTTGTTTCTACTGTTCTTTTGACCTGCAACCTTTTCCTGCCCTTCAAAATTAACTTTGTTCCTTCAGGGCATTTTTTTCCTCATTAGTTTCTTCCTCCTTCTGCTGCTGCCAATACGCTAACTCTATCCCCATCCAATAGCAGGAAATTTGGATTTTTACCAAATACCATTTACTGTCTCCTCATTCCCTTCCACAGGACACGCTATTGGGTGCTAGGCATTATGGGTAGGGACAGCTGCCAATAATTATCGATAGCAAAATACTGCAGATGCTGGAAATCCGAAATAACAACAGAAAATGCTGGAAAAACTCAACAGGTCAGGCAACATCTGTGGAGAGAAATTTGAGTTGACGTTTCGGGTCGAAACCCTTCTTCAAAACTGGAATGAAAATAAAATAGATCGAAGGCAGGACTGCGATCGAACAAAAGAAGTAAAAGAGACAATAAAAGGTATTTGAAACCAGACGAGATGGTAATAGGCCAGTGAAGACAAAAGACAGCTGAGATTAGGTGTGAAGTGTACTGGCAGGATAAGAGATAGCTGCCAGGTGGGAGAGAGAACAAAAGGAAAGGGGGGGGGCGGTGAAAGGAAGACCCGAAACAAAGGGGTGGAAAAAATTATAAGTAAAAAAGTAATAGGGGCCGAGGTTATGATCTGAAATTGTTGAACTCGATATTGAGTCCGGAAGGCTGCAACGGCCCTCGACCGTGTCCGTTCTATCTCCCGCACTTCTGCCCTCACCCCTGCCCCTCCCTCCCGGAACCACGATAGGGTTCCCCTTGTCCTCACCTTTCACCCCACCAGCCTCCACATTCAACGGATCATCCTCCGCCATTTCTGCTACCTCCAAAGTGATCCCACCACCAAATGCATCTTCCCCTCCCCTCCCCTTTCAGCATTCTGTAGGGACCGCTCCCTCCGAGACACCCTAGTCCACTCCTCAATCACCCCAAACAGCCCTTCCCCTTCGCCTGGCACCTTCCCGTGCAAGCGCAGGAGATGTAACACCTGCCCCTATACCTCCCCCCTTCCCACTGTCCAAGGCCCCAAATACCCCTTCCAGGTGAAACAGCGATTTACTTGTACTTCTTGCAATCTAGTATACTGTGTTCACTGCTCACGATGCGGTCTCCTCTACATTGGGGAGACCAAACGCAGAATGGGTGACCGCTTTGCGGAACACCTCCGTTCAGTCCGTACGGGTGACCCCGAGCTTCCGGTCGCCTGTCATTTTAATTCACCGCTCCATTCCCACTCGGACCTCACCGTCCTTGGCCTCTTGTATCGTTCCACGGAAGCTCAACGTAAACTCGAGGAACAGCACCTCATCTTCCGATTAGGCACTTTGCAGCCTTCCGGACTCAATATCGAGTTCAACAATTTCAGATCATAACCTCGGCCCCTATTACTTTTTTATTTATAAGTTTTTCCACCCCTTTGTTTTGGGTCTTCCTTCCCCCCCCCCCTTTCCTTTTGTTCTCTCTCCCACCTGGCAGCTATATCTTATCCTGCCAGTACACTTCACACCTAATCTCAGCTGTCTTTTGTCTTCACTGGCCTATTACCATCTCATCTGGTTTCGAATACCTTTTATTGTCTCTTTTACTTATTTTGTTCGATCGCAGCCCTGCCTTCGATCTATTTTATTTTCATTCCAGTTTTGAAGAAGGGTTTCGACCCGAAACGTCAACTCAAATTTCTCTCCACGGATGTTGCCTGACCTGCTGAGTTTTTCCAGCATTTTCTGTTGTTATTGCCAATAATTACTGCTGTTTTGCCCTCAGTGGATACTTTGTTTGGATATGTTTTGTTAGTGTTCATCGTTGCTAATCCAGTGGTTACAATTGTTTGGACTATAATTACAAAAAAAAAACAATTTAAGAGATTCCGCACTGCCCATTGTTCATTGCAGTGATTCCTCCTCCATGAAGCTCAATTAAAAACACATCTGTCTGAAATGTGCGGCAGTTGTTTAAATTTGAAGATATTAAACAATGAAGAACAGACTGATTCTGTTTTCTCCCTGTTCCTTGGTTTCCTTGGGTCACAATCCAACTGGAGCCTAGAGACAGCAGGCAGCCAAGTTCTAGGCCTGTCCTAGTGCCTCTATGATTTTGCTGTCAGAAGATATTCAAGAGCAAGATGGTGATGGCTCCTCTGCCAATTTTCCTCCCTCTGTCTGAGGACACTTGTGGCCTGTGCTTGGCACTTCTCCATAAGCATGAAGCTACTATCAGGCATCCATACTGTAGAGAACCAAAGATGACAACCCATGTCCTGCCAATCCACAACACTGAGCATTGGGGTTGTAACACATTACACCATTGTGGTGTAAAGTTTATTTTAATGGACCGTGAAACTTTGTGCAGATTGCATATAAATAGGTGGGCTCACATATTTGATCAATTCTTTGGAAACATGGCAGTTTTACACAGGACAATTGAGTTTACCAACAATTATTTCAAATAAAACCTGTTGTAAGATTTCAAATGAAAGAAGAAATTAATACAGTTTTTAGTGATGGCATTAACTCCTGCAGGTCACCCACAAACTACTGTCAGGACTCACCTAGTGATGTTTGCACCAGTCTCTGGATGCCACAAGAAAGTAATTTTAGTGACCCAGCAGGAATCTCACTGATTTTTTTTTTACCTTGAGGTATTCAGCCTCCACTCTGTTCTTTCCAACAGCAGCACAGCTGAAATTGAAATCTCAGCAGCATGGAGGCAGGGGCCAAACCTACTTATAGAATTATAGAATAGAACAGCACAGAAGGAGGCCATGCGGCCAACCGAGTCTGCGCCGGCTCTTTCGAAGAGCAATCCAGTTAGTCCCACTCCCCCGCTCTTTCCCCATAGCCCTGCAATTTTTTCTCCTTCAGGTATTTATCCAATTCCCTTTTGAAGGCTACTATTGAATCTGTATCCACCACCCTGTCATTGTGTAAAAAAGTCTTTCCTCCTGTCTTCTCACCATTGCAATGCCACACTGTTACCCTACACCAGTAGTACTCAAAATATGTCCCTTGGAAGATGTGTTGCTTCATGTTCCTTTGGGGGGTCTAACAGCTATTCACCAGCTCAGGGACGCTGCTAAAGCCGGTATATCAAAAATAGAGAGAGATGAGCATAGTGGATTTCAGCAGAAAGTTTGGGTAACCCTGACATAGACAAAGTGATGTCTAACTGAGTTGCTTAGGGAAATGAGGGTTATGAGGACATAATGGGTTCTGTAGTGCTGGGAGTAGGGGGTGAGACGTTGTCTGTGGGGACCAGCAAACCAGGGTGAATGGAAGTATGAGGATAGATGAATGCACTGGAGTTCTGTTTAATTACCTTCAGGAATCAGGCAACATTTTTATAGAACCTTCACTTCAGAAGATTAAATGGGCGGGGTTGGGTCTGTCGAAAGTGTGCACATGATGAGCTGAGTGGCCATATCTTGTTCCATCCTTGATTATGTTTTATATTTAAACTTTTGCTTCTGGTAACAGTTCCAGGCTACACGTGAATTTTAGGAACATGCTGAATATTTGCTTTTGTCTCTGCAATTTCCCAGCATTTTGATGGGAAAATAGAATATGAGAGTAAATTAGCGAGAGACATAAAAAAACAGACTGTAAAAGCTTCTATAGGTATGTAAAAAGGAAAAGATTAGTGAAAGTAAATGTGGGTCCCTTGAGACAGGAGAAATTCTAATGGGGAATAAGGAAATGGCAGTGAAATTAAACAAATACATTGGCCGCGAATTTGCCGGCGCTCAGAGGGCGGGTTTGGAGGTGGGTCGGGAGTAAAAGTCTAACTGAGTGACGGCGGGTTGTGAACCTGCCGCCATCCCGTTTCCATGCTACTTAAGTGTCGGGTCTGGGAGTCCCGATCAGACCCGACACCAAACGACGGGAGAGGCATTTAAGGCAATTAACAGCTTGTTAACTGTCTAGATAATATTTTAACTGCCCATTCTGATTTTTGAGCATTTTCTGCCTGTTGCCCGTCGTCCGACAAACACACCAGCTGCATCCTGCTGGGTTTAGGAAGGAGCTGAATTGTTGGCAGCTGCTCCAGCATGGCTGAGTTTCAAATGCCACAATTTAATGGTTTGAAGTTTTGGCAAACATTTTGCAACTCTATTGATCTTGTGAGTGTTCAAGCTGAGATCCATCTGCAGTGTGCCCTCCTTGGAATATCCTCTGGCCACTTTGACTGAGCGCTTGCAACCTCTATTCCTCAACTGAGATATATACCAGCGGAATGGGAACCATTTATATCATTTCATCCTGGTCCTCGGATCTGGAGGAAGAACAGCCGCAGCAACAACACAACCAGGCACAACAGCAGCACCAACAGCAGGAGCGCCAACCTCCTCCTCACCCACCTGATGATGCGCAGGGCAGAGGGCATCAGCGCAGGCCTGCACCTCGCCACAGGAGATACCCCAACACAGGGTTTACAGCCCGAGGATGAGCTTCCTCAACATGACTGAGCAGCAGTGTCAAAGGAGGCTGAGACTTTCAAGAGACGTAGTCGCTGACATTTGCGCAATGCTGCAGCAACACCTGGAGCCCAGAGGAGCGGGTGGATACTCCTTACCAGTGGCTGTCAAAGTCACCACCGCACTCAACTTCTTTGCTTCAGGCTCCTTCCAGGGATCAGCAGCAGACATCAGTGGCATCGCCCAGTCGGCTGCACACACCTGCATCATGCAGGTTACCAATGCCCTCTTTGCAAAGTTGCACAATTACATCCACTTCTCAAGGGATGAAGCAAGTGTGACCGTGCGTGCATTTGGCTTTGCAAATATGGCAGGCTTGCCAAGGGTGCAGGGCATCATAGACTGCACACATGTGGCCATTAGGGCACCCCATCACAAACCAACTGTATTTGTCAACCGCAAGGGCATCCACTCCCTTAACGTCCAGCTGGTGTGTAACCACAGGAAGAACATTATGCATGTTTGTGCCAAGTTCCTTGGCAGTTGCCATGACTCGTTCATCCTGCGGCAGTCTACTGTGCCTCAGCTCTTCAAGTCGCCAACCCAACTTTCCGGATGGCTACTTGGCGACAAGGGCTATCCCCTGAAAAAGTGGTTCATGACACCGATGAGGAGGCCATCAAATGAGGCTAAGAAGCGGTACAATGTGAGCCACATTTCCATCAGAAGCATCATAGAGCAAACCATTGGCTTGCTCAAAATGCGATTCAGATGCCGCGACAGATCTGGTGGAGCCCTGCAGTACGCACCAGCCAGGGTGTCCAGAATCATCGTGGTCTGCTGTGCCCCGCACAACATCGCTCAACAGCGTGGCTTGGCGCTGCCTGAGGAACAAGTGGCTCAGCGCACAGCCTCCTCGGAAGAAGAGGGGGAGGACAAGGTGGCAGACGAGAGGCACCTTGCGGGGCTGGATGTGCCAATTCCACCAGCACGGCACCACATTGCTGGCCGTTGGGCAAGGGATGCACTCGTCCATGCCAGATTCGCGTAAGCTTGCGCTTCCACCGCAGTTGGCTGGCAGATGGAGATGAATGTCTGGATGACCTTCTTAACACGCCATACATCATTTGTCCAATAAATGGTGATTTCCTACCACTCTCACCACCATCATTACAAATGCAAGTCGCCCTGAGCCCTCACACTGCAATTTCCATTTGTCAGCACACATAGGCCAAATCTTCAATTCTTCGCCATCACTTTTGTTTAATAACAAAATAACAATCAGGATGACAATCGCTGCTTTGTTACACAAGAAAACACCCTTGTGACTACCCTTGTGACTGTGTGTTAACTTTCTCTTACGCGTGCTTCTATGTGGTGCTTCCCCTTTGGCTTCAGCAGATATAGAGGCACCTTGCTCAATTTTATGCTATGCCTGCTATGCCTTTGGCAGGCGTCCTCTGGGTTTGGGAGCCTGGGAGGAGGACTCCACAGTCTGCTCCTCCTGCGGCTGTGCATGGGCTGAGACGGCCATCTCTGTTGGGTGAGGAATCTGGGGTTCTGACCGAGGGCTCCGCAGTGGTATGGGAGTGTGAGCGCTTGGAGAGGAGCCGACACTTCCTTGTTGTCGGCCACCAACATCCCTCTCATGGGTCACCTGCACTTCAGTGCTAGCAAGTAGCTGGAGAGCACCTTGCTGCACATCAGTGGGGCCATGAGGACCAGTCTCTGTACTGACGGTCCTCATAACAGGGACGTCCATGCACCTCTGATGCCTCTCCTCAGTAGATGCCCATCTATCCTCCGTAGCAGACCATCTATTTAGAAGAGTCACCATGCTCTGTTGAGTCTGGCGAGTTATCTCCTCCATGGAGGTTGCCAACCTCTCTGTGGCGGCACGTTCATGCGCTATTGCCTCCACCAAGGCAGTGCTCATGTTTGAGATGGATTCCTCCATTCTCTGCACACTCACAGTTATCGTGGATGCAAACCCTGTCAGAGACTCCTGCACTTGTTCCTGAAGTTCCAGCACCGCTCTGTTTCCGGATGGCCCCAAAGGCACAGGGTCAACATGCAGCTGAGCCGAGCTGGGAGTGTCCTGCGACCTCCGACGAGGACTCTCCACTGCTGTCGCTGTCTCCGCCATCTGCTGATGCTCACTTGTGAGCTGTGATACACCAGGTAACAACATTACTCTGTCACAAAGGACCCACTGAGGTGCGCGTTTCTGCACCGAGTTCTGGTGACGCTGCTCCCACAGAGGCTGTAGGTTCCTCTGAGGAGTCGTTTGGCTCTTCCTCCTGGACAGTGGGGAGGGGGGCTCGCGATGGTCCTGTGGGAGAGTAAAGCCATGAGTTAGACATCTGATATTTAGGTAGCAGACACATCCCATTGTGCAGATGATCAAAAGTCAATCTCTATGAACATCAGATGCCATTTCAGTCAATCATGAAATCTAACTGAGAGGGTTGCAAATCTATTCTGTCACCAGCTTCCTCTACTGCGCCTGTCTCTCCGTCCCCCACAGGTGCTCGCCACGTCCCACGATGTCGTGAGCAGCCTCCTCAGTGCTTGTCAAACTTGTCAGGGATGGTGGCCCTCCTCCTGTCCTCCATCTCTCCCTCTTATTGTGGGCTATCTTTTCCTGCAAGGCGGGAAGTAAGTAGAGTTTCAGCGAGATTGATGGAGTGAGTGTGAAGAATCCATAACATAGAAGCTTAGAGGGAGACCAAGATGGAGTGAGGTGGCAAGAGGAAGGTGCCTCCCTGTGTATTGTTAGTTGTTGTCATTGCACAACAGCAAGAGCGAGTGTAAGGGCTGCATAGTAGAATGGTGAAGTGATTCAGTACATAGAGAGAGAGGGATAGGTAAGGGTGCAAGGGAAGTAAGGGTAAGGTGGGATATGGAGGAGCAGGCTGACAGTGCAGAGTGCTGGTGATGAGAAGAGAAGGGAAGCAAATTGAAGGTAAGTGTGATGTGATACTCACTTTTGCTGTGCGTAGCAGATCATTGAACTGTTTTCGGCACTGCACTCATTTGTGTGAGCATAAGGACCTTGCGCTGACCTCCTCAGCAACTTGCAGCCAGGCTGCCTTTGTCTGCTGAGGAGGCTTCCTCTGGCCATCGGGAGCGAACAGAACCTCCCTGCGCCCTCTTACTCCCTCCACAAGAGCTTGGAGGGAGTCTTCATCAAATGGAGGAGCAGCCTTTCTTCTTGCAGCAGTCATGGTCACTTGGGCTGATATCCCGAGCAGCACAAACAAAATGAGAAGCTAAGGCTACATGGGTCCCTTAAAAACTACTGAATGAATGACGTCAGCAGAGGCGAGCAGCAGACCCGCTCCCACTCATTGGGCCAGGTAGCGCACGTGGAGGGCTTAATGAGCCCACTTAATGCAAAATCGTTATTTGGGAGCGGCTGAACCCGCCAACCAGGCAACCCGACTCCATCCGCCTCCTCCAATAAAATCGCAGTCTTTGTGTCTGTCTTCACAGAAGAAGATGCGAAAAACACTTCCCAGAAATAGTGGAGAACCAAGGGTCTAGTGAAAATGAGGAACTGAAAGAAATTAGTATTAGTAAAAAAAATAGTACTGGAGAAATCAATGGGACTGAAAGCCGATAAATCTCCTTGACCTGATGGCCTACATCCTAGGGTTTTGAAAGAGGTGGCTATAGAGATAGTGGATGCATTGGTTGCCATTTTTCAAAATTCCATAGATTCTGGAACGGTTCCTGTGGATTGGAAGGTACAAATGTAACCCTACTATTTAAGAAAGGAGGGAGAGAGAAAACGGGGAACTACAGACCAGTTAGCTTGACATCAGTAGTAGGGAAAATGCTAGAATCTATTATTAAGGACGTGGTAACAGGGCACTTAGAAAATAATAATAGGATTGGGCAGAGTCAACACGGATTTATGAAAGGAAAATCGTGTTTGACAAATCTGTTAGAGTTTTTTGAGGTTGTACCTAGCAGAATAGATAAGGGGGAACCAGTGGATGTGGTGTATTTGGATTTTCAGAAGGCATTCGATAAGGTGCCACACAAGAGGTTATTAAACAAAATTAGGGCTCATGGGATTGGGGGGTAATATACTAGCATGGACTGAGGATTGGTTAATGGACAGAAAACAGAGAGTAGGAATAAACGGGTCATTTTTGGGTCGGCAGGCTATAACTAGTGGGGTACCGCAAGGATCAGTGCTTGGGCCTCAGCTATTCACAATCAACATCAATGATTTGGATGAGGGGACCAAATGTAATATATCCAAGTTTGCTGATGATACAAAGCTGGGTGGGAATGTAAGTTGTGAGGAGGATGCAAAGAGGCTTCAAGGGGATGTAGACAAGCTAAGTGAGTGGGCAAGAACATGGCAAATGGAATATAATGTGGAGAAATGTGAAGTTACCCATTTTGATAGGAAAAATAAAAAAGCAGAGTATTTTTTAAATGGTGAGAGATTGGGAAATGTTGGTGTTCAGAGGGACTGGAGTGTCCTTGTACACAAATCACTGAAAGTTGACATGCAGGTACAGCAAGCAATTAGGAAAGCAAATGGTATGTTGGCCTTTATTACAAGGGGATTTGAGTATAAGAGTAAAGATGTCTTACTGCAATTATATAGGACCCTGGTGAGACCACACCTGCAGTATTGTGTACAGTTCTGGTCTCCTTACCTAAGGAAGGATATACTTGCCATAGAGGGAGTGCAACAAAGGTTCACCAGACTGGTTCCTGGGATGGGGGGATTGCCTATGAGGAGAGATTGAGTAGACTCGTCCTATATTCTCTAGATATTAGAAGAATGAGAGGTGATCTCATTGAAACATACAAAATTCTTACAGGACTTGACAGGGTCGATGCAGGGAGGATGTTTCCCCTGGCTGGTGAGTCTAGAACCAGGGGTCACAGTCTCAGAATAAGGGGTGAGCCATTTAAGACTGAGATGAGAAGAAATTTCTTCACTCAGAGGGTGGTGAATCTTTGGAATTCTCTACCCTAGAGGGCTGTGGAGGCTGAGCCGTTGAGTATATGCAAGACAGAGATCGATAGATTTTTATATATTAAGGGAATCAAGGGATATGGGGATAGTGCAGGAAAGTGGAGTTAAGGTAGAAGATCAGCCATGATCTTATTGAATGGCGGAGCAGGCTCGCAGGGCCGAATGGCCTACTCCTGCAATATTTCTTATGTAACCCTTTTGCTAACTTCTGCCATCGATAGCTAATATCAGAACTGCAGAACAATCTACTTTGAGCAAGAAAAATAAGAAATTTAATTCATTCAAGCGTTAAACACCAAATTGGAGACGATGGTTACAGAAATGTTACATAATGTATGAATGAGTGGGCTTTTATTTTTTATGATCAATTTTCATACAAAATTGATTTCATGGCATAAAGTTTTATTCAGAAATGATTAGATACACTGGAAAGCTCCTAAACCTCAAGCAGATCCACTGCTGTTAATAACAACTTTCTACCGATGGGATTGCAGCAAGTCTTAATCCATTGTAACAACTTCCCATTGATTCCACAAGACCCTGTCTATGCCTACTGTGAGGTCCCTTATCAAAGAAACACAGAACACACTGAAAATGTAGCAACAATTCTATGTAAATTACTAAATAGGTGGTGTGAGCCCAGGGCGGTGCAACCAAAGATTTCACTACTCACCCTTATGGATAGCCTTGTATTACTGTTAATAGATAAATGATGCTTAAAAAGACTGAACAATAATCTGCTTGTTACATGATGCTATGCTAGATGTGGGATGAAGTCCTGAAAATAATAAACCGCAAAACAGTGAAGAGTTTATGCAAATATTTTGTTGTGTAAAGTTTGATCATTTTTAAAATAAGTTGAAAATGATCTAGTTGTAGTGTGGTGTAGCAAAATTCTGGAAGACCAACTTTGAATGTCAAACTCCATTATTTTTATGAGCTAAAAAATACTCAGGGACTCATTTTTGACAAGGCACATGGATGATCATTAATCTAGGATTCAGCTAGCCTACTATAGGTGAGACTGAGGATGTGTTTTCAGGCAATGTGGTGAGTGCCTGTAATTGCTGTTGTCCTCTGCCACACTGTGCTTGGCTAAGGGGCATGACTGGATGTAGTGTGAAACATATTGGGCCATAATTTGCTGTGGCAGGGCATCTAATGGTGTCTGCCATTAGTTAGACTTGCCCTTGCATGTTTTGTTTTCTTGAAAAAAAAATTTTACGCTGAAAGTGCGAGCTGATAACGTCGCAGCGAGGGAAACTAGGCATCTTGGACCTGAGTGAACAGGGAAAGCAACAGGGTATTTGCTTAGCCACTCAGATTGAAGGATTGTGACAGCACAAAGACTGACAGGGGAGTATAAATTAGAGTGGGTGAATTCAATGTCAAATCAGGTACAGAAAGAGAAATAAAGTGAGGGAAAGAAAAATTGGATTAAGCGAGAGAGAAAAAAGAGACAGAAACATAAGTAAAATTAAAAGAAAAAATATTAAACTTTAAAAAAATCTCCAATAACAATTAGAACCGGAAGGAATGAGACTCCACACTTGTAATAGTTAATTTTCAGTCCCAGAGAGGTAGACTGGTAGTAATTAACACTTATCACGTTGTTAAAAGGGTACTTTGACTGAAATGAACAAGACTTGACTTTCTGTGGCGAGTTTAGTTCATATCTCATGCACAAATGCAGCAACTTCATTCCGTTCAACGGATTTCAATGATGAGGCCGGCAGCGAGATGGCGTTTTTGCGAAGCTATCGGCAGAGCGGCGCATCTCGGACAGCAACGTTTGCATTTCAGCGTTTAACCGCGCGTCTGCCCTTGCCTGAAGTTGCTGTAGTATTTGCGCATAAAGAACTGCCATTTTGACAACAAATTATGGGCCAATTACTCATCTATTGCTGAACACACTACAAACCGAAAATCCAAGTCTGTTTTGAACCTTTTGGGATAGAATTTCTGTGGGGACTCCCCGATCTCCCAACCTTCCTTCAGCTAATCCTGGAAAATTGGAGAAAATGGCCTCTTAGAGTGTTGCTCCAGGTTTTCTGCCAAGGAGGTCGGGAGAACCCACGCAGAAATTTCATCCCTTTATCTCTTAAGCCTGAATAAGAAATGAAATTTTATTTGATCATTGTTGCTAAATCGTTTCCAATTGAAATAATAGATTTGAACTGTTCTTTTACGAAGAAAGTAATATTCTGTCAATTATTTGGAAGGAAAGAATATAGTCCTTTGGAAGGAGGAAGAAAAAATGAACTGAACACAATGGGGTAGATTTTCCTGCTCCCGCACCAAGGCATATTGAATCACCTGCATAGAGGAAAATTGGATGAGAGAATCACATGCTGGTGAGGGAGCCGGCCTGATTTTCTGTCGATTAATTTAACTTGACAGAAAATCAGGCAGGCTCCGTTAAGGGTGTGCACTCTTTCACAGCCTAGTTTTCTCCTATTCGCCGTGCCTTGGCAATCCAATACACGCAGGAACAGGAAAATCTGCCCCGTGGGTTTAATTTCTAATGTGCATTTTCGGCGTACGAGTTTGCCCATACAATTATCCACAGAATGAAATGCAGCCTCGGCCACTAAGGTAATGGAGAGGCAGTAAGTGAAGCCACTTGCTTCCTTGCATGAACAGAGAAAAGTCATAGTGCAGTGGAGTTAACTTTGAGTAACCTTGCTATGATGTAGTGACATCATAAACAATTGTGGAGAAATTTTCTCTGGTATGTCTGCTTTAATACATCAGAGGAAATCATTGCACATTTGCTTTTGATTGTTACTACACATTGCAAACAAAGGAAATCATCCCGTACAGCACCACAGGCCAACCTCGCAAATCTTCCAGCAGCTGATTACAGAGCAACATTGATAGAGTTTGCCCTCAGTTTTTCTAGATCTACAAGAAATGGCAAGGAAGAAATTCAGGAAAAAAAAGCACTCTCAAATCTTATCGTTCAGTACTATAAAAAGTGCAGTGAACTATTTTTCTTTCATTTTCTTCTTTTTCTTTCACCTGAAGGTCTTGACTCACGCTGGGTCTGGTACCATGCGCATGGCACCCTCTGGTGTCTTGCTCAAGTGGCCATTCTTCATGTCTGGGCCGAATGGTGAGTGCTGACAGGCTATTTCAGCGTAAGTGATACCACAGTTAAGCCTGACCCTGTCCCTAGCCAAAGTTCATACGTACATGTTTCCAGTGCAGGCCACGTGAACAGTGATCAGGGACAGAATTTTGCCGGCACTCAGGGGGCGGGTTTGGAGGTGGGACCACTGGCAAAATTGCTAAGATTGACAGCGGGCAGGAAACCCGCTGTCAACCCGCCTCCAATCAATCTTCCCAAGTGTCGGGTCCCCAATTTGCACATAGACCTGACACCTAGCGGCGGGAAGAGGATTATAGCCGCTTAACTGCCTGTTAACAGGTTGTTAACAGGCAGTTAACAGGCTCTTTTTCAATTTTGCCTCTTCTGCTTCAGGCTTCCCAACGTCCGGACACCAAGCCAGGTAAGTGTGGCGTATTGTGAGTCTGTTGTAATGTTGATGACAGCTGCAGAAGTGGTGTGAGGTATCCATTGGTGAGTTTCAGAGGTAAGAAAATGTTGGGAAAATAATTTTTAATGCATTTACACTTTTCTGTAGGTAACAAGTTTTGAATTGTATGTCTAGTGCCACCTCTTTGGGAGAACCTCTCTCACCAGTGACAGATCGCTTCTGCAAACACACCTGCAGCTGCCATCTGTTCTAGCCTAAGGAGGGAGTCACTGGAGAGCCTGGGTGCAAGAGCTCACCTTTGTACAGTGATTGTCAGTGTTTGCAGCACCTCAATGCTGTCAAACACTGAGAAATGAGCTGTCAAAAAAAAATTGTGCTTAGTCCCTTTAAGAAAACTGGCAAATGACGCCATCTGACCAGCTTCCTCCTAATTAGCTGGCAAGCCCACAGGGTGGGCTTAACAAGGCCAATTGACGTAAAATCACGTCTGTGGGCCGGATGCAGTTGGGGGCAGAACTGGAATCCAGAAACCAGATGACCCACTCCCAAGCTGCATCGAATGAGAAAATCGCGGCCCAGGAGTGGGAACCCTGCCTACTCTCTCCACTTCCCTCATCCCAGGGAGAGTGAGGAAAGTTGTTGCACTCCAATTGCCACCCTGGCTTGCGTTTAGCAAACCCTGCACATACCACGGATTGAACTAGGGACTTTTCAGAACAGTATGGCTCTACGTTGCACTGGTTGGGAGATTTAACCACAAAGCCAGTTGGGGAACAGTCAAACCTTATTATAGCAAATTCTACAATAAGAAGCCATTTATTACAATGGTCTTGCCTCTCATCCACAACAGCAGTCTGAGCTGTTTTGGAGGGGAGGCAAGCCCATTATAATAATTGTCCCCATTATGTTGTGTCGAGGAGCTCAAACCTCGGTGAGGTTGTCTCTGATGAATCCAGCAGTCACACCAGTCAGTAATAACTAGATTTTACTTGCGTCTTAGACTCTGATGTGAGAATTTCTTGCATGTATTTTCTATCCCATACTGCTCATTGCTGGTTTGAATTATAGATTAGAATGAAAACAAACATTTTGAATTCTACATTTCTCCTTTGTAACGTTCAAAGCTACAGATGATGAACACAGTAAATCATAGAATCATAGAAACTTACAGCATGGAAAGAGGCCATTTGGCCCTTCGTGTTTGTGCTGGCTCTTTGAAAGAGCAGTCGTGCTTAGTTCCACACCCCCACCTTTTGTCTGTAACCCTGTACGTTCCTCATCCTCGAGTACCTGTCCAACTCCCTTTTAAAATTATTTATGGAATCAGCTTCCACCACCTTTTCAGGTAGAGTGTTCCAGATCCCGACAACTCTGAGTAAAAAAAATTCTCCTCATCTCCCCCTTTTGCCAATGATTTTAAATCTATGACTCTGGTTATTGACCCACTCGCCAGAGGGAATGGGCTTTCTTGATCTACTCTATCAAAACCCCTCAACATCCTGAAAACCTCGATTAGGTCACCTCTGTTCCAAGGAGAACAGTCCGAACTTTTCCATCCTCTCCTCATAAGTTCTGTGTTATATTACTGTGTAATCATTTCCCACTCAAAGTGCCTGCAAATGTCTCTGAATTTTAATTGGAAACAATTATTATTCATTAAATATCTGGATGGGAAAGGGGTCATTTATAAAGCTATAAACCAGCACCTTGAAATTCGAAGTGGAATTTGTTTTTGACAGAATGCCAGTCGCCATATATTAGATATTGCTGGACTTTACATGGGAACATACAATGACCATTAGGCCATCAATCAGAACAATTTTTTGATAAATTTCAATCCCATCTCCTTGCCACAAAAATTCAAATCCCTTCTCTCCCCAGAAAGACATCTAATTACTTCCTGTGGCCGTCCCAGCTCATACTTTGCACGAGTCCATTGCCCTTTGTGGAGAATAAAATATTTCACCTGACTTCCCTTCTTACCCTAACTTGCTACCTTTTTTAAATCATGCCTTCAGCTACACTAAATACCAACTATCGGCTGTTCAACCCATGTGTCAGCTCGTCAGCGATGTACAAGAAAAGTCCATTTCTTTCATTGGGATTGGAGGTTGTCAGTATGAACTAATCAGATCAGTTGGTAGGTACAACTGGAGGCTGTCGAAAGCACGAGGATTCGAGTACAGGAGCAAGGATGTCTTGCTGCAGTTGTACAGGGCCTTAGTGAGACCACACCTTGAGTATTGTGTGCAGTTTTGGTCGCCTTATCTGAGGAAGGATGTTCTTACCATGGAGAGAGTGCAGCGAAGATTCACCAGACTGATACCTGGGATGGCAGGAATGACGTATGAGGAGAGATTGGGTCGATTAGGCTTATATTCGCTAGAGTTCAGAAGAATGAGAGGGGACCTCATTGAAACTTATAAAATTCTAACAGGACTAGACAGACTAGATGCAGGAAGGATGTTCCCGATGGCGGGGGAGTCCAGAACCAGGGGTCACAGCCTAAGGATAAGGGGTAAGCCATTTAGGACTGAGATGAGGAGGAATTTCTTCACCCAGAGAGTGGTGAACCTGTGGAATTCTCTACCACAGAAGACAGTTGAGGCCAATTCATTAAATATATTCAAGAAGGAGTTAGATATATTTCTTAAGGCTAAAGGGATCAAGGGATATGGGGAGAAAGCAGGAACAGGGTACTGAATTTGGATGATCAGCCATGATCTCATTAAATGGCGGAACAGGCTCGAGGGGCCGAATGGCCTACTCCTATGTCAGAACCAATCAGATCAGTTCGAGGGCAGCACTGAAGACCTTTCGAACCAGCTCTTTCTCACACTGTTGGGCACACACGAACTTGAGGCTGAAAAGTTTTAAGATCATTGATGCTTTCCGAGAGTAACAGTTACAGGAGCTTTCGTTTACTGTTTGTTCCACAAAAAATGTGTATAAAACAAATCAGTTGCTAAAATGCGGCTTTTAAAATCTTTTTTCTGAAAGGAACTTTCTGGCGCATACCTCACTGTTTCCTTATATGGAGGTTTATTTTCTTAAAAACTAATTGCAGCCACCTTTTTGAGAGAAGGAGGCTGTGCCTCTTGTGAATGGATTAACCGGCTACATTGAGCGTTTCTTGTCATCGCACCGCTGGAATTGCCAGGGTTTGGAAATAAAGAGCTGGTTCGTTTAATTGAAGCAAACGCCACAGCGATTCCCATATTGAATATTTTGCTACAGTGTACTGCTGTGATTTGGGATGTGGACCACTGGCTTGTTTTGGCATGAGTCGCAGTGCCCAGTTTTGTAACTTTGCTGTTTTTGGTTTATTTATGTACATATGGTCGCGGTCCCATTGTTCCCATGGAGTAACTGGAAAGCAAGCCCACACCACTTATAGCAGAGCTGTCACTATCCACAGGGAAATGAGGAGGTGACGTTAATAATCAGTGAATGGCACCTGAGAATGCAAAATTCACCTCCTTATGCATGTCCTGGATATCACATTTTTTGTGACTTGTAAAAAAAAATTGATTGCGGTGTGTAATGATTTTTATTTTCAGTCAAAGAAAGTAACTCTTTTGACTAGGGCAACATAGTGCAGAAATCACCGTTGGCAATAATAGTGGATGAATGCTTAATGAGTTCCTCTTTCTGTTATTGTAACAGAGGGCACAGTATGTCTGCCGACATAGGGGCAGGCATATTCGAATGTTATGGAAATGACAGGAATCATGGCATTCAGCGTTGCTATGACAGCGGAGGGGGTATTTAAATTTTCAAGGACCAAAAGCCAATGCAAGGGTGATTGATTTTATGCGCCAAGGTGCCTTTTATTGAGAATGTGATTCTTTTGTTTAATTTTACATGTAGAGGCTGCAGCCATGCCATTCTGTGACCGGCTTCCAAGTCCTGATGCAGTCCTTCTCCACACCACTCCCAAGCTTGACTCTCCAGTGGTGGCTGGGAAGCCCACCTAACTTACTCAAATGTCCTGGACTCTGCAACGTCATCCATAGTCAAGGGCACATCCTTGAGTCAGGCGTGGAACTCCAGCCCTGCAGCACTAGCCCGACATAATGGCTGAGTGGAAAAGCTAGGCCTAAATCTCACGCTTGCAACGCTCACGTCCCCCTTTTGTAATTGCCGAAAGCTGCACTTTTCTTTACTTCAGATTATTCCCTGCTATAAAAGTGATCAAATGTAGCTGCAGCTTTAAGTTCTGACCTGCTTATGTCCCACTGTACTTTCAGTGCAAACTCTTCTCTCCAAAGGGCAGTGCTGTTTTTGAACAATCACCTTTTCTGGAAGCTGTCCGTCAGCTTTTTGATCATTTTCTTGGTTGCTATGTATATGAGGCAGGAGTTGCCGCTTGGTTGGGCTGTTTTTTCCGAGCAATTTGTCGGAAACCGGCTAAGCCAGCACCAAAGATCGAGGAATGTCAAGCGCAAATTACGTTCAGTGCAAATCGAGTTTCAGCGATCCAAAACAGGCCACGCCCCAGAACGAATTCATCACCGTGGCGTGTTTCCGCTAATTGCGTCTGTTTGCAGGCCTTCGAGGAGGCCTTTAAAATTAAGCCCTTATTTTTAGGTGCAAGGGCACTTATAGGTTATAAAAGCTGTTAATTATTCTTCGTAATTTACTAAGAAGCTGACTAATGTACGCCAATGTAATTAGTAAATGGTTCTGTATAGTTTTTAAAGTCATTTTCAGTTATTTAAAATCGGGTTACTCACAGGTGGTGGACCAAACACTGATTAAAAATGCTTATTTTTTGTGATAAACCCGTTTTCAGCTGTATTAATCAAACTGCACCAGGTTACCACTCTTAAATATATCAAGGGATATTTTCCACTAATTTGCACCATGGCCACCTATCCACTGTAAATTCTATCCAATATTGCCCAATATATATGTAGCTCGATAAAAAGAGCACCCCAGGCCTAATCCAATATAGAGGGTTCCAACCGTACTGTGGGCCTGTGGCTGGCCAAAATTTGGACTATTTGCTATTGTTTTCCTCTTTGTTTATAAACTTGTGACCCATTATGCCATGTGTTTGCATGATGGTGGAAGGATCCCAAAGAGCTCCACCATTAACTACATATATAATGGGTACATCAGAATTAACTATAATTCTTTAGGGGGTACATTTTCCAATCCACAAACACTAAATTCATGTCACATAGCGACAAATGGAAGAAAAAAAAGTTGCATTTGTTCTTAAAAGATGCTTGTTTTGCCTTAGCGACATTTAAACAATTTTTTTTAATGTAAATATATTCATTAACGTCTGCTTAGCAAATGAATCAGTGAACTGTCTTCAAATGGAAGATGTTTAATCTGAGCTGTTATTAAGTGATACCTTTAATTCTATTGCTTGTGAAACCCACTTCTCTGACAGGAATCAAAAGGCACCAGCAGTTTGCAAGCTCGAAGGTGCCAAATTAGCACCTTACATCGTGCTATATATAGAACTGAACAGAGTGCCTCCTGGTTTGGCTGAACCTATAGTGTGGTCTCTGCTGCTGACATCTCACTTTCACGAAGGCAATGCAATTTGGCATCTGTGAGACATTCTGTGCATAAAATATACATGGAACTGTCACACTTCCAGGCAACTGCTAACAATATCATTGCATTAGTTAAATAATAGCTGTACGATTTCATAAAATATTACATCCTCATGTCAAGAAATAATTGGGTAGAAATTGGTTTGAAATTTTTTGAGTTTAAATCAGGCACAACACTGACCAACTTAGCAGTGCGCATCCATATATATTGTGTGGATATATATTAAAGTCTCCCCTCTCTCGTTTCCCTTCTGCACCCCCCCTCCCACCCACCCCACCCCCCCACTGAGCTAGCATAAGAACATGAAGTCGAGAGAGGAAAAAAGATTTGACTGATCAAGCCTACTACATGCAGAGACCGTGGGGGGGAATTTTAACTTTAAAAAATGGCTAGGTTTGGAGCGTGGGAGTAGTTAAATTGTTAAAAATGAGATTCCCGACCTGAACCCACCTCCAACCTGCCCACTTCAGGTTTTAATGGAGGCGGGACGGGAACAGGTGACCAACCCACTCCTAGGAGGCAGGACGTCAATTTAAATATTATAATGAGGCTGTAAGCCTCTTAACCTACAATTTGTTTTTAACTGCATGTGGATGGGTTTTACACAATTCGTAAAATCAAGCAGTTACAGCAAATGGGACTGCCAAATCCAGGAGATAATTGCCTTTATACTGACCTCCTGGATCTGAGGTCCCTGCCTAATCCACCCCCCGCGATCGTAGACCCCTTCACGAGGCCTCCGATCACCCCCCAGGCCTCCCTGACCCCCCACACCCCCACTCTCACCGATGATGCTAAGGCCGACCATGATCCTCCGGGGACTGGCCACGATTTTCTCTTCACCCACCCTGATCTTCCGGCGACGATCCTCTCTTTCCTCCCGCCCCCCGCTATCCTTTTAACGGCACAACCCGATCCCTCCCTCCCTCTTCTGTGCGGCCTAGTGTCACAGGCCTATCTGCCCGCAGCCAGCCAGCCTGTCAATCTGGCCAGCTGCAGGCAGGAAACCGAGGCCTTGCATGCAAATCAGGCCCTGCTGTTAAAGTCAACAGGGCCTGCGGGAAACCCGGCCTCCCGGGTTTCCTGACCGCTTTGGAGCCCCCAGACCCCCAACCCGCCCTTCTCATTAAAATCCAGCCCCATGTATGATTACAATCATGAACTTCCCATAATACTACGTTTATGCTCTTAGTTCCCCTGAGAAGAAAAGTCCTGAAGCATTACTGCTTTTGATAACTTTCAGGTCTCCTTTTTAATAAATATTGGGCTAGCTCCCTATTAAACGTACTAATTGATCCCAAATCAGTTACCTTCTGCTTAAGTTACCACACAAAAGTCCCTCCCCTACTCAAGTCAACTTACAAGCTATTTGGATTTGCTGTTCTGTTTCCATTTCTGGTTATATTTTTCTGCAGGGTTCACCCATTTGAAATTGGGATTGTTGTTTTAGGAAGGGGTGCTCTCCATGCTGCTCCCTCATTGGTGAGTTTATGATTTCGGCACCATTGGCCTAAAATATAACTGGAAGTATGGACCCAGATAGTTGTGAAGCAGCAGAGTGGTTCAGTGCTTTGCTGGCTGGATAGCTAGGGCTGCATTGGTCCACAGGGAATAGTTTTGACACCTGTTATCTAGAGGATACGCAATGAGGAACAGTGAGATATTGTGATTAGATCGTACAGGAACTCAGAAGTACTGTCCCACTGCTCTCCATATAAAACAAGCAAATACATAGGCACACATGCTAGCTTTTCATTTATTAAAATATTCATTTTAATTGTGTTGAAACAATGTAAAGCACTGAAGGCAGTTAAGCTACTTATGATGTCAAGAGAAAGCTACTTTGAAACTTGGAGAGATAACTGTGACATAATGAATTATATTTCCGTGCTTCCTCATGCACATAGCATGTGAGTAGCAAGAAAAACTGAAAGGATCATGATCAGATGTAGTACTCGTGGGGCATCTAAAAATGCTGTGCATTTCATTGTGTGTGTATTTTTTAAGCAGTGAAGGTTACTATTAGTTAAGATCCTGCCTCAGATTCTCGGAATTACAGCTCATATGTGCAATTGGTGGACTGTGTTTCCAATATTCCTTAGCCGAGGTGAAACCATTGCATGGGGCACATTCCAGAATGCGAGTCACACATTGCCTTAGGCACCAGCAGCTATACACGATCTCAGAAAAAAAAAATTAAGAGAGTAAATTATTTGTGGTTGTCAATAGATCTAATTTATTTATTGCCAAAGATGGCATTTAGTCTCTGGTCCATCATAATCTTTGATTCCAGGGGCAGACCAGATTATTAGAACTATAAAGAGCAGATCTCAAATACAGCAGACAAAAGAACAGTTATGGCTACCACAAATTGACTGTGTGAATGAAAGTTGTTTTTTTCTTCATTTTTTGGGTGTTTTTTGTGTTTTTAAAGGTGAGGGATTGTCTAAATCCAATTTACATACAGCTACCAGAGAGATAAAGAGAGACATGGTAAGAGAGGGCGAAGGGCAATTACAGGCCAGCTAGTGTAACGTCGGTGGTGGGGAAGTTTTTAGAAACAATAATCCAGGAGAGAATTAACAGCCACTTGGACAAGCATAGACTAATAAAGGGGAGAGCCAGCATGGATTTGTTAAGGGCAAATCATGTTTGACTAACTTGATTGAGTTTTTTGATGAGGTAACATAGAGGGTGGATGAGAGCAGTGCAGTTGATGCTGTGAATATGGACTTTCAAAAGGCTTTTGATAAAGTACCACATACGAGGCTTGTTAGTAAAATTGAAGCCCATGGGATAAAAGGGGCAGTAGCAGCATGGATACAAAATTGGCTAAAGGATAGAAAACAGAGAGTTGTGGTGAATGGCTGCTTTTCCGACTGGAGGGAGATATACAGTGGCGTTCCCCAAGGTTCAGTAACAGGACCACTGCTGTTTTTGATATACATTAATGACATTAATGCAGGGCACAATTTCAAAATTTGCAGATGACATGAAACTTGGAAGTATAGCAAACAGTGAAGAAGATAGGAATAGACTTCAAGAAGACATAGATAGGCTGGTGGAATGGGCGGACACATGGCAGATGAAATTCAATGCGGAGAAGTGTGATACATTTTGGTAGGAAAAATGAGGAGAGGCCATACACAAAGGGGGAAAAATTGGCTCGTGCCCCCTTTGGGGCACTGACTTCGCTGGGGAACTACTGGAAGTGTCCCCCTCCCTCTTGGGGCACTCCCATTGAATATCGCAGTGCTACATGCAGCAGTGCCACGCGCGTTGTCACATAGCGCTGCGATATTACAGGCCTCCCTCCCCTGATTAAAGCGGAGGGGCCTAGCGCAGCATCGCACCGGGGCCCTGCTGGACTACCGGGGAGCGGGGTGCCGGCAAAAGAGCCCGGCACTCAGAGTGCCGTGCTGACCGATCGCGGCCGACACTCTGCAGGAGGAGGCGAGAGGGGGCAGGTGCTGGCAGGCGGCTCCATAAAAATGGCCACCCAGCACCTGCCCTTTAATTTGTGCTGCCCCGACCGCAAAATTGGCACCCTGGCCCTGTCGGACATAGGGTCCGGCAGTAGGTCAGGGGGCGCGAGCCAAGTTTGCGGCCGGGGCACGAGCGGGGCGCTGCGCACGGTGATGGCGTCATCGTCGGAGGCGCTGCGCCATGGGGCGCTACCGGCTACCGCCGCCGCCACTAACCTCCTGCTGAATTTCGCGGGAGGCATTAGTGGCGCTGTGTCCGGGCGCTAGGTGCTTTGTGCCCCCCGTTAGCGCCCTCTTGGAAGGACATGAAGGGTTTGGAGAAGGTACAGAAGAAATTGACTAGAATGGATCCAGGGATGAGGGATTGCAGTTACATGGATAGACTAGAAAAGCTGGGGTTGTTCTTCTTGGAGCAGAGGAGACTAAGAGGAGATTTGATAGAGGTGTTTAAAATCCTGAAGGATTTAGATAAACTGTTTCCAATGGCTGAAGGGTCAATAACAAGAGGTCACAGATTTACGGTGATTGGCAAAAGAACCAGAGGCGACATGAGGAAAAACTTTTTTGTGCAACAAGTGGTCAGGATTTGGAATGCACTGCCTGATAGGGCGATGGATACAGATTCAATAGTAGCCTTCAAAAGGGAATTGGATAAATACTTGAAGGAGAAAAAATTGCAGGGATATGGGGAAAGAGTGGGTGAGTGGGAAGAATTGGATTGATCTTCAAAAGAGCTGGCAGAATCTCGATGAGCCAAATGGCCTCCTTCTGTGCTGTACTATTCTATGATTCTATAATTCTATGTTCATGCCATGAATCTGGATTGCATTTTTACTAGTGTTGAGGTGAAAAGACAATGTGCTAACCATTGTGTTCTCGACACACAATTTGTTTTTGCCCTGTTTTTCACGTTCTGCCCAATCTGCCTACAATGATGCATTTAACCCTCTAAATACATTGATTGCCTTGCGGCTTTTTAAATGTGTATTATGCCAATACCATCTGACCTGATTACAGAACTAAAGATTAAAACTTTCCTTCATGTCCGATATTAATCTGGGTTCTCTGTAACCATATACATTATCCCAAGACCATGATTTTAACATAAATATCAAATATGTTGCTTGAGGTAAATGGAAATAAAATGCTAACTTCAGTAGACTTCATGTTCCATTAGCTTGGTTTGATGAATCTAATATTGGACCTGGAAGGCTGCCACTCAGGCGTGACTGCATATGAGATGGTTAGGGTTTACAATGATTGTTCTTTGCCTGAAGTAGGACGTGGGGCATTTTTATGGACATCTAACTGCAAAATACCTTAAGCAGAGGAGCTCTTGTAAATCTCATGATGAATGTGCTCTCGCTACACGAGCAATGGATTTTATTGTCATTGTAAAGTATAATGTCTTGTAAAGCAAATTATGCAGCCATTTTCGAAAGCATAAGAGGGACATTTGATTTGAGCAAAATAGAGATTTATGAAGAAATAATTAATCCTAATATTTCATGTGAAGTTTTTGAGATATTTGCAAGGATAATCCATTCTAATTTGCCAGAAGGTAGCAGCTCTGAATGGTGTACTCCTCTTCCATTATTTATCAGTAAGTGAGATGCAAAGGCAGCCTCATTTGTCATATGCTCAATTGCAGCAGCTACATAAATATATTCATAAACAACTGCTATTGTCATTGCTACCATAGCAACAGCCTTAATAAAGCTGCCAGCTTGTGCCTCTCCTGTGGAAATCTGATTATTTGCACAGATAATAATGTTTTAAATTTTAAGGCGGTTCAGCAGCAGCCGCGCTTGCCTGGTTTGTTGTGCAAATTTGTGGTGCACTTGGTTAGTTCAGCCTGATGGGGATAACACATGACAGATTGCACCGCTAGAGAAGGAAGGAAGATAATGAAATCTCAAATTAAAATACCCAGAGAAACATTGTTAACAAAATGATTCAGAATAAATTAATTTATGAAATGCAGCACAGAGATAAGATTGCGCATACTTTAATTTTATTCACCGCTACAAATTTATTTTCTCAAAAAATGTAAAATAAATACTTCTATCTGTATCTGGATTGTCCGGTGGCATTACCAAACATTTACCATTGACCATGATATTCGACGTTCATGGTCAAGTTAAGTCTAACTTCCCCAATTGTGACGTGAACCATGTTAATTTTCAGCTTTTAACCGATAACTGTCCTAATTAGAATTGCCGATGAAGCTCGTGTTGGTTTCCCAAATGTTAGTTGCATGACATTGTGCAATCATCCAGTTTGATTTCTCTAATGTCAGTCCAACTGGAAGTGACACTTTAGGGGTAAACCTAACCCCCATGACCAGGTGGGATTCTTTCGGGTGGGAAGTTAAAATGTTAAAAATCTGAAACAGGAGCCCACCAGTCTCGAACCTGCCCACGTCTGATTTTAACGGAGGAGGAATGAGGGACAGTCAACCAATCCGCTCTCAGGAGGCGGGTTGGTCATTGAAATGTTTGGAGGAGGCTGCGTGCCTCCAATTTAAGTGTTGCTATTTTTAACCCATGGTGGTGGGGTTTCCCAGGCCTCGGGAAACCCAGCAGGTGAAAGGTGGCGAGAAGGGCCGGATCCATCAGGTAAGTGTCTTTACAGCACTGCTTGTGGGCCGGGAGGAGCAGGAATGCTTCCTCCAGGCCCAACAAGCTAATCTGTAAACACCACTGCCCACCCCCCCCACCACCTCCACGATCTCCTCTCAACACCCCCGCAATCGCCGACATTCTCCCCACAAATACCGCCAGCCTCTCTCCAATCACCGCCAGCCTCTCTCCAATCACCGCCAGCCTCTCTCCAATCACCGCCAGCCTCTCCCCAATCACCGCCAGCCTCTCCCCAATCACCGCCAGCCTCTCCCCAATCACCACCATCCTCTCTCCAATCACCGCCAGCCTCTCCTCAATCACCGCCAGCCTCTCTCCAATCACCGCCAGCCTCTTCCCCAATCACCGCCAGCCTCTTCCCCAATCACCGCCAGCCTCTTCCCCAATCACCGCCAGCCTCTTCCCCAATCACCGCCAGCCTCTTCCCCAATCACCGCCAGCCTCTCTCCAATCACTGCCAGCCTCTCTCCAATCACCGCCAGCCTCTCCCCAATCACCACCACCCTCTCTCCAATCACCGCCAGCCTCTCCCCAATCACCGCCAGCCTCTCTCCAATCACCACCAGCCTCTCCCCAGTCACCGCCACCCTCTCTCCAGTCACCGCCAGCCTCTCTCCAATCACCACCAGCCTCTCTCCAATCACCGCCAGCCTCTCCCCAATCACCGCCACCCTCTCCCCAATCACCGCCACCCTCTCCCCAATCACCGCCACCCTCTCCCCAATCACCAACTTTCACCCGATCCCCCCCATCTCTCCGTCCAATCTCTCCCCGACCCCTCTTCGATCTCTCCCCGAACCCCCCATCTCTGCCCCCGATTTCTATGCGAACCCCCGCGATTAACCCCGACCCTCCAGACCACGTTGTACCCTCCCCCCACCACGTGATCTCTACCCTGAGCGGCACAAAACCTACCTGCTCCTGGTCTACGGCCTCTTCTACGGCGTTCCCCACTCAACAGGGAGCCAAGCCTGACAATCAAGCTGGCTCCGGACGGGGAACCTGTTTTAACAAAAAAAATACACACACCATGCAGCTAAAACTCCACAGCATTCGGGGACCAGAGCTCCTCCCCCCTCCCGGCCCCGCTTGGAAATCCCACCCCAGTAAAGATTGGGGCCTTTGTTTTTCTAATGATCGAACAATGTGTTGAAAAATTGGTACTAGATAATCAGTTTCATATTATGAAGAGTTTGTCATTATTCTGGGGGCTTTTGGATAGGATCAGTTTCTGGAAGAATGAGCTGAAGCTCCTTCTAAAACTTGGTTCAGTGCCTGCCTGCCACATTGGCCTCTGGGGTAACTTGGATTGCTGCAAATGCAGCAACTACTGTGGCTCAGAACTTTCAATGCAGTCGGCACAATGTGATGCCAGTTCCTCAAAAAAAGAGACAAAGGTCAGAATTGTAATCCTTTGACGGAGGGGGACTCGGAAGCAGTTGTGAAACACAGGAGGCATGTTTCCTGCAGGCCCAGCCGAATATAACGGCAGGGCCTGATCTGCATTTGAAACCTCTGTTTCCCACCCGCAGCCAGCCAGATGGAGAGGCTGGCTGGCTACGGGCACATAGGCCTGTGGCGCTAGGCCGCAGAGAGGAGGGAGGGATCGAGTGGAGGCCAGGGGCTGATTGGGGGGGGCGTGGAGGGGGCGGTCGGCGGAGGATGATCGGAGGGGTGGGGGCTGGGGCGGAGGATGATCGGGGGGGTGCTGGGGCGGGGCCGGTGGGGTGGGGGGCGTTGTCGGAGTCTCTGATCGGGGGGTCAGACTCGAGCATCAGGGGGGTTGGGGACTGATAGGGGTGCCGGAGGAGCATCGGGCGGGAGAGAGGGCAGAAAACATTGGGGTCCCAGAGGAGCATGACGGGGGTGGGGGGGGGGGGTGGCGGTGCAGTGGGGAAGGCATAGAACAGCAGGGGGCCGGCGGATCATCCGTGGGGGATGTTGTAATATATGTACCTTTAAGGGGGAGAACTACTTTTTACAGCTCCTGTATCCTGTTGTACCGGCAGTGACCACGCCTGTATATAAACCCTGAGTAGTGATCTGTACAGTCAGTTGCAGTTTGAACCACGTTGAGTAAACACCTGTTGTACCGTTCTCTGCAGTCCTTTTCTTATTATTACACAGACGTAACAGTGGCGACGAGCAGATTCGAACCTACCTGCAACTCTGCATCACCTCCCAGGGATTCGCTCCTGGAGAACAGTGGAAGAAGGTCGAGTCCAGAAGCACGGGCGTCGACCACGGGCAACCGCCCAGTCATCCAGCGGAGATTTGAGCATCGCAGGGGAGGCTGTTGAGAGCCAGGCTTGGCTTTCCAGTCACGGTGGTCCAGCGAAACGGGCTGGCAACAGGTACTGCGCAGACCCTTCCCGGACAGCGACGGGCTAGAGCCCGACTGAGCGGCACAGAAAAAGGCCGAGCAGCGTCGACAGGGGAGAGAGAGAGGGCAGAGCACACAGAGCGCAACTGGTGTTCAGGACCGAGCGGCGTCAACGGGGGAGAGAGATGAGAGAGAGCAGAGCGCAGCCGGTGGTCAAGGGCCGAGCAGCATCAACGGGGGAGAGAGGCGCGCAGGAAAACGTGAGGCGCTGCCATTGCCACGAGGACCGCAGAGAACGGCATTGGCAGCAGCGCAGGAGCAGCGCACGAAACCCACAGGGCATCGCCATTTGCCACGAGGACCGCCGAGAGCGGCGTTGGCAGCAGCGCGGGAGACGCCATTTTAAGCCGCAGCGGAGACGAAAGGAAAGCGCGGGAGATGCCATTTTAAGCCGCAGCGGGGAAGAAAGGAAAGCGCGGGAGACGCCATTTTAAGCCAGTCTAACCACACCCAAGAATGCCGAAGAGTGGCAGTATCACAGCGTTCGACAATGAAGTCGAAGATTGGACGACATATGTCGAATGCATAAAAGCATACTGCAAGGTGAATGAAGTGCCAGATGACAAGAAAGCGCTGGTATTGTTGAATTCAATGGGTGCAAAAACGTATGGCTTACTACGAAACCTAGTAACCCCAGAGAAGCCAGCAGAAAAGGATTTTGAAAACATAGTGTCAATCCTACAGGACCACTTAAACCCCACACCGCTGCTGATAGCAGAAAGATTTAAGTTTCACAAAAGGAACCAGCATAAAGATGAAAGTAATGCTGAGTATTTAACGGAACTGCGCAAGCTATCGAAACACTGCCAGTTTGGAACAGGACTAGCAGATACTTTAAGGGACAAGTTTGTGTGTGGGCTTCAATGTGAAGGAACCCAGAAACGGCTTCTATCAGAAAAGGATCTTACGCTGGACAAGGCTTTCAGCATTGCAGTATCACACGAAGCAGCAGCATGGGGCGCTGCAGAGATACAACGGAGACCGCAAGAATATGGCACAAATGAAATGTCATACGGAACAGTGAAGTGCTATCGCTGCGGCAGAACAACACACGACCATAATGATTGCTGGTTCAAGGACAAAGTGTGCAGACAGTGTGGAAAAGTAGGACACATAGCAAGAGTCTGCAGGTCGGGAAAGAAAACCAGCAGCAAGAAATCTCCACAGGAGAAGTACAAGAAGGTACATAAGGTGACGGAGAGTAGTTCAGACGAACAGAAGAGTGATACAGACTCCGGAAGCAAGGAGCTGGGTTGTCTGAAACTACATAATGTGATCAAAACGGAGGATCACCAAACTATCTGGGTCACGCTCAAGATAGCAGGAGTCCAAGTGAAAATGGAATTGGACACAGGATCAGCCCTAACAGTCATAAACCGAAGGGACTACAAGCGGATATTCTCACATATACCCCTGAGAGATACAAAGATTGTCTTGAAGATGTACACGGGGCAAAAAGTCTGCCCCAAAGGAAAAATAAGGGTGAACGTTATATATAACGGCAAGGAAACACCAAAAATGGACCTATATGTATTGCCAGATGGAGGACCACCACTACTAGGACGTGAATGGATCCGGAAGATACAGCTAGATTGGCATTCCATACAAGCACTGACTGTAGATGCCAAAAAGGATGACGACGTCACACCTGGACGACTATCAAAAATGCTAACTGACGCACAAGAAGTGTTCCAGCAGGGACTCGGAACACTGAAAGGCATAACAGCGATGATCAAAATAGAGGAAAATGCAAGCCCAACGTTTTTTAAGGCCAGACCGGTACCTTATGCGATCCGCCCAGCCGTCAAAGCAGAGCTGGAAGGTTTGGAACGTTCAGGAGTACTGTCCAAAGTGGACTGGAGCGAGTGGGCTACACCCATCGTTCCTGTAATGAAGAGGTCGTTGAGTAATACGCCTGGGGAACCAAAGAAGGTTCGCATCTGTGGGGACTTTAAGGTGACAGTGAACCCAGTCCTTCACACTGTACAATATCCGCTTCCGCGGATTGAAGATATTTTCGCCTCGCTATCTGGAGGGAAACGCTTCACTAAGATTGATCTGGCCCAGGCGTACCTGCAAATGGAGGTAGAAGAAGCCTCGAAACAGTACCTCACGATCAACACTCATAAAGGTCTCTACCAATACAACCAGCTGGTGTTCGGGTAGCATCAGCTCCGGCTATTTGGCAAAGGGCAATGGAACAAGTCCTGCAAGGGATTCCAGGGACCCAGTGTTATTTGGACGACATCCTGGTCACGAGCGAAAATGACAGTGATCATCTCGCCAACCTGGAGCAGGTGCTCACTAGATTGAAGGAATATGGGCTCCGAGCTAATCGCCACAAATGCGAGTTTTTCCAGAAGCAGATCTCGTATTGTGGCCACGTTATTGATAAAGAGGGGTTACATAAGTCCCCTGAAAAGATTGAGGCAGTAGTCAAGGCTCCAGCACTGGAAAATGTGTCACAACTGAGGTCGTTCCTCGGGCTGGTGAACTACTACCATAAGTTCTTGCCGAATTTGTCTACCGTACTACACCCACTGAACACCCTACTGCAAACGGGGGTACCATGGAAGTGGAGTGACGAATGTAAACGAGCTTTCCAGAAGAGCAAAGCATTGATCACATCAAAAGAGGTGTTGGCTCATTTCAACCCAGCACTACCAATTCGGTTGGCGTGTGATGCATCACCCTATGGCATTGGAGCGGTGCTGTCGCACAAATTCCCGGACGGCTCGGAGAGGCCAGTAGCCTTTGCGTCTCGGTCACTAACCTCAGCCGAGCGTAACTACGCCCAGATTGACAGGGAGGCCCTCAGCCTAGTGTGGGGAGTGAAAAAGTTCAATCACTATCTGCATGGGCAGAAGTTCACCTTGCTGACTGACCACCAACCACTTGTCTCCATCTTTAATCCAAAGAAGGGCGTTCCGGTGATGACTGCGCAACGGCTACAAAGATGGTCCCTTTTTCTAGGGGTGCACCAATATGAAATCGAGTATAAGGGCACGAAACAGCATGGAAACGCTGATGGGCTATCACGCCTGCCACTGCCTACTGCGGAGGAAGCACCAGCAGTGGATCCTGTCGAAATATTTCATTTGACTATAATTGAATGCTTGCCAGTAACTAACGCGGGTATATGATTTGACGGTGAAGGGATGACCAGCACATGGCGACTCACTGTTGTCAGCATTCTCATCCAGAAGAGAACAGCTGTCAGTATGCCAGGGGACCTTGATGTGTGGATCCCGAGTGGTAATTCCACCCAAGTTAAGGGAGAGAGTGCTCAATGAGCTTCACGAAGGCCATCTGGGAGGGGTGAAAATGAAAAGCCTTGCTAGGGCTTATGTGTGGTGGCCGGGGATCAATCAGCAAATCGAGGACCTGACAAAGAGCTGCTCAGGATGCCAGAAGGTCCAAAATGCACCACCACATGCCCCTCTACACCCATGGGAGTGGCCCTCATCTCCATGGCAACGGGTGCATATTGATTTTGCTGGTCCATTCATGGACCCAATGTTTTTAATAGCCGTGGATGCGCACTCGAAATGGCCTGAGGTGATCAAAATGTCCTCCACCACCACGGAGAAAACTATTGCAGTCCTACGGACCATTTTTGTCAGGAATGGCTTGCCAGAGCAGATTTGCTCTGATAACGGACCACAGTTTGTGTCCGAAGAGTTTCGAAGATTTATGAAAAGGAATGGGGTAAGGCATTACACATCCGCCACGTATCATCCAGCCACAAATGGATTGGCTGAGAGGTTCGTACAAACCTTTAAAAAAGCAGTAAAGGCCATGTGCGATGACGACATTCCACTGCAGCATAAGGTGGACAATTTCCTGTTAGCCTACAGAAATGCGACACATGCAGTCACCAACCAGGTCCCGGCCATGATGTTCTTTAACCGAAGGTTGAGATCTCGTCTGGATTTGCTCAGACCAAATGTACGAAGAGATGTTGAGAGTAAGCAATTCCAGCACATCAATGAGAAGCCGACAAGGAGCTTCAATGTAGGGCAACCAGTCTTGGCCCGCGACTACTGAACAGAGAAATGGCAACCAGGAACGATATTCACACGGCAGGGGCCACTAATGTACACAGTGGATGTTGGGGAGAACATTGTGAGATGCCATGCTGACCAGATCCTAGAGTCACAGGAACAAGTCAACCCCATGTCTCGGCCATACGTACCTGGTGAGGAACCCGACGTACAGGTCGCATCTACCTCAGAAACAATAGCATTGGAAGCTGATGAATCAACTGACGACAGGGTGTTAGAATCGCCTCTGCACCAAGAGCGAGACACTCGGGAAAGGCGTTATCCAGAAAGAATCAGGAAGCCTCCCCAAAGACTGAATTTATAAATAGACTATTTTCAGTTAATGTTGCATGTTAAAAGTGTTAATTGTAATTAGTTTGATATTTAATTGTTAAATGAGTGTTATGGTACTGTTAATCTAAAAGGGGAGGAATTGTAATGTATGTACCTTTAAGGGGGAGAACTACTTTTTACAGCTCCTGCATCCTGTAGTACTGGCAGCGACCACACCTGTATATAAACCCTGAGTAGTGATCTGTACAGTCAGTTGCAGTTTGAACCACGTTGAGTAAACACCTGTTGTACCGTTCTCTGCAGTCCTTTTCTTATTATTACACGGACGTAACAGATGTCAGAAAACATCGGGGAGCTGGTGGAGCATCGGATTGGCAGGGGGGTTGAGGAAGGCAGAAAATATCGGGGGGCTGGAGGAGCATGGGGAGGAGGCGGAGATCATTGGGGGCAGCTTGAAGATCATCGGTGGGGGAGAGAGAGGCCGGGAAGCTGATCGGCAGCACTTAATACTGGATGCAGCAGTCCTCGCCTTCCATTAACTGTCGGGCTTCCCCCGAGGCCTGCAAAACCCAACCAGCCACTGTTAAATTTAAAATGGTGGTTAAATCTGATAAATATTTGAAAAATACCAGCAGATAGAGCTAATAATATAATGACATCATCACACTGGCAGTCATTATGTGCCTCGTAGCATGTTAAGCAAGAGCCGAGGATCATTTGGCATTCCTGTGATCTGTTGTATTATAAAACAAGGCAGTGCTGTAATGCTGGGATAAGGAAAGCAGAAATGAACATCTGAACCTGTTACCAAAGCTGTAGCTGCAGTTCATTGAATGCTCAGAGGGGTTATCTGTCTTATAATGGTGTGACGTGTAGAACAAGAAAATCATGGCAATGAGGTCAGCACACCTGCAACATCAATAGCTGCACAGACACCAGCATCAGGGAATTGGAAAGTGTTGGTTTTAGAAAATAATTTTGATGTCTATTAAAATAATAGTGCAGATTACGACATATATCCTTTACTGTAATTTCTGGTGGTGTTTACTTTCTAAGATTTGTAACAAAGATTTTCTTGATGAGAGCCAGTGAGGGAACTTTTTTGCTATTCATTCTCGGGATGTGGGCGTCAGGACTGGCACACATTGCCCATCCCAGGTTGCCTTGAGAAGGTGGTGGTGCCGCCTTCTTGAAATGGTTTGATACAGCTGAGCGACTTGTTAGTCCGCTTTAGAGGGCAGTTAAGAGGCAACCACATTGGTGTGGGATTGGAGCCACATATAGGTCAGATCGGGTAAGGACGGCGGGTTTCCTTCCTTAAAGGGCATTAATGGGCCGAATGGGTACTCATGACAGTCCAACAGCTTCATGGTCACTTGATGAATATTACTGGATCATTAAGCAGCAAATTACCTTCTGAGTGATTGGTTCTCAATTTGCTCAATCGAGATAAATTTATTTTTTATACAGGTCTATTATCCATTGTGCAGGAGTGTGGTGAGGCAGATCATGCCTAAAGCTAACTCAGAAGCTGATTGCTTCCACCAGCCACTAATGTACAGGGGAGGGGAAAGGAAGGAATTTTTGACAGTGATGCCTAGATTTTCCACTGGCCTCTGCCTGATTTTCTGGTGCTAATTTGTTTGGCGGCATCAGGAAATGAAAGAAATATCAGTGACGCTAGATTGCCACGCACTTTCGCATATGATTTGTGCCATACGATGAAAGCAACTTTTTAATCTTGCCCTGAACATCGTCCGCGCACACACGAAGCATAATTTTGATGAAAATCCCTCTGTGCTTTCTAACCACCGTGCTCCCTCTCGTTGTGAAGAATGTGCTTGCAACACTACCTTTGTGCTTTGGCGGAGTGCACGAGGTGACTAGTTGTTATCGGAATCTCGGATGAGGTAGCTGTGATGAAATATTCCATTCATCACTCATCAGTATTTCTCTGCCTGTGACTGTGGTTGGTTTCAGTTTCATTTCCATTGTATTGTACTGTGTGTAGGGCTCCGCCCATACCTGGCTCCTATGTAAGCTGGCCCAGCCTGCAGCACATCCAGTACGGCAGACCTCTGGATGGAAGATACATTCTCCTCTGTGTGTTACCTTCTAAGTCAATAAAAGCCTTGTTTTGTTTCGCTAACATCGAGTCTCGGATTTATTGAGGCACATCAGTAGCCCTCGCCTCAGGGCAGCACAGTTCTGAATTGGACCTGCTGCCGGCTGCCATATGGACAGCCTGCTCCTGCGACCTTTCAGCCACATCTGCAAACATTAGAGGGGGCTGGCAGAAGGTCCCATGTGCAGGCTTCCTCAGAGGCAGTGCCATCCTCTGTACTTATTCCTGCCATACCACTGACACTGGGCAGTATCTCAGCATAGTCAGTGATCTGCTGGAGAGCAGACCCAACTGGACCTCTGAGTGGATCAGTCTACTTCCCATTGGGCGATTACAAATTGCACTCTGCCTTATTTCTACCCAGGATTTCGCACAAGCAGAAAATGTAGGCTTGAACGAGAGATTTGTGCTTGGAAACAATTGTGTAATTTAATCTTTTCTTAGATTCTGTAAAGACAGTTACTGTAAGAATGGAACACTATAAAGTAAAATCGCAGCTGTTCAACCAAAAGGCTGAGATAGTGAAACTGTTGCTTGATGTTTTAGAGATTTGTCTTGAATTCATGTGAATGAGAATGCACTAGTTCTGGCTTGGAGATAAATGTTTTGGACAGACCACAATCTCTAAGGTTCTACACAAAAGGAGGAATCTAAAATTAAAGCTCTTGATTGGCAGTAGATTGTGTCAATATTGAATTTTAGATTTTATTATATTCTACTTTCTTTGTCATGCACTGATAATCTTGTTTGCTGAAGAATGCTGTGACTCATTAGATGAACCTTTTAATTCATGTATTTCACTTGTATCCTTTCAGCCAGGGCCTTTCAGAAAGATGACTCATTTTGCTAAAGTGGATAGTGATCTCACTTAGACAAACTAATTGATTTACTAATCAATTCCAGGTCAATTTTGTGCCACTGAAAATTGAGTCACAGGTGATCTTTGTCTGGAAGTAGTACTGTCAGTAATAATTTAATGTAATAACAACCTTCAAACAAAGATGACTGAAATGTAGTATTTAGAGACACTCTAATGGAGGACAAGGCAAGTTATATACTGTGCATCTGCATATGATTAAAATGTGTGTCTGTATGTTCCATTGAAACTATCTTCCTGTGGATTTTCCCATGTTACATGTGTTCCGAGGGACTGCCTGAGAGAGAGAGACATGTGTTCACACGCTTGCCCATAACTGTTACTGTAAGGGGGCGGTCTAATTAGATGTCCGTTTTAATCCGAACATGGAATTAGGGATGGATGGTAAAATATTGAAAAAAGTCCTTTGAAACTGCATACATTTGCAGGCTCTAAGTATGGAGTAGTGTTGTAGGTGGTGTTAGTTCGAAAATCTAAACCATTCTAATTATGAACAGCTGTCAGAGACAGAGAAGCAGAGATTTTCATTATTATTAATTCTTTTTTTCAAATAAAACAAATGAAGTGAGTTTTGAATTTTTGAAAGCTCCAGTTGTCACTGGTGTTTTGTTGTTGCTTTATAATTTGAATCTTATAGCTGTGAGACTGGGACTGAGGCACATGGTGAGGAACCTACAGAAAAACATCAGACTTAATGACCCGTAATTTGCGGTCAGTGGCGAAGCAAAGGCGTTCTCCACTGGCCCCGAAGTAAGCTTCCCACAAAGATCTCGCGATCTCTGTGGCGAGAAGTTCGGCTTTTCCGACGTTCAGTTGCGAACAGTGTAAGTTAATGGGGAATCCCTAACGCCAGCTGCTGTGATGGCAACAAGCTGTCTAAACAGCCAATCACAATGCAGAATGTTCACAGACCAGGAACCAGGAAGTGAAAAAGCTCCTTTTATTCTAACTTTTTAAAAAATGTTGTAGAGAGCAAAACAAGATTGGGGCTCTCACATGGGGAAAAGGTAAATCTGAAATAAAGATGAACAAACTTTAAAAAAACATTTTTTAAGTTTCTTAAAAATTGTAATTTTTATTAAAATGGATAAATTTGATACTCCACAAAATTAAAATTCGTTTTTCAGGTCCATACTGTTTGTTTAGCAGTCAATATAGAATCATAGAATGGTTACTGCACAAAAGGAAGCCATTCGGCCCGTTGAGCCCATGCTGGCTCTCTGCAAGAGCACTTCAGCTAATCCCACAACCCCGCCCTTCCCCCGTAGCCCTGCAATTTTTTTTCCTTCAGGTACTTATCCAATTCCCTTTTGAAAGCCATGCTTGAATCTGCCTCCACCACCCTTTCAGGCAGTGCATTCCAGATCCTAACCACTCACTGTGTAAAAAAGTTTTTCCTCATGTCGCCTTTAGTTCATCTGCTAATCACCTTAAATCTGTGTCCTCTGGTTCTCGAATTCTGCTAATGGGAACAGTTTCCCTCTATCTACTCTGTCTAGTCTCCTCATGATTTTGAACACGTCTGTCAAATCTCCTCTCAACCTTCTCTGCTCTAAAGAGAACAACCCCAGCTTCTCCAGTTTATCCACATAACTGAAGTCCCTCATTCCTGGAAGCATTCTTGTAAATCTTTTCTGCACCCTCTCTAAGGCCTTTATGTCCTTCCTAAAGTGCGGTGCCCAAAATTGGATACAATACTCCAGTTGAGGCCGAACCAGTGTTTTATAAAGGTTCATCATAACTTCCTTGCTTTTGCACTCTCTATGCCTCTAATTATGAAGCTCAGGACCCCGTATGCTTTTTTAACCGTCTTCTCAACCTGCCCTGCCACCTTCAACGATTTGTGCACATATACCCCCTGGTCTCTCTGTTCATGCACCCCCTTTAGGATTGTATCCTTTATTTTATATTGCCTCTCCTCATTCTTCCTACTAAAATGTTTCACTTCGCACTTTTCTATGTTAAATTTCATCTGCCACGTGTCCACCCATTTCACCAGCCTGTCTATGTCTTCTTGAAGTCTATCACTCTCCTCCTCACTATTCACTATACTTCCAAGTTTTGTGTCATCTATAAATTTTGAAATTGTGCCCTGTACACCCAAGTCCATGTCCTTAATATATATCAAGAAAAGCAGTGGTCCTAGTACCGACCCCTGGGGAACACCACTGTATACCTTCCTCCAGTCTGAAAAACAACCGTTCACCACTACTCTCTGTTTTCTGTCACTTAGCCAATTTCATATCCATGCTGCCACTGTCCCTTTTATTCCATGGGCTTCAACTTTGCTGGCAAGCCTATTATGTGGCACTTTATCAAACGCCTTTTGGAAATCCATGTACACCACATCAACCCATATACACCACGTCAACCGCACTTATCCTGTTAGAACCCCAATTACACCTAATCCAAAAGGGTCTAACTTTTAATGTGGTATTTAACAGTGATATTACTGCGGAAAAGCCAAAGTTTTTGTCAGTTTCACTGATTTCCTTGATTACACTGATTTCCGGCTATGGCAGGGGGGGGGTGGCCACAGTGCAGCTGGTGTCGGAACAGTGAATGACTGACTGTAACTTCAGGATTTCCATGTTAGGATGCGCCTGATGTTGCGGTCAGTTTGAAAGTGGTAATACAGGTTGAACGTCCCGAATCCGGCAACCTTAGGACCAAGGCCGAGCCGGTTTTTGTGTTTTTCCGGACTTCGGACCGTGTTTCTGATGTCCGAAGTCCAGAAATATCGCAACCGAAGCTTGGGCATTTCCGGACTTCGGACATCAGAAACACGTTCCGAGTCCGGAAATGCATGGGCCCTGCTGGTGGCAAAAACATTTTACGGATTCCGGACGACCCTGCTACCAATTGTCCCGGAGTCCGGATTCCGGAACTCCGGATTTTGGGCGCTCAACCTGTAACAGCGCACGCTGGCAGTTCACTGTTATTACCAACTGCAAACTCCAGGCCAATGTTTACAGAGATCCTTTAAAACGTCACAAACCGACGCTGCCAGATGTAGGAATCTACCCCACTCCACCCAGTATTAGCGATGCCATGACCTGCTCCCTCCCTTCACTGCTGACAGTCACCAGCAATCCAGCAGTGAGCTAAACATCACGTTCCACCCCCAGTCCTGCTGAACCTCAGCTTCCCTCTCCACAGTGATGCTAAACCTCAGCTTCCCTCTCCACAGTGATGCTGAATTCAGCTTCCCTCTCCACAGTGATGCTGAATCTCAGCTCCCCTCTCCACAGTGATGCTGAATCTCAGCTCCCCTCTCCACAGTGATGCTGAATCTCAGCTCCCCTCTCCACAGTGATGCTAAACCTCAGCTCCCCTCTCCACAGTGATGCTAAACCTCAGCTCCCCTCTCCACAGTGATGCTGAATCTCAGCTTCCCTCTCCACACTGATGCTGAATCTCAGCTCCCCTCTCCACAGTGATGCTGAATCTCAGCTCCCCTCTCCACAGTGATGCTGAATCTCAGCTCCCCTCTCCACAGTGATGCTAAACCTCAGCTCCCCTCTCCACAGTGATGCTGAATCTCAGCTCCCCTCTCCACAGTGATGCTGAATCTCAGCTCCCCTCTCCACAGTGATGCTGAATCTCAGCTCCCCTCTCCACAGTGATGCTAAACCTCAGCTCCCCTCTCCACAGTGATGCTGAATCTCAGCTCCCCTCTCCACAGTGATGCTAAACCTCAGCTCCCCTCTCCACAGTGATGCTGAATCTCAGCTCCCCTCTCCACAGTGATGCTGAATCTCAGCTCCCCTCTCCACAGTGATGCTAAATCTCAGCTCCCCTCTCCACAGTGATGCTGAATCTCAGCTTCCCTCTCCACAGTGATGCTAAACCTCAGCTTTCCTCTCCACAGTGATGCTAAACCTCAGCTTCCCTCTCCACAGTGATGCTAAATCTCAGCTCCCCTCTCCACAGTGATGCTGAATCTCAGCTTCCCTCTCCACAGTGATGCTAAATCTCAGCTCCCCTCTCCACAGTGATGCTGAATCTCAGCTTCCCTCTCCACAGTGATGCTAAATCTCAGCTCCCCTCTCCACAGTGATGCTAAACCTCAGCTTCCCTCTCCACAGTGATGCTAAATCTCAGCTCCCCTCTCCACAGTGATGCTGAATCTCAGCTTTCCTCTCCACAGTGATGCTAAACCTCAGCTTCCCTCTCCACAGTGATGCTAAATCTCAGCTCCCCTCTCCACAGTGATGCTAAATCTCAGCTCCCCTCTCCACAGTGATGCTAAATCTCAGCTCCCCTCTCCACAGTGATGCTAAATCTCAGCTCCCCTCTCCACAGTGATGCTAAACCTCAGCTTCCCTCTCCACAGTGATGCTAAATCTCAGCTTCCCTCTCCACAGTGATGCTAAATCTCAGCTCCCCTCTCCACAGTGATGCTGAATCTCAGCTTCCCTCTCCACAGTGATGCTAAATCTCAGCTCCCCTCTCCACAGTGATGCTAAATCTCAGCTCCCCTCTCCACAGTGATGCTAAATCTCAGCTCCCCTCTCCACAGTGATGCTAAACCTCAGCTTCCCTCTCCACAGTGATGCTAAATCTCAGCTTCCCTCTCCACAGTGATGCTAAATCTCAGCTCCCCTCTCCACAGTGATGCTAAATCTCAGCTCCCCTCTCCACAGTGATGCTGAATCTCAGCTCCCCTCTCCACAGTGATGCTGAATCTCAGCTCCCCTCTCCACAGTGATGCTAAATCTCAGCTCCCCTCTCCACAGTGATGCTAAATCTCAGCTTCCCTCTCCACAATGATGCTAAACCTCAGCTCCCCTCTCCACAGTGATGCTAAACCTCAGCTTCCCTCTCCACAGTGATGCTAAATCTCAGCTTCCCTCTCCACAGTGATGCTAAATCTCAGCTCCCCTCTCCACAGTGATGCTAAATCTCAGCTCCCCTCTCCACAGTGATGCTGAATCTCAGCTCCCCTCTCCACAGTGATGCTGAATCTCAGCTCCCCTCTCCACAGTGATGCTAAATCTCAGCTCCCCTCTCCACAGTGATGCTAAATCTCAGCTTCCCTCTCCACAGTGATGCTAAACCTCAGCTCCCCTCTCCACAGTGATGCTAAATCTCAGCTCCTCTCTCCACAGTGATGCTAAATCTCAGCTTCCCTCTCCACAGTGATGCTGAATTCAGCTTCCCTCTCCACAGTGATGCCAGCAGCTCCACAGTACTGTGAAACTCCACGACCCTGACCCCGGTTCTGGCACAGCTCGGTGGGGCTATCTTTGTCTCTGTCTATGGCTGGGAATTTCTTCAGAGCTGCTTCTGCTCCTGCAGCGACCTTGTTGATGTGTAAATGGGGTTTCCGCTTCACTTCCGGTGAAATTGTGGTGGTGGAGCGGGTGCAACTCCGAGGAAATGCCCGGCCTTTGTCTTTCTCTGCCTCGGTTGTTGTCTTTTGTAATTTTACTTCCTACTCAAATTCATCACCCAATTTGAATTCAAGCTGTTTTCAAATGCACACAAACTGAAATACTGTCTTGCACAGAGGGAATTGTACCGAGAGCATATGCTCAAGACTGCAAGATCTAGTTAGTTACAGCTGCAATAGTTATAGCTCTGGACAAAAATATCAAATCCAAGCCCAGGCTTTGGGAAAGGCTGAGACAATAATGAAGGCATTCAATGATGCAGAAGACCACATTACCATCGAGATCGTGAAATATTTTTACTGTCACAAATCTTATTTAGGAAAATGAAATTATCATTTACTGAGTACAATACATCAGAATTTTTTTTTACAAAAAGTGTTTTGAGTGTTTATTATTCATGTTCCCCCTCTCTCCTCTTGAATATGTTGACTGTTGCAGTTCAGACTCTCTCCCAGCACATTTGTCTTATGCTTCCATAAGCACATTAATAGGTTATGTGCCAAAACATGCACTCTCTCACGTGGCATGAATAGGCTAACATGCTCAGGTATAACAATTCCTCCTTAGTATTGGTATTAACATTTGGGTTTCTCCCAATACTATTAAATCATGTCCACAGCAAATGGGTAACTTCCATAACCAGACGGCATCCATTGATGTGTCAGCTGTGGTTCAGTGGAAGCAATCTTGCCTCCAATTCAGAAGGTGATGGGTTCAGGTCCCACTCCAGAGACTTGAGCACATAATCTAGGCTAATACTTCAGTGCAGTACTGAGGGAGCACTGCACAGTCTTTCAGATGAAACATTAAACTGAGGCCCCATCTGCTCTCAGCTGGTTGTGAATGATCCCACGACACTATTTCAAGAAAAGAAAGGGAATTCTCCTGGTGTCCTGGCCAATATTTATTCCCAATGTAGTTTATGGGAACTTGCTGTGCGCAAATTGGCTCCCATGTTTCCCTACATTACAACAGTGACAACATTTTAAAAATACTTCATTAGCTCTATACGCTTTGGGACGTCCTGATGCAGTGAAAGGCGTTATATAAATGCAGGTCCTTCGGTCCTTCCTACTGAAGCTTGCACCTTATACATGCTATGAATGGGACGGCATGACACTGGCCTAATGACCCTTTTCATTGGAATTTTGTACTGGAGACCACATATTCCTGTCCACATCAAAAGGTAGTAAATATCACTCTCTCAAACTGTGTTGTTCAGCCTAAAACTAACTGATTTATTTACAAATGGGATAATCACACAGGAGCAGAAACACCCAGTAAGAAACCAACAGTACAATAATTGGTTTACTTAATACACACACTGCTTCAAAACAACACAAGGTCCAAGGTCCTGAAGCTTCAGAAATTCATTCTAATAGTGTTTGTGCCAAGCCTCTGATGAATTGTTATGAGTGATGACCCTCATGTAGCCTCTCTTTGCTGTCTCGTGGAATAGGCAGTGCAAAACAGAGAACTGAAGTCTCGGGGGAAAATCCCTAGTTCTTCTATAACTTTCTAAGACTTCCAAGAAATAGTTTTAACATCCAACATAAAGACACCATACAAATTGTCCCTATGTTAAATAAAATTAGATATCGGGGAGTGTCTGTGTACTAAATAGAATTAGATATTAGGGAGTGTCCCTGCACTAAATAGGACTGGATGTCAGGGAGTATCCCCGTATCAAATAGAACTGGATATTGGCGAGTGCCTGTGCATTATAAATCGCAGTATTGTATCGTGAAAAGATGTGATTTTGCTGGTTTGGGAATTATGCCACTCTGCTTCTGTCACAAAAAAATTGATCAATGTAGCATGTCCATCACATTAAAAAAAATGCCAATGATAAAGAACTGATACTAACAATCTTTTATTTATGGGCTACATAATGCACAGCCGTAGGGAGACACATCAAGATGCCGAGTGCACTTAAAAACTTAAAGTAGAATCCGCATCAGTAGAGTTTAATATACCTTAATTAGAACATATTTCTTGCTCGTTTAGATAAAAATCTTCCATTAATTTTTATCCATGTCTCAGATACCTGCTAATGTTTTGACCATGTATAATTTAACACCTAAAACAAAGCTCCTGTTTGCTGACTAATTTCCAGATTAAACAGATTTAGCAATGTCCCATTCTATCTCCCAGCTTCCATTTTGAAATTTATTAAGGGAAAACAGCTGTTTTAACTCTAGCTATTTAAAAGTCTATCTATGGAATAAAGATACATACTCCCTTATCTTATCAGAGTGACTCCCTGCTAGAGTATGGTTCCATGGCTCCATTACCTTACCCACGTGGCTGTTTTTCATATATGAGCTGGATAGTGTCAGCAGACTATTCAATCATGGGGAAGGGACACCACAGGTGAGCTGGGTTCTGTCCTTGGCATCCATCTGGCACATCCAGGAGGGGTGACAGGATAGCATCCAAGAGCAGGTACTCTGATATAACATAGAACCACAGAGGCACTGTTATGAATCTTATGATCCATGAAGAAAGACTCATGAAATAACACTGGACGGCCAGCTGGTGGCGCCGTCCAGGGAGTATAAATACTCGGGCGTGGGCTCAGCCCTCCCAGGACATTTTGTAAACAGGAACTAGTGAAAGATAACTAGACCTCCATGTTTTGAAACAAGTTGATTAAAGCCTTGCTTTATACTCGAACCAAGTGCGTAGTGAGTTTTATTACGTCCGGCACATTATAGAGCTTTTACCACCACTCAATCTAAGATGAGCTTGTGGCGGAGCCACTAAGGGACTCAGACCAACTGTATATAATTCCCTTTAACAATATGTTAGCTACAGCCTGAGTCTGTATCTTTGTTTTTACTGTTTGCATGTACAGAGCGCGGTCCCTTTAAGAGCGCGGGCAAATGTGATGATGTCACGTCGTTCATCACGTGATCCTCCACCGGCAGGAAAAACGTGATGATGTCATGATGCCAACCACGGGACCGCCCTAGCAGTCCTCGTGGAGCCTCCGAACTGACTAGACCTGTATACGTAGTTCTCTTGCATTTTGTTGTTAAACTCTGTTCGTTTTTCATTAAACATCATTTGTTTGATCGCCTGAGTCGACCTCAGTCTCTTGATAGGAACTAGACATTCCTACATTGGTGACCCCGACTTTTGCGAACGTTTTTCGCAGAAGGAGCGAAGCATGGAAACAAATGCCATTGCATTGAAGCTACCGCAATTCTGGGAACAACAAGCGGCCTCGTGGTTCATCCAGGTCGAAGCCCAGTTTGCACTACGAAACATCGTTGCGGATCAGACCCGTTACTTTTACGTGGTCTCCGCGCTTGACAGCTCCACTGCCTCGCGGATCGTCAGCCTGCTCGAAAACCCCCCGGACGACGGCAAGTATGAAACGATCAAGGCGCGGTTGCTGCAGGTCTTCGGGCTCACGAAGTCGGAGCACACCCGCCGACTGCTCGCTATGCCTGGCCTCGGGGACTCCAAGCCGTCGGAACTCATGAGCCAAATGCTCATGCTCCTTGGCTCCGAACCGCAAGGCTTCCTCTTCAGGGAGCTATTCCTCAGTCAGCTACCGGAGCAGGTACAGGCTGCCCTGGCCCGGTCCGAAGTCACAGACTGCGCTGAGCTTGCAGCCGAAGCGGATAAAATTTTCGCGGTGACGCTGCAGTACTGCGCTGCCATGAGGAGACCATCCCCCACAGGCGCCGCCCCAGCCCCTCAACCCGCAGGGCTGTGCTTCTACCACGTGTGGTTTGGCGCGAAAGCCCGATGTTGCCGCCCTCCCTGCAACTTCGCTCCCAAAAAAGAAAAAAAATATCTCCAACTGCAACCCCGGTGACAGAAGAGCGGGTCTGATGGGTGCCCCGCGGCTGCGATGGCAATCGGAAATTCTGGCAAGCTGTTGTTCATCACCGATTCCATCTCTGGTCGACGATTCCTATGCGACACCGGCGCACAGTGCAGCATTATGCCCGCGTTAACTATGGATGTTCAATCTTGGAGGCACAGTATCTCACTCGAAGTGGCTAATGGCGGTGCTATCCGGACCTTCGGCAAACGGCGGGTCCAGGTGTGTTTCGGCGGCCAGCGATTTGTTTGGGAATTTGTTACGGCCAGGGTTTCACAAGCCATCCTCGGTGCGGATTTCCTGTGCGCCAACAGCCTCCTGGTCGATGTGCGGAACCGGCGGCTGGTCAACGCGGCCACGTTTCACTCCATTCCCTGTCACCGGGGCAACACCATGTCGCGCACCGTCTCCTGCGCTTTCCTGACTCCGGACGAGTTCACTCGCCTGCTCGGAGAATTTCCGGACCTGACCAGGCCTACATTCTCCTCTACGGCCACGAAGCATGGTGTGGAACACCACATCACTACCACCGGCCTCCCCGGTCCACGCGCCTCGAACCCGGCAAATTGGCGGTCGCGAAGGCGGAGTTCGCTACGATGGAACGACTGGGAATAATTTGCCGGTCCAATAGTCCCTGGTCTTCGCCTCTCCACATTGTGCCGAAACCTGGCGGCGGATGGCGACCATGCAGCGACTATCGACGGCTTAACGACGCTACCACTCCTGATCGATACCCGATCCCCCACATTCAGGATTTCTCTGCCCATTTGGCTGGGAACACCATGTTTTCAAAGGTGGATCTGGTCCGAGGATACCACCAGGTCCCGGTACACCCACAGGACATGCAGAAGACTGCAGTCATCACCCCATTCGGCCTGTTTGAATTTCTGCGGATGCCCTTTGGTTTGAAGAATGCTGCCCAGGCCTTCCAGCATCTCATGGACTCTGTGCTGCGGGACCTCAAATTCATTTTCGTCTATTTAGACGACATCCTCGTGGCCAGTCGGAACAAGGAGGAACACATTGCGCACCTGCGCACTCTCTTTCGTCGCCTCAGCCAACACGGCCTGATTCTCAACCCGGCCAAGTGTCAGTTTGATCTACCGCACATCGATTTCCTGGGGCATCGCATTATACCGGAGGGAGCAGTGCCTTTACAAGCAAAGGTAGCGGCGGTGACGTCCTTTCTGCGCCCACAGACCATCAAGGCCCTGCAGGAGTTCCTCGGGATGGTAAATTTTTATCACCGCTTCGTGCCCAAGGCAGCTATGCTCATGCAGCCCCTGTACGAGGCCCTCAAGAGCAAGTCTGGCAAGGATCCGGTTTACTGGACGGTTGACATGGACCGGGCATTCATGGACATGAAAGGCGCCCTCGCCAAAGCGACCATGCTGGTGCACCCGCTGCCAGGTGCCACCATCACCCTCACCACCGACGCGTCAGACTATGCCATCGGCACAGTGCAAGAACAGTGGGTAAATGGTACGTGGCAACCGCTGGCGTTCTTCAGCCGTCAACTACGGCGCAACGAGCAAAAATACAGTACTTTTGACCGGGAGTTGCTAGCTCTTTTCCTGGCCATCCACCATTTCTGGTTCTTGCTGGAAGGACGTCCCTTCACTGCTTTTGTAGACCATAAGCCCCTGACGTTCGCCATGGCCAAGACTGCCGAACCGTGGTCAGCCCGACAACAACGTCACCTTACGTTTATTTTGGAGTTCACCACTGACATTCAGCCGGTAGGGACAACCTGGTGGCAGATTGCCTCTCCCACGCGACCGTTCATGCAGTCCAGCTCGGCATCGACTATGCCCTCATGGCTGCAGATCAAGCCTCGGATCCAGAGGTGCAAGCTTACCGGACCAGCCCCTCCAGCCTCCAAGCAGCCGACGTCTAATTCCATGCCTCGGGCACCACACTACTTTGCGACGTCTCCGTAGGAGATCCTCGCCCTATCATGCCGGTTGCCTGGCGCCGAAAAGTCTTTGACGCCATACACGGGTTGTCACACCTGGGCATGAAGGCCTCGCAACGCCTGATGTCATCCAAATTCGTGTGGCGGGGCATGCACATGGATGTCCGCGACTGGGCCAACACCTGCGTGGTCTGCCAAAAGGCCAAGGTGCAGCGTAACGTCAAGGCTCCATTGGCCACCTTCGCTGTTCCGGAACGTAGGTTCGATCACGTGCATGTGGACCTGGTGGGGCCACTTCCACCTTCGCACGGGTTTACTCATCTTACGATGGTGGACCGCACCACTAGATGGCCAGAGGCAGTTCCTTTGTTATCCACCACTTCCGCAGACATAGCCAGGGCATGCATCTCCTCTTGGGTCGCCCGTTTTGGGGTACCGGCGGACATCTCTTCCGATCGTGGGCCGCAGTTTTCCTCTGAGCTCTGGAACGCAGTGGCTCAAGGGCTCAGCATCAAGCTACATCGCACCACAGCCCACCACCCACAGGCGAATGGCCTGTGCGAGCGATTTCACAGGTCGCTCAAAGCCGCACTGAGGGCCAGCCTCCAAGGCGCTGGTTGGGTGGACAGGTTACCATGGGTCATGTTGGGTCTTCGCACAGCACCCAAGGAAGACCTTCACTCATCCTCGGCAGAGCTCGTCTATGGCCAGCCGCTCCGCGTGCCAGGAGATTTCCTTCCGACTCCAACAGAGTCATAGTCCGCATCCAAGCAACTCATCAGCCACCAGGAGGCTGCCAGGTGTTTTGCACCAGTACCAACGTCACATCACGGCTTTCAGAGCTCCCACGTTCCAGCAGAGCTGAAGAACGCTGAATTTCTGTTCATCCGCCACGGCGCTCATCGGGATCCGCTCAAGGCCCCTTACACTGGTCCTTTCCGCGTGCTAGAGCCGGGAGACAAAACTTTCTCGTTGGACATTGGGGGTAAACCGGACCACGTTTCGGTTGACCGGTTGAAGCCGGCTCACTTGGACCTTGACCGCCCGGTCGAGACCGCACAGCCGCCAAAACGTGGCCGACCACCCACAGTCACCGTGCCAGATCAAGCGCAACCACCCGCCAACCCGCCCGCCGTCCAACAGCTTCCACTTCAAATGTACAGAAGTCGCTCTGACAGGCTTGTCAGGCCTCCTCGCCATTTCACTTTTTCTGTTAAAGACAATTCTGGGGGGGCGCATGTGGTGGAGCCACTAAGGGACTCAGACCAACTGTTTATAATTCCCTTTAGCAATATGTTAGCTATATGCTGAGTCTGTATCTTTATTTTTACTGTTTGCATGTCCCTTTAAGAGCGCGGGCAAACGTGATGACGTCACGTTGTTCATCACGTGATCCCCCACCGGCGGGAAAAACGTGATGATGTCATGACGCCAACCACGGGGCCGCCCTAGCAGTCCTCGTGAAGCCTCCGAACTGACTAGACCTGTATACGTAGTTCTCTTGCATTTTGTTGTTAAACTCTGTTAGTTTTTCATTAACCATCGTTTGTCTGATCACCTGAGTCGACCTCAGTCTCTTGATAGGAACTAGACATTCCTGCAAGCTAACACAGTACAGATTGGAGATTGGACCTCGAGTTCCTGGTCTGCATGGTGCAAGTACTCACTGGAGGAACTCACTGATCCTTTGAGAGCGCTCAGACTGCTGTTTGCACAAAAGGATGACTGTTATACTGCATCTGTCGCAATGCAAGACCATCTCGTCGAGGTGGTGTAGTTCAGGCCACTAAAATGGTGAGTGTGTCTGGACCATGAGTATTACAGTGTATTTATGCGGCTGATGTGAGCAATAATTGGGGTGGAGGGAGGGGTAATGACTGAGATTATCCAGTTTGAAAGATAAGATTTGATAATTAGGTCAACAGAGAAAATTAAAAAGCTTGTACTGAATTCAAAACACCGATTCCAGACGAATTTGAAATATGCTTAGAACATGCCGTCTTTAGTTAATTTTATAATAAAAGAACAGTACAAAGTAATTTTTTTAAAGTCTCAAAGTACCATTGATCATGGTAGGTCAGATAATAAACTGTTTTTAATCACAGGAGCATTATACCACGTGTTATTCTGTGAAGTGAAGTTTTGTTTAATCTGGCCTGTCCCTTTAAGGTCATAAAGTTAATTGCTGCAAAGAAACACAGCCTGAGGGAAATCACAATTTTGCTTTTCGGTGAGTGAAGTTTTTACATTGGAATATGCATGTAAATTTTTGATGTCAGTTCAGAAAAAAAACAGCCTGGAATGTTTTGCTTTCTTTCCACTTTCTGTAATTTTTTGACACTTTGAAATGTGCTGCACACACTCACAGGTTTTATACATAGAAGCAAGGAAACACTAACTGAGAAACCTCAATTTTATTCTCTGAAGGGCACATAATCAGAAACACACAAGTTTTTTGACCACAGGTGCTTAAAGTATATGGCCTAGAAATTGAGTTGGTGCCGCGCCAGGGCTTTAGCGCCGGAAATTTAGCGCCGGCGCTAAGTCCCCCTGCGCGCGCCAAAAATTCAGTAGCGCCGCGCCCAGACGGCTGCCGGCGCTACTGGCGGGCGTGAGCGCCTCCCAATGGGCGCTGACTGCCGCATTGCGGCGCTAATCCGGCGCTGCGGGACCCGATGCGGTGCGGCAGGCTGGGGAAGTGCAGGCCTCCTCCTTCAGTTAAGGAGGAGCTGCCTGCACCCGCCCGCTGTCCGTTCAAATATTGAAAAAAATGAGCCCGGCACCTCGGACAAGTGCCGGGCTTGCAGGCCAGACGCATCTGTTCCGCGGTGGGGGGGTGGAGGAGTCCGGGGAGGGAGGTGCGGGCAGGCGGCCGGCGGGAAAGCGGCCGGCCGCCGCGCGACCTTAATGCGCCGGCGCTAACTCGGGGAAGACTCGGTTGAAAAAATCTTAGTTGCGGCTGCCACGGGCGAGGCGGCCGCAACTCAATTTCGGCGCTGGGGCCCGTCACCACGGCAACCGGGACGCTGCGCACACCGATGACGTCATCGGTGCCGGCGCAGCGCAACCGGTGTAACGCCGACGGAAGGGCCCCACTGAATTTTCAAACTGGCCATAACTGCGGCGCTAGGCCCTCCAGCGCCCCAAATGGGGCGCTAAGCCTACTGAATTTTCAGCCCAGAGTGTATTAAACTTACAGTTTAATCATTATCCATAATCATACAATCCTTAGATTTGATGCTAGTTCGTAATTTGGACTAAAATCTATAGGATTATAACAGGACTAGATGGCAAAGCTGCTGCTCCTCTGACCTTTGAAGCTCTGTACTTTTATACTATTCCACAAAGCTGCGACAGCCACTGAAGAACTCGTATTCAGACATAAAGTGAAGTTAGCCAGTGCAGGTTCAATATTTGTACCTGTCGATTTCTAGATCCACTTAATTAACTTTTTGATTTTGTGTATTGATTGAGATTTTTTTTGGCTGCTTTTTAATAAGACTACATTCTGTGAGTGAGAAAGGTCAAATTAAAATCAATTCTTTCAGACTTCATTAGTTATTTCCCCAGTGGAGATGAAAGCTTTATCTTCAAGGAACTGTCGGTTTTGTTTCAGAAGCAATAGAAGTGATGTGTCCCGTTTAGTAGTACCCAATATGGCAGCAGTGATGGAATCCATTGTAATTTTCATCTAATTAATTGAATTGTATCATTAAATGTTGAAACATGTAACTAAAATGAACATTTATGCATTTTCCACGACTGTTTCCGTGTTGGATGCCCTCAAATTGGAGTTTGTAGTACAAGACTTTTTTTTGGCATGACAATACATAACCTTTAAACACTATCCTCCGCCTGACAGCTAAAGAGCTTCATATTGTTTGGATCACATCTCCTAGGAGCACAACCTGATTGGTCTCAGTCTCCCGGCCACTGATGAGATGATTAGATTTGAAAATTTTCAGCACAGCCGAAATCCTTTTGTTGCCTCAACTATGTGGAAATGTCATGTTTGTCAGGTAAGTCAGTTCGCCCAGCGAATTACTGATGGGACTGTGCTGAATCCAGTATAGGGTGCATATACAAAATGGGTTAGTTCTGTATTCTCGCCACGATTTATTTCGAAAAGGAAAACAGTACTGCTGCCTGCTATTTATTATTATTCCACCGACACCACTGAGCTACTTCTATTCAGCTTTATTAAAATGGCAGTGCCTGACTTGTCTATACGATTGTGCAATTTATTCTGATTTTTGTAATATAGCAAGTCAGCAGAGAACATCTCCTTTCCAATCATCTTGTGTGAGTTGAGATTAGGTACAAGGATTTCATAAATATAAAGGAAACCGACCTCTGAAATGAAACCTTCCTCTTGTAATTGCTACTGCTGGAAACGTTAAAGGTGAAGTGTGAGCCCTTTCCAATGATCGTCTTGATCAATTTTAGATCAGTTTCAGAAACGGAAAGTCAGACAGTGATCACTATTTAGTTGGATTGATTATGGCAGTTAAGTGTATGCGAGAGGAGCATGAAACACATCAGCAAGTAAATTACTGCACTAAAAATGCATGCGCTCTTTGGCAATAAAACCATTAAAGGCAAAGTGTGTATCAAATTATAATGAAAATGCAATATTGTTCTGAGAGAGCAGAGCTGGAGCACTTAGCATTGGAGTACATACTGACCTGGTGTTCAGCAGATCTGGCTGGCCACCTTAAGCGCTATCAATCTCCTTCTCTGCAACCAAATCTTACTATTTTATCAGGATTATTTTAGGGGGTAAGGACAATCCAATATAGAATCATAGAAACATAGAAGATAGGAGCAGGAGTAGGCCATTCGGCCCTTCGAGCCTGCTCCGCCATTCAACGAGATCATGGCTGATCATCCAAACCCTAGCACCCGGTCCCAACACCGACAGCCATCCCACCCAAGCCCTATCCCCGTAACCCCACGTATTTAATCCCCCCTAACACTAAGGACCAATTTTTTTTTTATCATGGCCAATCAACCTAACCCGCACATCTTTGGACTGTGGGAGGAAACCGGAGCACCCGGAGGAAACCCACGCAAACACGGGGAGAATGTGCAAACTCCACACAGACAATCACCCGAGGCCGGATTTGAACCCGGGTCCCTGGCGCTGTGAGGCAACAGTGCTAACCACTATGCCACCGTGAATGGTTACAGCACAGAAGGAGGCAATTCGACCCATTGAGGCCGTGCCGGCTCTCTGCAAGGGCACCTCAGCTAGTCCCACTCCTCTGTAGCCCTGCAAATTTTTTCCTTCTGGTACTTATACAATTCCCTTTTGAAAGCCATGATTGAATCTGCCTCCACCACCCTTTCTGGCAGTGAATTCCAGATCCTTACCACTTGCTGTGTAAAAAGGTTTTTCCTCCCGTCGCCTTTGGTTCTTCTGCTAATCACCTTAAATCTGTGTCCTCTGGTTCTTGACCCTTCCACCAATGGGAACAGTTTCTCTCTATCTACTCTGTCTAGACCGCTCATGATTTTGAACACCTCTATCAAATCTTCCTCTCAACCTTCTCTGCTCTAAAGAGAACAACCCCAGCTTCTCCAGTCTATCCATGTAACTGAAGTCCCTCATCCCTGGAACCATTCTTGTAAATCTGTTCTGCGCCCTCTCTAAGGCCTTCACATCCTTCCTAAAGTGCGGTGCGCAGAATTGGACACAATACTCCAGTTGAGGCAAAACTAGTGTTTTATAAAGGTTCATCATAACTTCCTTGCTTTTGTACTTTATGGGCTCGAATTTCATCAGGCCGTTGAGGTGGGATTGGAGGCGTGTGGGGTTTAAAATTGTGAAATCGGGGGCACGAACCCATCCCGTCCCCAACCCGCCTCCATGCCCGTTTCACAGGAGGCGGGTACCCGACCTGTGCTGGGAGCCGCCTCCCCGAGGCGGGAAGAGGATTAGTGCCAATTAACTGCCTGTTAACAGGTAGTTAACAGGCAGTTTTTAGCCTAATCCCTAATTTTATCCCTGAAGTGTGGGCTTCCCAACGGCTCCAAACCACGCCAAGTTAGCGAGGTGGACCGTTGGGCTGAAGGACTTGGAGGGTTTGAGATGTCCGGTGTTCAGGTGAGTGATGGGTGCATGAGTGCAGAGGTAAGTGTGTTTGGTGTGTGTAAAGTGTTTAAATAACTTTTACTTACCTTTTCTTACTAATGCAGCCTTCCTTCCTTCAGATCTCGGGAGTCCCTCATCTCAGAAAGCAGAATGGCCGCGAGCTGTCAAAATCTGCAGTATTCTGCTTTCTGTTCTGGAGAGATCTCTAAATCAGCCTGAGAGGAAGGAATTAACTTAGTGTAGAGATTGTCAGTGTTTGACAGCTTCAAAGAGCTGTCAAACGCTGATATTTCATCTGTCAAAAGCTCTTGACAGATGAAATGTCAATCTGTGATGTCACCTGTTGCCGGGTGGCCCTTAATTGGCCTGCTGAGCCCACTGGGCGGGTTTAATAAGGTTAATCAAGTGAAAATCGAGTGGGTTGGCCAAAACTCGATGGAGGCGGGACTACAACCCCAAAAGTTGTAGTCCTGCCTCCTACACGCCTCCATTGCTAAAATCCAGCCCTATGCCTCTATTTATGAAGCCCAGGATCCCATATGCTTTTGTAACCGCTTTCTCAACCTGCCCTGCCACCTTCAAGGATTTGTGCACCCAGGTCTCTCTGTTCAAACACACCCTTTAAGATTGTACCCTTTAGTTTATATTGCCTCTTCTCATTCTTCCTACCAAAATGTATCACTTCGCACTCTTCTGCATTAAATTTCACCTGTCAAGTGTCCGCCCATTTCACCAGCCTGTCTATGTCTTCTTGGAGTCTATCACTATCCTCCTCGCTGTTGACTATACTTCCAAGTTATATGTCATCTGCAAATTTTGAAATTTTGCTCTGTACACCCAAGCCTTAAGTCATTAATATATATCAAGAAAAGCAGTGATCCTAGAACCGCCCCCTGGGGAACACCACTGTGTACCTTCCTCCAGTCCGAAAAACAACCGTTCACCACTACTCTCTGTTTCCTGTCACTTAGCCAATTTCGTATCCATGCTGCCACTGTCCCTTTTATTCCATGGGCTTCAACTTTGCTGGCAAGCCTATTACTTGCTGCTATGCTCCTAAGAAAGGAGGGAGAGAGAAAACGGGGAACTACAGACCAGTTAGCCTGACATCAGTCGTAGGGAAAATGCTAGAATCTATTATTAAGGACGTGGTAACAGGGCACTTAGAAAATAATAATAGGATTGGACAGAGTCAACACGGATTTATGAAAGGGAAATCGTGTTTGACAAATCTGTTAGAGTTTTTTGAGCTTGTACCTAGCACAATAGATAAGGGGGAACCAGTGGATGTGGTGTTTTTGGATTTTCAGAAGGCATTCGATTAAGGTGCCACACAAGAGGTTATTAAGCAAACTTAGGGCTCATAGGATTGGGGGTAATATACTAGCATGGATTGAAGATTGGTTAATGGACAGAAAACAGAGAGTAGGAATAAACGGGTCATTTTCGAGTTGGCAGGCTGTAACTAGTGGGGTACCGCAAGGATCAGTGCTCGGGCCTCAGCTATTCACAATCTACATCAATGATTTGGATGAGGGGACCAAATGTAATATATCCACATTTGCTGATGATACAAAGCTGGGTGGGAATGTAAGTTGTGAAGAGGATGCAAGGAGGTTTCAAGGGGATATAGACAGGCTAAGTGCTTGGGCAGGAACATGGCAAATGGAATATAATGTGGAGAAATGTGAAGTTATCCACTTTGGTAGGAAAATAGAAAAGCAGAGTATTTTTTAAATGGTGAGAGACTGGGAAATGTTGGTGTTCAGAGGCACCTGGGTGTCCTTGTACACGAATCACTGAAAGTTAACATGCAGGTACAACAAGCAATTGGGAAATCAAATGGTATTTTGGCCTTTATTACAAGAGGATTTGAGTATAAGAGTAAAGACGCCTTACTGCAATTATATCGGGCCCTGGTGAGACCACACCTGGAGTATTGTATACAGTTTTGGTCTCCTTACCTAAGGAAAGATACACTTGCCATAGAAGGAGTGCAACAAAGGTTCGCCAGACTGGTTCCTGGGATGGGGGGATTGTCCTATGAGGAGAGATTGAGTAGACTCGGCCTATATTCTCTAGAGTTTAGAAGAATGAGAGGTGATCTCATTGAAACGTACAAAATTCTTTCAGGGCTTGACAGGGTAGATGCAGGGAGGATATTTCCCCTGGCTGAGGAGAATAGAACCAGGGGTCACAGTCTCAGAATAAGGGGTCGGCCATTTAGGACTGAGATGAGGAGAAATTTCTTCACTCAGAGGGTGGTGAATCTTTGGAATTCTCTACCCCAGAGGGCTGTGGAGGCTCAGTCATTGAGTATATTCAAAACAGAGATCGATAGATTTGTGGATATTAAGGGAATCGAGGGATATGGGGATAGCGCAGGTAAGTGGAGATGAGGTAGAAGATCAGCCATGATCTTATTGAATGGCGGAGCAGGCTCAAAGGGTCAAATGGCCTACTCCTACTCCTATTTCTTATGTTCTTATGTTGCACACAGGATCAAGCCAACTAAATAGGATTACATAGGATATACGGCACAGCAATAGGCCATTTGGGCAAACCAGTCCATGCCGGCATTTATGCTCCACTCAAGCCTCCTCCCATCTTTCATCATCTAACTCTATCGGCATAACCCTCTATTCCCTTCTCCCACATATGCTTATCTAGCCTCCCCTTAAATGCATCTATACTATTTGCCTCAACTATTCCCTGTGGTAACGAGTTCCACATTCTCGCCACCCTCTGGGTAAAGAAGTTTATGCTGAATTCCCTATTTGATTTCTTGGTGACTATCTTATATTGATGGCCTCTAGTTATTCTCTTCCTCACAAGTGGAAACACTCGGGGGTCAATTTTCAGTGTGCCGTGAGGCGGGCTTTTAGGCATGCGGGGGGCTAAAATCCCGAATTCGGGGGTCCCGACACCATCCCGCCCAAAACCCGCCTCCATGTAAGTTTCAAAGGAGGCGGGTACCCGCCCCGCACTGGGACCCGCCGACCCGAAGCGGGAAGGGGGATTAGTGCCAATTAACTGCCTGTTAACAGGTAGTTAACAGGCAGTTTTTAGCCTAATCCCTATTTTGAAGGTTGTCGTGTGGGATTCCCGATGGCTCCAAACCACGCCAAGTTAGAGGAGTCGGGCCGTCGGGTTGAAGGACTTGGAGGGGTCGAGATGTCGGTGTTCAGGTGAGTGGTGGGTGCATGAGTGCAAAGGTAAGTGTGTTTGGTGTGTCTAAAGTGTGTAAAGAAGTTTACATTACCTGTACTTACCTTTACAGCCTTTCTTCCTCTAGGTTTCGGGAGTCCATCATTCAGCCGGCACAGAAAGCAGAATGGCCGCGAGCTGTCAAAAGTGACAGCCTGCAGCTTTCTGTGCCAGCGAGATTTCTAACTGAGTCTGCGTAGAAGGACTCAAGTTAGAAGTAAGACTGTCAGGCCTAGAAATTGGGTTGGTAGCGCCGGCGCTGAGCGCCTAAAGAGACCTAGAATTGGGGCGAGCGCTATGTTGGGGCGGATGCTATGAAGATAGCGCCAACTCAGATATATTGACTATACATTTAGCGCCTGCGCTAAGTGTTTGCGCACGCCCGCGAGCGCAAGCAGCTCATGACGTCATTTCAGTGTGCAACGCCTTTTAGGAGCGCCTGAGCGCATATTGGGTGGCGCCCGGAGCCTTAGCGCCCAGCGCTATTAGTGACAGTTCGAGGGAGGGCTAACAGGCCCTTCTCGGAGTAGGGGGGCGCTATTTAAAGGGGACAGCTCTACTGCAGAATCTTCTGCCACTTGGCCTGCTCATTGCGCTCGCTGCTAGAGAGAGTTGGCGAGCTAATGTGGAGCGGAGTTCTGGGATTTGAGCTTTACAGTACTTGGTACCTTCAACCCTGTCTGAGGCACTTGCACCACTACACCTAAAAGCCTTTTGACCAACTGGCATCGGAATGGGAGCTTGTTTGGAGGGCGATGGACCTCATCTGCACTCTGTGCAGCAGTCATGACGACCTGCCTTGCCCTGCGGGGAGACGGTGGCCGAACTTGCCTATCCCCCCTGCATTGCTCCATGCCGCTTGGTCCGGCAACTGGTTCATCCTCAGAGCCACCCCCCCTCCCCTCCAGGGGACTACTATCCCCAGTCTGCAGATGTCTCCGCTCCCCGGATTCTGCAACGGCTGGTCTGGATTCCTCCTGGTCGTCGCCTCTGGTGGCACTGGCACTGGCAGCTTCAGCGCGTTGAGCCCGAGTTGGTGCTGCTTCATCTGAAAGTGGGAGGTGGAAGGGTGGCTTTAGCAAAAGGACAGGTTTGCTGAAAGGCATGCCAGATTGCGGCAAGGCTCTGACATGGCTGCACACTGAGGATGCATGCTGGCGGGGGGACCAAGTGGAAGGCAACAGGTGGAAAAGGTGTGAGTCTTACCCTCGCTGTTGGTAATGGGGTCGGCAGATGCAGTGGTCACTGGACCAGACAGACGTCCTGAAGTATCTGGTGCACTCTCTCCTCCAGATCCGTGAGATTGACCACTTGTGCAGGTCCGCCACCGGTTCGATGCTGCTCCTTTCTAATCTGTGCCATGTTGGACTGCAGGGGAAAGAAGGGGAGGTTCTGTTACATGAGGCCTTGAGACCTCATCGCATGCCCCCCATGGTGCAAGAGCCCTTACATGAGGCCTTGAGACCTCATCGCATGCCCCCCATGGTGCAAGAGCCCTTACATGAGGCCTTCAGACCTCATCGCATGCCCCCCATGGTGCAAGAGCCCTTACATGAGGCCTTGAGACATCTGTCCATGTGTGTGGCCAGAAAGGGCCATGGGTGCATACTGACAGATGGCCATTGGCGCATCATTGCAGCAGAGTGCCTGAAGTCAGCTGCAGATGGAGGGAAGCACAAGTTTGGTAAACCATCACTCACCCTAACGATCCGTGTGAGGTCGTTGAATTTCTTCCTGCACTGAACAGGGGTCCTGGTCGCCATGCTGCTGGAATTCACCCTCACAGCAACCTCCCTCCAAGATCGTCGACAAGCCTTCTGATTTGGCCTCTTGCCATTATCCGGATACAGGACCTCTCGACGGTGTTCAACTGCAGCCACCAAGTGGTCCAGAGCCTCAGTGCTGAAGCGCTCTGCTCTCTGCCTAACCTTCTCCATAATGCACAAGTTTCTAACGCCAGACAAGGGCGAGCGCCGAATCTGAGGCCTACAGGACGTTGGGTGTTTAAGCTCAGTCTGACTGACCCGCCCCTTTAAGAGCCGGCCGGCGCCTGTAGGTCTCGTGCTTTCCCGTAATTGAGTTCACCTGCGCTGCGCCCGTCCGCGTCGATATTGAGTAGCGCCTGACCTTTTGCGCCTTAAGAGCACCGTGCAACGGCTGATTTAGTGCCTCAATCCCCTTTGGGGGCGATGCAACCCAATATCGCGCCAGGCGGCGATAAGTTTCGTCTGGCTATAAACTTTGCGCAGCGCTAGTTCTAACGCCTCAAGCGGGGCTATACCCAATTTCTAGGCCTCAGTGTTTGACAGCTTCAAACAGCTGTGAAACACTGATATTTCATCTGTCAACACGTCTTGACAGATGAAATTTCAGTCTGTGACGTCACCTGTTGCCGGGTGGCCCTTAATTGGCCTGCTGAGCCCACTGGGCGGGCTCAACAAGGTCAATCAAGTTAAAATCGTGTGGATTGGCCGCATCTCGATGGAGGCAGGACTACAACCCGAAAGTTGTAGTCCCGCCTCCTTCCCGACTTCTGAATGAAAATCCAGCCCTCGGTATGCACTCTATCAAAAGCTTTCATAATTTTAAAGACCTCTATTAGGTCACCCCTTAGCCTTCTCTTTTCAAGCGAAAAGTGACCCAGCCTGTTCATCCTTTCCCAATAGGTATACCCTCGCATTTCTTGTATCATCCTTGTAAATCTTCTCTGCACCCGCTCCCCTACTCTCTGCTTTCTATCCTGAAGCCAGCTAGCAATCCATTCTGCTACTTGTTCCCTCACTGACCTTCTCTGACCTTATTGATAAGTCTATTATGTGGTACCTCATTGAAGGCCTTTTGAAAATCTAGATAAATTACATCTACTGCATTACCCTTCTCTACTCTCTCTGTTACCTCTTCAAAAAATTCATTGAGTTTGGTCAAGCAAGATTTTCCCTTTTGAAATCCATGCTGACTATTCATTATTATTTTTAGCTTCTAGATGTTCTCCTATTTTCTCCTTTAATAGGGATTCCATTTTTCCTACTACCGCTATTAAGCTGACTGGTCTATAGTTCCTTGGACATGTTATATCTCCCTTCTTAAATATAGATATTATGTTAGCTATCCACCAGTCCTCTGGCACTATACCTTTTTTTAATGAATTACTAAATATGTGTAGTAATGCTTCTGCTTTCTCTTCCCTTGATTCAACTGGACCAGGGCTTTTTTCCTCTTTGAGTTTGATTAGTTTATTTAATATATCTCCTCTTTTAATTTTAAATGCATTTATTTCATTACTAATCTCATGATTCACTGTCATGTCCACCTGTTCTATCTCCCTGGTAAATACTGAAGCAAAGTAATTATTTAATATTTCTGCCATCTCTATCGTTGCCTGTGGTATTATCCTGTCCATCCCTTAGTGGCCCTATTCCTATCCTGACCTTCCTTTTTTTATTGATGTGCCTGTAAAATATTTTATTAATTTGTTTTATGTTCCTTGTTAATTTAATTTCATAGTTCCTCTTTGCTTTCCTAATTGTTGTTTGACTTCTCTTGTAGTCTCTTCATATTCTCCCTTATTATGCTCTCCCCTGTTGTCCATGTACTTAATATATGCCTCTTTCCTTACCCTCAATTTTTCCCTTATGGCTTTATTCATCCATGGTGTCCCATTAGTGCTTATTTTGTTCTTTTTTATTAGCGGAATTTCTGTTCCTGGACTCTGTTGAACACCATTTTAAATGTTGCCCATTGCTGTTCTACATCATTGTTTGCCAATATTGTTGCCCATTTTATTTTCCCAAGTTCTATTTCCAGCCCCTCAAAATCAGCTTTTCCCCAATCTATTACCCTAGTCTTTGTCATACTTACGTCCTTCTCACTTATTATCTTAAAGCGTATTATATTATGGTCACTTTTGCTTAGATGTTCCTCTACTTTTACTTCTCTTATCTGCTCTGATTCATTCCCATTACTAGATCCAATAGCAAATTCTCCCTTGTTGGGCTTTTTACATATTGGGTTAGAAAGGAGTCCTGTACACATTGTAGGAACTCTATTCCCTTATCCCCTTTACCAACCTCTTCTGTCCAATTAATATCGGGGTAGTTGAAATCCCCCATGATTATTATTCTATGTTTTTTACTCATTTCCCTAATTTATTTGCATATTTATTCCTCCACCTCCCTTCCACTATTAGGTGGTCTGTGGACTACCCCTGTTAGTGTGATTGATCTTTTATTGTCTTTTATCACTATCCACATGGATTCTATTTCTGTCTTCCTGATAGCTGTGTCACTTTTTTCTACTGCCATTATGTTATCCCTAATAAGTACAGCTACTCCACCTCCCCTTTTTCTTTCTCGATCTTTTCTAAATATATTATACCCTGCAATGTTTAGTTCCCAGTCCTGATTTTTCTGTAGCTATGTCTGGTTCCTCGCAACGCATGATTGCCTCCAGCTCTCCTGTTTTAATACAGACACTGTGCATTGCTGTACAGACAGTTTAACTCATTTTTAATAGTTCCTTTCACTTTATTTTTAACCATCTTTTTACTCTCCTGTTCTATTACTCTACTCCCTGGCCATCAATATCCTCCTTTACTTTACTCTTTCCTATGCTCTCCATTCCTGTTTTGTTTATATTTAGGCTTGTTTCATTTCTTGTAGATCCCTCCCCCCATCTTACTAGTTTAAAGCCTTTGCCACCTCCCTATTTTCTCTTTCCGCTAGGACACATCCCAGTTCAGGTGGAGCCTGTCCCATCGGTACAGCTCCTTCCTGTCCCAGTACTGGTGCCAGCATCCCATAAAAAGGGACCCCTCTGTCCCACACCAGCCCTTTAGCCACGTGTTAATTCTCCTGATCTGACTGCTTCTATGCCAATTTGCACGTGATCGCTGACTGAATATTGTAGTTTCTGAAAGAAATCGATCAGTTTAATCGTTAGATTTATAAACCTCAGAAACATAAAAATTTGTGAAGTTGGGAAGGCAATTGTCATGCAGACGAAGTGCAAAATTAGACAAATTCATTCATGCATCTGACATTTTAGTTTAAGATCAGGCTAAGGAATGTTACCTCCTTTGTAGGATTTCTTTGTGTGTGATTTTAATAAAATGACATCCCTCCCTTGTTGAGATATTTGGAATTGATTTGCCAGTTTGTCCATACTTTTATCATCAAACTGAAAGCAGCCATTTACTGGTTGACGCCTGCAATGTTCCTTTATTTGTCAATATTACATACGCATAGCTTCTGCTCTAAAGGAAATCAATACTGCGTTCCACTGGTAAGACATCAGACACAATACTCTTTGTCATTCTAAACCAGAGATTTGTTTCTGCAGTACAGAATTAGCCTTGGGAGTTGAAGGATCAGCCAGCTTATTATTTGGCACATTTCAAAAGTTGTTGAGGGACACATCGTGATATCTGCATTCAGGTTGCTTGGCATCAAAGATGAGGGGTTTGTTTCATTCATTTGGTTAAATGCTCTTAGTCATATACAAGATGTTGGAGACACTTGAAGGAATTACAATTATCAAACAAGGCATGATCAATCAATGCTTGAGTGCTGTGCTTTAGTCAGTTCCAGATCTAACTCATGTGGAGATTACAGGGTATCAGTTGCTTTAATTTGATTTTTTTTCCCCCATTCTAACACAATAAATGTGATCCTTGCTGAGCGTGCTTTTTTTTAATCTCCAGTTGGCTTACCATAGATATAATATTCTCCATCTACAAATGGCCCATGAGGTTCATGACTTCTACACACACACATTTTAGTTAATTTAGAAATTAAAACAGAAAATACTGGAAACACTCAGCAGGTCCGGCAGCATTTGTGGAGAGAGAAACAGAGTAAATGTTTCAAGTTGATGACCTTTCACTTGAACTGGAGGATGTTACAGATGAACAGCTTTTAAGCAAGTGCAGGGCCAGGGAAAAGAAGGGCCAGAAAAGAACAAAAGGGAGAGGCCTGTGATAGGGTGGAGAGCAGGAGTGACTAAATGACAAAAGGGAGGGTGGTGTATGGAAAAAGAGGGTGATAATGGGATAAGTAAAGAAGCAAAAGGTGTCAAATCTGGCAAAACAAAAGATTCCCATGGCCCAGGAATGTGGCAAAGAAAGGCAGGCAGACCCCAGATGTGCGGACCACTCCACTAGCCGTGTACCGATAGGTGTTCCCCACCCCAAGCACCAGCCCACACCTCCTCTGCTCCCAATGACTCTGGTGCAGCAATCCTCTTTTACCAGCACCTGGTGTCCGAGAGAAAATGGAAGCGGAGGTGGTTATGATCTAAAGTTGTTAAACTCAATGTTAAGGCCAGAAGGCCCTAAAGTGCCTTGTAGAAAGATGAGGTTCTGTTCCTCAAGTTTGCGTTGAACTTCATTGGAATAGTGTAGGAGGACAGAGAGGTCAGAGTGGGAATGAGATGGATCATTAAAATGGCAAGTGACCGGAAGTTCAGGGTCACGCTTGTGGACTGAACAGAGGTGTTCAGCAAAGCGATCACCCACCCTCCGTTTGGTCTCGCAATGTGAAAGAGACGGCATCGTGAGTAGTGAATACAGTATACTAAGTTGGAAGAAGTACAAGTAAATTGCTATTAGTTCATCTAGAATCTGCTACTCATAGTGCAACTCACTGGAAATAAAGTGGGGACTGTGGCTTATGCCTGCTTGTGTTAACTGAGTTACATGTGGTTTAGTCTCTGTAACCACTGGCTCTTGATATTTTTTTTGGTGTTTTTTTGTGAACATTGTGCTCATAAAGGTGAGAAATGACAATGTTGGGAATGGAACATTTTCTACTTCCATTATGAGCATTGAGGATCCTCGATCCAATATAACAGGTTGGATTTTACTTACCGAGACGAGTTGGGGCGGGACTGCTGCCTTCCGAGTTCTAGTCCCGCCCCCAGTGACGTCTGATGAGCAGACGCTATTTTGCTCTGATTGGCCTTTTTAAGCCACCCCTGCGGGCTTGCCGGCCAATTAAGGGAAAGCCGGTGTCAGATGACGTTAGTTGATGATGCTTCACCTGGCGGGTTTTCTTAAAGGCATAAGCACCACACTTGTTTGACAGATGAATTGTCAGTGTTTGTCAGCATTGAGGTGCTGTCAAACGCTGACAATCACTGTACACTGGTGAGCCCTTGCACCCAGGCTCTCCAATTACTCTCTCCTTAGGATAAAACAGATGGCAGCTGCAGCTGAGATTGCAGAAGCCACCTGTCACTTCTCCCGATGAGATGAGGCTACACAAACACTTCACAGCTTGTCACCTGCAGAAACATCTAACCACATTAAAAATTACTTTCACAACATTTCCTTACCTCTGATACTAACCATTGTCCCATTGCATCCTTCACACCACTTCTGCAGCTGTCATCCAAACACCAACATAACAACAGACCCACAGCACGCCTCACTTACCCTGGCAGGGTTCCCCGACGTTGGAAGCCCGCAGCAGCAGACGAAAAATTGGGAAAAGCCTCTTAACTGCCTGTTAACTACCTGTTAACAGGCAGTTACGTGGCTATAATCTCCTTCCCGCTGCTGGGAGTTGGGTCCCTGCACAAATCGGGCACCCGACTCCCGGGTAGATTGATTGGAGGCGGGTTGGGAGCGGGTTCAGGACCCGCTCCCATTCTTTTTGACTTTCCCAGCCTCCTCCAGGCTGGTAAAATCCAGCCAAACATGTTTAGATACAGTGTGAATGAGATTGCCAGTTCATGCCTAATTAGAGGCGGTTTTGTGCTATGGCTCACTCAGAACTGAGATGAGGTTGCCCAAACTCATTTCACAGGATAATTAGTCAGCAGACAGAGTAGGCTTCTGTTGCATCAGTCTGGGCTAGTTTTGAATCCAAATCACAGAGATAAAAGGTCAGTTTTCCATTTGCTGCTTCCCTCCCAGATATGTGCCCTATTTATATAATGGAGATCATTACTTAAAATAAAACTCAATCCCCAAAACTAAACTCCCATTGGCTCTTGGTAAATTAAATGCTGAACCGAGACAATAAGACTGGGATTGTTTTGTCATCAGCTAGATATTAGATATGCACAAAAACCCATCACAGTACTAACGGGCCCAAAGAAGGATACTGAGAAGTCCACACAGGTAGAGAGTCTGTTTGCCAAGCATGGACTGCACACTTACTGTCCAGAGAGAAAGGGCAGGATTTTCATTGGGCCGTGGAGTCGGGATTGGAGGCGTGCAGGGGGTTAAAATCCCGAAATCAGGGGTCCCGACCCCATGCCAGTTTCAAAGGAGGCGGGTACCCACCCCGCACTGGGACCCGCCTACCCGAGGCGGGAAGGGATTAGTGACAATTAACTGCCTGTTAACAGGTAGTTAACAGGCAGTTTTTAGCCTAATCCCTATTTTTAAGGTTGAAGTGTGGGATTCCCGACGGCTCCAAACCACGCCAAGTTAGAGGAGGCGGGCCGTCGGGTTGAAGGACTTGGAGGGGTCAAGATGTCGGTGTTCAGGTGAGTGATGTGTGCATGAGTGCAAAGGTAAGTGTGTTTGGTGTGTCTAAAGTGATTAAGTAAGTTTTACATACCTTTTCTTACCTTTCAGCCTTCCTTCCTTTAGGTCTCGGGAGTCCCTCATCTCACCGGCACAGAAAGCAGAATGGCTGCGAACTGTCAAAAGTGACAGCCTGCAGCTTTTGGTGCAGGAGAGATTTCTAACTGAGTCTGTGGCGAAGGACTCATGTTAGAAGTAAGACTGTCAGTGTTTGACAGCTTCAAACAGCTGTGAAATGCTGATATTTCATCTGTCAAAACCTTTTGACAGATGAAATTTCAGTCTGTGATTTCACCTGTTGCCGGGTGGCCCTTAATTGGCCTGCTGAGCCCACTGGGCGGGCTCAACAAGGTCAATCAAGTTAAAATCGCGTGGATTGGCCACATCTCGATGGAGGCAGGACTACAACCCCGAAAGTTGTAGTCCCGCCTCCAACCCGACTCCTGAATGAAAATCCTGCCCAAACACTCTGTTTATTCAGAAGAACTTAGGCAATTAGTTGGCAAAGCTAATGCTTAAGTACTCCCAACTGTGCACAGCATTATTGCTAAAGTGTAACAAACTTAAACCATGTAGCTTACCAGCACACGCTGGTAATCTTCTTGTTGCATGTCTAGTTAAGGCCAACCTACACTTGGGGGGAGAAATTCAGTAGGTTGCGTCACCCGTTAGCGCCTTAAGAGGGCGCTAAGTGGGTCACAAGCCAACTGGCGCCCGGGTGCGGCACTGCCCACGCCTCCCGCTAAATTCCGTGGGACGTTAGTGGTGGCGCTAACCGTTAGCGCTGCGCCGCTGCTGATGACGTCATCGGTGTGCGCAGCGCCCTGCTGACACCCCGGCCGCAATATTTGGCAGCGCCCCTGATTTACCACCAGACGCTATGTCCGACCGGTTCAGGGGGGCCTACCTGCGGCCGGGGAGGTGCAAATTAAAGGAGAGGTGCGGGGTGACCATTTTTGTTGTTGGCCACCTGCCAGCACCTGCCTGCGCTCCCGTCCCCGGCCTCCTGAACCCCCCCTGCGGAGTGCTGGCTGTGTTCCAAGAGCCCGGCACTTCTCTTCGGTGCCGGGCTCTTTTGCCTGCACTCCCGATCCTCGGGGGCCCAGCTGGGCCCCAGATCGCACTGCACAAGACCCCTCCCCTTTAAGAAGGGGAGGAAGGCCTGCAATACCGCAGCGCGGCGTGCCGCAGCGCCACGATATTCACTCACAGCGCCCCAAGAGGGATGCGGGGCGCCTCCAGTAGCGCCGCGCTTCCCTTTGGGGCGCTACCACTCAATTTCCAGTGGGCGGGCGCGAATGTTTCCGGGGCGCTACTTTTAGCGCCCTGGCGAGGCTGGCGCCCCAAATGGGGCTATACTCAATTTCTCCCCCTTAGCCTATTGTGATCGCGAGACAAACAGAATCTTGATCATCACATTAAGTCCCCTTTTTGTTACCTATTAATTAGGCTTCAAATGCATAACCGTGTAGGTTTAATCTACTTTACGTGCCATGAGTAGGGTTGCCACTTTCTGTTTACTTTAAAACTGGGTGGGTGATGGGATTTGTAGCTAATCACTCATGTACAAAGCCATAGGGGGTTGGACTTGCTCATGCATGTGCAAAACCTCAATTAGCAGTGACTTAGTGACTTGTGTAACATGATCTCTTTAGCTAGAACCACAGATGGGTCAGTTTGTTCATCCAAGCAAAGTTTTCAAAAAATGCTGAAATTGAAAACATTTCTTCTGCTGCCATTTTCCAGATTTAAAATGACAACCAGCCAATCCTAAAATCAGATGACCAGCACAGCCAGAAATAAAGATGACTTTTGAAATTTAAGACCGTGAGAAATTTGTAACTTGCTCGTGAGCCGATGGTTGTGTTCTCAATAAGCACCAGGGCCAATGTTACGTAGAATATGTCCTTAGGGTGACATCCTTTAGGTGGCAGTTAGAGTTGCCTTTGACTGACTTTATTATACTGCCCCTAAAAAAACCCAGAAGTGAGTTGTATAGAATGTAATTCTGCAAACTGCAACTGAATCTGGAGCTCTGCCAACCAGATACTTAGTCCTGCCCATCTAGCTTCCCTGTTCTTGCAAACTTCCTTTGACTCTCAGTTCCCCCGATGCATTGATGTAAAAATCTTCATCCTCATTTACAAGTCCTTCCATGGCCTCGCTCCACTTTACCTCTGCAACCTTCTCCAACCCTGTAACCCAGCCTGCACTTTGCACTCTTTTGACTCTGGTTTATTGTGCTTTCAGTTACCCATTCCACTGCTCCGCCATTGGTGGTAATATCCTCAGCTATCACACCGCCACCTTCAAAAAGCCTCATCAAAATCTACCTCTTCGACTATGCCTTCAGGCATCTCCTCTAACTCCTACTCAGTGCCTAATTCCCTCCCCTGAAGCACCTTGTAATGTTCCATTATGTTAATGACACTTTATAAAGACAGTTGTTGTTGAAAACCTGGGTTTTGTTCTATAGCTTTGTTTTCATTATCTGGCTTTTCATAGAAAGGTGAATATGTGACAAAGCATGATTTGTTTTATTTGATTCTGTGATAGCTAATTTGATTCTTCGAGTGTTAGTTTGGCTATGTGGTAGCATTCTTGCCTCTGAGTCAGGTCATTGGTTCAAGTCCCACTGCAGGACTTGAGCACATAATCTAGAATTGCACTTGGGTGCAGTACTAACAGAGTGCTCCCTTGTTAGGGATGTTGTCTTTTGAATGAAACGTTAAACCGAGGCTCCGTACATCTGCTCAGATGATCATACAAGATCCCATGACACTATTTGAAGTAGAGCAGGAAAGTTCTCCTGGTGTCCTGGTTAACTTTTATCGTTCAACCAAAATCACCAATAAAACAAGATTAATTGATTGCCTATCTTATTACTGTTTGTAGGACCTTGCTGTGCACAAATTGGTTGTTATGTTTGCCCGGATAACAACAGCAACTACACTTCAAAAGCAATTCATTTGGCTGTAAATTATTTTGTGATGTCCTGAGGATACGGAAGGCAAATTTATAAATGCAAGTTTGTTCATTCTTAAGAAATACCACAAGTTAAGGCTGCAAAATAGTACTTGCCAAAATCCATTTACAAAAAAAATATTCTGAATAAAAATCAACGTTGTCAAAACTTAGCATGTGGCAGCTAGCTTCCTGCAATTTTTGTGATGTTTCTGAAGATGGGGCACTCAAACTTCAATTTGATCTCAGGGTTCAGATGATTTAAATGACTGGAGCTCACTGTTCATAATGCACTTAAACACCTCAATTAAATTAATGTTTTGTGATGCATGCTTAACCATCAAGTGTCGCCTATATATTCAGCAATTGTACTGGATACTGATATCAATAGAGAAAATAAACCGATAAATGCATTGGACTGAATATAAGAAAAAATCTCAGTAAAAAATCTGTTGAGTCGTGATTAGTTAAGATACAAAATGGTTAGTGCACATTTCTTTTGACGCCATTTCTACACAAAATCTATTTTCTATTGCTATTCTACTGTGCAGAATCAATGGGCTAGAAATTCATTGTAGCCATGGAATGGGCGGTGTGTAGACTGAAAATGGTTATGTAGCGCCAGTTGAAAATTGTCTAGACTGCATGCAAAATTCATCCTCACTTCTCATTGAAATGATTGCAGTCATGATTCTAGTCTAAAAACCCAAGCTCATTGGCATTACACTGAAAAGATGAACCAATATCAGGTGCAGTCTAAATGCAAGCAATGATTGCCACAGGCTTATTTCACTACTTAAAGGGGAGGTTCATTGATGCTGCAGCACCTCATTCTCAGCATTGTTGGGTGTGCAGCTGCCTCAACAACCATAAGAAGGAGGACAAAGAGAAGGAGCACTTATTTACAAATGGCAGATCGCCTCCCCAGGGAGAGAGCCTGGAGGTTTTCCGAGGAAGCTTTGGAGGCATTGGTTTTAGTGGTGGAGAGAAGGCCGGCGGTCCTGTACCAACTGGCCCTCGCCACATGTCTGCCAGACTGTGTGGATGGAGGTGGCACACCACATCACAGGCAGCACTGTGGTCCCCAGGTCCCACACCCAGTGCAGGAGGAAGTTCAATGAGCTTACACGGGTGGTCAGGGTGAGTGAAGGCTTCAGCAAATGCTACATACCACCATCTGTACCACAAGCTTCACACACTGCTCAATGCACCACACCCCCAGCACTAGCCCACCAGCAATCTCTACCTAGCAACACTCACACCCACATCTCACACCTTGCACACAGTGACAGCTATTCAACTATGGCAGGCACAAGGGTCATTAGTTTATTAGAATTCATGTGATATGTTTATGGATACATTTATTAATGGTGTTTGGAATATTTTGTGGTCTCTCTCATTTCACCTTTGCATCCAGGAGGACACTGTGATATGGCATAAGACAGGGATGGTATGATGGGGATGTGGTGAGCAATGGGGATCTGGGGTTTTGTTAATTTGAATTGCAGTCTGATGAGCCGGTCACTGACAGCCAGTCCGGAAAGCCAATTATCTCACTGCCTCCTCCCTCCCTCCTGTTCCTCCTCCTTCTTGTCGTCCTCCTCCTCCTCATCCTCCTCCTCCTCATCCTCTTCTTCCTCGTCCTCCTCCTCCTGAGGTGGTCCTGCAATCGCTGCTGGCAAGGGCTGGGCCGAGATGATGGCCAAGTTGTGGAGCATACAGCAGACCATCACGAAATGGGACACCCGCTCTGATGTGTACTGGAGGGCTCCTCACGAGCGGTCAAGGCAGCAGAACCATTGCTTCAATAAGCCAATGGTCTGCTCGATGATGTTCCTGGTGGCAGCATAGCTCTTATTATATGAGTGCTGGGCAGGAGTGTTGGGGCTGTGGAGGGGAGTCATGAGCCAGGCGGAGAGTGTGTTAAGCTGGATTAATCCCATACTGCCTTACCAATGATTCGCAAAGCATGATGGACTACTTGACATACAGTGAATGGTTTAAATGTAAAAAGCTGATACAGGACTGTGGGAATGTAATACACATAGATAAGAGAGGACGAAACAGAATGTTTATAGAACAGAGTAAAGACAGTCTCAGGGCCGAATTTTGTTGAAAGTTAAAGTGAATTTTAAACAGAACTCTGTAAAAAGAAACAAATGACTTGTGTAGCGTGTGATCGCCTAGTTTCCTGTATTCTCATGATGACTTGTAATTTATGTTTTTTGTATAAATATTGTAGCCCCGTGAGCCTAGGGGTGCACTCTAGAGGAGACTTCCTTGTGTGTAAACACTAGGAGTTTCTCGGAGTGAAGTCCAGTACCGGGTACGGAATAAAACTTTACTTATTTTACAGTTTCTGACTTTGTGTATTACTGAGAAAGTGACAATAGACTGACCGGCGTGTTGGGTCTCCTAAAGTAGCGAACCTAGATCCCCCACGGGAGGGGTAGATTCTCCTCACAGAAGCGAGGGGTTAACAATTCGATAGCCCTTGTCTCTGAGCAGCCAGCTGCGAGCTTGACGTGGTAACTGGAAGAGTGCTAGCACACCGGTCTGGCACAGGATGAAGGCATTGTGGCTGTTGCCAGGATAACAGGCATTGACATTGAGGATTCGCTGCCTGTGGCCACACACCAACTGCACAATAAGTGAGTGGTAGCCTTAGCAGTTATGGAACATCTCAGGATTGCTATGTGGTGCCCGCAAAGCCATGTGGGTGCAGTTGATGGCGCCCTGCACCATGGGGAAGCCCACTGGCAAAGCCACATGCATGCTCGTCCTGCTTCTCTCTAGTGATCAGGAAGCCAGCAGAGTCCCTTCTCCTTCTGTAGAGAGCCTCAGTGACCTCCCGGATGCAGCGATGGATGGTGAACTGCGAGATGTTAGCTATGTCTCCTGTTGCAGACTGGAAGGATCCTCTGGCGAAGAAATTGAGGGCCATGGTGACCTTGACTGCCACTGGGAGAGCCCTGGTCTGAGGCTGAACGTCTGTTTGCAGGAGGTGGCAGGGTTCTGTGACCACCTCCTTGGTGAAGCGGAGCCTTCTAATATACTGCTCCTCGCTTAATTGAAGGTAGGCGAAGTGCTCTCAGAGTACCCTCAGAGGGTAAGGCCTCCTGTTGAAAGCCCTCATGGCCTCCTCCTCCCTCTGGGCACATGTCTTTCTCGCTGCCTCCGCTCCCTCCACCGTAGATCCTGGAGGGCGAGGTCGACTGCCAGTACAGCCCCCATTAATCTTAGCAGGTGTTTGACTCTTTCCAGAAATAACTATGCAGTTTTGTACTTGCCACAACACTCCTGATACCAAAGAACCTTGAAATTATTAAAGAAAGCTGTTGCAGTAGCAGGAACTAAAACACAGCCACTCAAACTTCACAAACCTGTCAGGTACGAGTGATTGTTGATGATCCCTTTAGATAGCATCACTGGAGCTGGCTTTCTGCTGCTGCACGCCACCTGAAGCTGTCGTTGTTAACTCTAGCCGGTAAGTCCATTGGCTTTAAGGAAATTGGGAGATCGGGTGTCCAGTGAGCATTGCACACTCACTGATGTGGCGAGGTCCCTGGTGAGTGAATTTACCGACAGCGCTACCGGTACGCATGCGGTGCTGGAACCAGCATCAGCTGTCGTTACAGCTATCTACGCCGTTTTGGCGCTAACATGTGGCACAAACCACACAAATTTCCCCCCCAATGTCTTGAATATCAGTTCTACTCACTTCTACTCTGTCCCAAAACAGCAGTTTATGTTTCTTAATATGGTTTATAACACAGCTCTGCTGAAAGCCTCTTAAAAAGCAGCAATTATTCAATTATAGTTGCCCTGACTGTCAAAGTTGAATTTAATAAGAAATACTGTAACGGTGTTGAAACTGGGCCGGTCTATTCATCGTGAATTTATTGCCATCTCGGGCTCATGCATAAGATGGCGAGCCTTTACATTATTCCCATTGATGTAGAGAACTGGCAAAAAACAATCGAAGTGATTGAGTGCATAGCATTTCAATTGGCTTCATGTCTTTATCCAGGCATCGGGTATAGGAAAGGAAAAAATGGTCATTAGAGACTTCAGGATTTACCATTCAGAAGTTGGCAGTCAAGACGAGTTCAAATGCTTCAGGCTGAAGCTTAACTTTCAAGAAAATGGCATTGTACACAATCTCAATCTCTCTCTCCCTCATTCTCTCTCTGTCGCTTTTGCATACGCTTGTTAAAATAATTGACTTTGCAAATAATGCGGACTCTGGTTCAGTTCTAAGACCTGAACTATAGGTTTAACTTGGTGTTTGTCCATTAAGTGAGTAGGTTAATTACCTCCATGACTGTTTACATGCACATATTTTAAGTAACGAAGAATTGATTTCTTGGGATGCTACAAACAGCTGCCATTGATGTTATAAGCAACCGATGATGTTTGCATGGAATTCTTGTGGGACTGCAGTGAAGTGGATACAAGTGTAAATTCCAAAATCTAAGCATGTCTGGTTCTCATTTTAAAGATGTAATGGAGGATTTTCTGTGGATTGCGCATTAGGGCCAAAGATAGTCTCAGTTCTTGGCCTCTTTCCAGTCCTAATGATGAATAGCTAATTTTAATGGTTACATTTCTTACCAGCGATAATCTTTAGTTCAGGAGTAAAAACAGCTGAATAGAAACATAGAAACATAGAAGATAGGAGCAGGAGTAGGCCATTTGGCCCCTCGAGCCTGCTCCAACATTCAATGCGATCATGGCTGATCATCCAAATTCAGTACCCTGTCCCTGCTTTCTCCCCATATCCCTTGATCCCTTTAGCCTTAAGAAATATATCCAACTCCTTCTTGAATATATTTAATGAATTGGCCTCTACTGCCTTCTGTGGTAGAGAATTCCACAGGTTCACCACTCTCTGGGTGAAGAAATTCCTCCTCATCTCTGTCCTAAATGGCTTTCCCCTTATCCTTAGACTGTGACCCCTGGTTCTGGACTCCCCGACCATCGGGAACATCCTTCCTGCATCTAGTCTGTCTAGTCCCGTCAGAATTTTATAAGTTTCAATGAGATCCCCTCTCATTCTTCTAAACTCCAGCGAGTACAAGCCCAATCGACCCAATCTCTCCTCATACGTCATTCCTGCCATCCCAGGTAGCAGCCTGGTGAATCTTCGCTGCACTCCTTCCATGGCAAGAACATCCTTCCTCAGATAAGGCGACCAAAACTGCACACAATACTCAAGATGTGGTCTCACCAAGGCACTGTACAACTGCAGCAAGACATCCTTGTTCCTGTACTCAAACCCTCTCGCTACGAAGGCCAACATACCATTTGCCTTCTTAACCGCCTGCTGCACCTGCATGCTTACCTTCAGCAACTGGTGCACAAGGACGCCCAGGTCTCGTTGCACTTCCCCTTCTCCCAATCTATTGCCATTCAGATAATAATCGGCCTCCTTGTTTTTGACACCAAAGTGGATAACCTTGCATTTTTCCACGTTATATTGCATCTGCCATGCTTCTGCCCAATCACCCAACCTGTCCAAATCATCCTGGAGTTTCTCGGCATCCTCCTCACAGCACACACGCCCACCCAGCTTTGTGTCGTCTGCAAACTTGGAGATATTACATCTAGTTCCCTCGTCCAGATCATTTATATATATTGTGAATAACTGGGGTCCAAGGACCGATCCCTGTGGTTCCCCACTAGTCACTGCCTGCCACTCGGAAAAAGAGCTGTTTATTCCAACTCTTTGCTTTCTGTCTGCCAACCAGTTCTCTATCCAAGTCAATACCTTGCCCCCAATCCCATGTGCCTTAACTTTACACGCTAATCTCTTAGGGACCTTATCGAAAGCCTTTTGAAAGTCCAATTACACCACATCCACTGGTTCTCTCTTATCTATTTTACCAGTTACATCCTCAAAAAATTCTAGTAGATTAGTCAAGCACGATTTACCTTTTGTAAATCCATGTTGACTTTGTCCGATCCTGTCATTGTTTTCCAAGTGCTCTGCTATTACATCTTTTATAATGGACTCTAGCATTTTCCCCACTACCGATGTCAGGCTTATCACCAAATATCAGGAATATCACCAAAGGAAAAAATATTAAAGAGGTTCTTTACCATTTGGACAGGAAAATAGGCAGAATTTCAGAGACCGTGACAATTTTCATCAGGAAAAGATAACATTAAAAATACTCCTCATCTGTCCTACAATTACTGAGAATTTACACAGTGAAGTCCTGCCCTGCTGAGGACAAGGAACTGGGAGTTTTATTTCCAGTTGCGAGACTGCACAAGTGTAATAAGAAGTGTTTTTTTATATATATATATTGGAGGAAAAATTCAGTATCGCCCCATTTGGGTTGCCATTATCGGCCGTGCGCAAAGTTTAGTGCCTGGCGCTAATTATCGCCTCCGACAGCAAACTTGGCATCTATCACCCCTGGAGATGATTGGAGCGCTAAATCAGGCGCTTCACACCTGTCTTAAGGTGCAAAGGCCGAGGAGCGAGGCGCTACCTCAGAGCGCTGGCGAAGCAAGGAAGGGAAAATCAAAATAAACCAGCAAAGTGCTGCTCAGTACTCAAAACTCCTTCACACAGCGTTGAATCTCTCCAGCAGTCTCTCTCTCTCTCAGAATGCGTGGTGCAAAAATGTCACCGACAAAAAAAGGCAGGAAGCGGTCACCTTTAAATAGCGCTCCCCTAGTCCCTTTTTGACAGCATAACGCTCCCCTCAACCTGTCGTTGCTAGCAGCAGGCAGTAAGGAAGGGGGCGCCACTCAATATCCGGTCCGGGGCGCTAACGGGGCGTTGCGCACTCGACTGACGTCACAATCTGCCGGCGCAGAAGATCGTGGTGGTAGTGTTTAGCCGTCTAGTTGTGTCTAATATCTAGTTAATTTCGCGAGCGGCGCAAACATCGCCGCGCCCGGGCGCTAGTTGCTTTGCGCCCCATTAGCGCCCTCTTAAGGCGCTAACGGGAGGTGCAAAACAACTGAATTTTTCCCCCATTATGTCTATTATACACACACCCACACAAACACATATATACATATAGTATAATCTTATCTTTTTTCAACTGTACTTACATTTAAATGGATATTGGCAAGTCATGACCATAATCACAGTCTTAAAAGAGTTAGAGGTCAGTCTGTGTAGACTACTTCACGAGGGATGGCCGTAGGTGCAGCCGAATTAGTGCCAAGTCTGATAAGCTCGCTGTAGGTAGTTGTGGAATTGTTCTATGAAAACATAGCATGATGTTGAATGTAATTGATGCGTACATATAAATGCCTTGTGTGCAGCTATTGAAACTGTTCAGAATGATGGTGTAAATGGTCCGGACAGTTGCTGAAGTCCTTGGCTGAAACCTGAGTCAGCCGAATCCTCTCCCCCTCCACGACCGGTGAGTTGCCTCTGGGGCCGCTACTGGTGCAGTAATAAACAAGTGAGGCCGGTGGCCCAACATGCCGTGGTTCTGCCGCTGGCCTCATTAGGCACGTGCAGTGTGCGCTGCCTCAGGATCATGCCCCGATTCAGGCATGATCCAATGTTTAGGCCGTAAATCTTACTGCTATTGCACTCCAGAAGTATAACCTCCTCCCAATCAACAAGCTGAAAAGAAACATAAGCAAATATCGGCCTTGCCACATTTCTAGACATTCAGAATGATTAAGTACATGAGTAGTAAGATGACAATCAGAGAAGGGGTGGTCTCACCCGAAGGCAATCTGAGGAAAGCAATCGTATAGTGAAGAATAAAGAAATGTTAGAAATGCACAAATATTTTGCAGATTAGGGTGAATTAAAGGCTACAGGATTAGCCGAAGAGGATGGGTAAGAGCAACCAATAAATATCAGCATTAAAAGGATATTGTAGCAAAAGCGTTAATAAGAGTTAAAGTTGATGAGTCAGCGACCTGGATGGTCTACACTCCAGGATACTGAGGAACGTTACTGACAACCTAGCAGAGATACTATAATTTCCCAAATTCTTTGAAATTGGGAATTGTATCAAAGGACTGGACAATGGTAAATGTTACACCACTGTTCAAAAAACAGAAAAGGGGAAAGGAAAAACTAAAAGATTAACCATTTAGCCTCACATTAGTATTAAGTAAACTGCAAGAGACCGCAATAAGGGATACAGTACTTAGAAAATACTTGACTAATGCAATAACATTCTTCAAGAAAATGGTCCAACATGTAGACAAAGGGAATGCAGTAAATTTGATATATTTTGGACTTTCAAAAAGCATTGGATAACGTGGCGCATAAAAAGACGTGAAGATTAAGTCACGTGGCATTAATGGTGAAGTGATGTCATTGGTAGAAGGATGGCTGAAGGTCAGTAGGTATATAAATCTTTTTTGAATTGACTTTTTCAAATTAGCCAGATGTAGCTGATGGTGTGCAGCAAGGATCTGTGTTTTGGATTTCTCGTGTGCCCAATATATATATAGAGAGAGAGATTATTTGGACAACGGCTGAGAGGGTATTTTATCAACATTTGTAGACAATACCAAAATGGTGCAGGTAGACAAACACAGGCTAGGGGGGTGCACAGATATGTTGGAAATCCAGTTTAATGTAGATAAATGTGAAATATTATATTTGGGGAAGGAACAGAATGGAAAGGCAACCTAAATTATAAAATTCTCAATGAAGTAGAGGATAAAGAGATGGAGAGATTATAGACACACAGATCTTTAAAAACAGGATGGCGGGTGGAAAACAACTCCAGTCTTGATTGACCTACACCAGCTTCTGGACCCCCAGAACCTCAAATTTGAAATTTGCATCCTTTGTTTAAATCCCTCCCATGGCCTCACCCCTCCCTAAAACAAACAAATGAAAAGAACACTCCTAATATCTCAAATAACAACAGAAAATGCTGGAAAAACTCAGCAGGTCAGGCAACATCCGTGGAGAGAAATTTGAGTTGACGTTTTGGCTTGATATTCATTTTTTCCTTACACCTCTTTCAAATGCCTTAGGACGTTTGACTAACACTGAAGGTGCTATATAAATGCAAGTCATTGGGCGCGATCTTGTCAACCCTGGGGAGGCGGGTATGGAGGTGGGACTGAGGGGAAAATGGCAGAATCAGGGGGCTTGAGTCCAGCCTGCCCCCAACTCGCTTCCGTGCCATCTTGCCAGGAGGCGGGTAGCCGATCCGCGCCGGGCCCCGTCTCCTGGAGGCGAGAAAGGGATTAGTGCCACGTATCTGCCTGTTAACAGTGAAAATAGGCAGTAACACCTCCTCAACACTGATCCTGAACACAGGAGCTCCCCAGGGTTGTGTGCTCAGCCCCCTTCTGTACTCCCTGTTTACTCACGATTGCGTGGCCACGCACAACTCCAACTCCATCATCAAGTTTGCTGATGACACTGCCGTTGTAGGCCTGATCACAGATGGCGACGAGACAGGCTACAGGGAGGAGGTAAGAGCTCTAGCAGAATGGTGCAAGTACAACAACCTCTCCCTCAACATCAGCAAAACAAAGGAGATGATCGTGGACTACAGGAAGCAGCAGGGGGAGGGACACACCCCAATCTACATCGAAGGGGCTGAGGTGGAGAGGGTCAGCAGCTTCAAATTCCTGGGTGTATTCATTACAGAGGACTTAACGTGGTCACATCACATCGACGTCATAACGAAGAAGGCATGCCAACGCCTGTTCTTCCTCAGGAGACTGAAGAAATTTGGAATGACCCCCCAGATTCTCACCAACTTCTACCGGTGCACCATCGAGAGTATCCTGTCTGGCTGCATCACTACCTGGTATGGCAACTGCACTGCCACAGACCGCAAGGCTCTACAGATGGTGGTGAAAGCTGCACAACATACTATAGGAATTAAACTACCTGCTGTCCAGGATATCTACCCTGAGAGGTGCCGGGGGAAGGCCCTGAGAATCATTAAAGACGTGAGCCACCCCAGCCACAACGTCTTCGCCCTGCTCCCGTCCGGTAAGAGATACCGAAGCATACGGTCTCGTACCAGCAGGTTTCGAAACAGCTTCTACCCCCAGGCCGTAAGACTCATGAATGTATAATTTATTATTATTTATTACTGTTGTTTTATTTATTATTACTGTATTTCTATTAGTATTTTATCATTGTTATGCCATATTTATTCCATTGTTGGGAGGACTCGTAAAAATCAACATTTCATTGTGCAGTACACACGTTTGCTGCATATATGACAAATAAAATTGAATTGAATTGAATTGAATAACAGGTAGTTAATAGGCAGATAAGAGGATTATCCCCATTTTACCCACACAAGTGAGGGCTTCCCAAAGGCTCTGAACCCCGCCGGGGTCACCGAGGTGAGTAGTGGGTCTGCGGAAGTCGTAGGGGTGCAAAAGTGCGCTGTGAAGGTAAGTGATGGGTGCGAGTGTGGAGAGGTGAGTATGTGAGGTAAGTGGAAAGTGTTAGAAAAAGTTTACTTACCTTTGTTTCTTCCTGCAGGCTTCAGTCGGTGGGTATGCGGAGAGTCTCGCACCTCCACGGTAGAGATGACAGATGGCCGTTGCATTCTCCAATGCAGCAGCCATCTAATTTCTGCAAAAGAAAGAGGTTTAATGAGTCTTGAATTCAAGATCTCATCAAACTACAGAGAATGTCAGTGTTTGACAGCTTCACAGAGGTGTCAAACGATGACAATTCATCTGTGACAGATGAAACATCATACGCTGACATTCTCTGTAACCGGCTTTCCCTTAATTTGGCCTGCAGCGAGTCAATCAAGGGAAAAATAGCGTGGGTTGGCCAGAAGTTGATGGAGGTGGGACTAAAACCCGACAAGTGGGAGTCCCGCCTCCAAAAGCTCCCATTGGCGAAATCCAGCCCATTGTGTCTGAATATCTTTCGGGATCAGAAACAATTTATGCAGAACTTTCTTTTAGGAGTTTAAATGGGTGGAGTAGAGTGCATCATTTGATAGATAGTACATGGTCTGTAGAAGCAGCGTGCTTGATATGCAAAGTGGCCTTTTCTCGTCCTATACTTTTTTTTTGTGTTCTCTTGTCCTGAAGTACACTGAGGTTATTTAAAACCAGCTGTACTTTCAGTGCAGACAGTGACTCCATTGTAGGAGATATTGACTACGCAACTGTTGGTTGTCTGGGAAAGCAGGTTTGGCTGCAGGGGAATGAATGCATAGTGACTGATTCTTACACTCTTGCTCCTGATCCAGAATGGCAGGCCTAGTGAAGTGGAAGGATTATACTTTTTCACATTTAGGTCAGATATGAAAGCTTTGTGCGTTTGTTTTTAAGTACATAGTTTTGTTTGTATTTTTAAACAACAAACAGATGCATATAATAACTTAGAAATATATTGATATTGTTCAGCAAGAGTACCAACACACAGTTCTACTAGAGAGGGTGGTACAGCTCTTAACAGTAGAATTCAGCAGTTGAATGGAATAAGGTCTGAATAAACTGACAACAGTAATGGAAGTACATAACGACATCTAAACGTAAAACTAACAACAATATCTGTGCTTAATGATAAATATATCTTCCTATTATCTGGATAACCGAAATAAAAATCGATTGTATTAAAGAAAGAAGGTGTCAGAGGTGCCGTCTTTTGAATGAGTTAAACTGAGGCCCTGCCTGCCCCCTCAAGTGGACGTAAAAGATCCCATGGCACTATTTCGAAGCCAAGCAGTGGTGTTCTCCCCAGTGTCCTGGTCAATATTTATCCCTCAAGCAACACCACTAAAAACAGATGATCTGGTCATTATTTCTTGGCTGTGGGACCTTTGCTGTGCGCAAAATTGGCTGCTGCGTTTCCTACATTACAACAGTGACTACATTTCAAAAGTACTTAATTGACTGTAAAGAGCTTTGGGACGTCCTGAAGTTGTGAAAGGTGCTATATAAATGCAAATTCTTTCTTTCTGATGGTATCAAATACTTTGCTTTTGTTGAGTGATGTTAGTATTTTTTTGAGAAAACTAGGATGAAAATCAATTGTGCAGGACGCCACCAAGATTCAAATGAGTAGGAGCGATTAGGAAGTAGTGAGTAAGTAAAAACCAAGCTTAATCACTTTATAAGCAATTACTACTGTGAACAAAGAACTGTAAAGGATTGCACCTTTAAGGCAAATTTCCAGTTCAATTAGCAATGTTTTGCAATACAGTCAGAGCTTATGGTTTCTTGTTGAAATTCCCACCATGCACTGCTAATGATTTGTCCTATCATTCTTCTGTTAGAGTAACGTGTCAAGTGTTGTTTGCCCAGCAGAGGTGACAGGAGGGCGCTGTAATCTTCACAATGCTCAGCAGAGAACAGGATGAATTTGATATTGCCTCAGCAAAGACCAATTGCATCATTGGAAATCCGAAATAACAACAGAAAATGCTGGAAAAAACTCAGCAGGCCAGGCAACATCCGTGGAGAGAAAATAGAGTCAATGTTTCAGGTGAACCCTTTGCCAAGACTAAAGAAGCACAGGACCTAAGCTCGAGCCATCTTTTGTCTCCACTAGTCCCATCACCATCTCGTCTCGTTTTGAATACCTCTTAATGTCTCTTCTCTTTTGTTCTCTCCCAGCCTGGCCTCTTAATCTATTTCATTTCCTGTGCTGCTTTAGTCTTGACAAAGGGTTCACCTGAAACGTCGACTCTATTTTCTCTCCACAGATGTTGCCTGGCCTGCTGAGTTTTTCCAGCATTTTCTGTTGTTATTTCCAATTGCATCATTAACCAGTGCTACAATCATTACCTGCAATTGCGTTGCTAATTGTTCGGGCCAGGCCAGAACTGGAATTCTTCAAAAAAAACATTTTGAGTGTCTGCTGCAAGGTTTGGTTGTTCTAAAGGTTTTACAGTGCTTATTTTCCCAGTTTTAGAAACTGGCAATGTTAACAAATCTTTGGGCACTAAGGGCCTGAAATTCCTGGGGTGGGGGAGGGTGGATCATGCGCAGGGGCAGGAATTTGGGGAAAAACCCCGTATAACCGATTTTCTGCCCCATTTGGCCTCTGACAGAAATTCATTAGCCGAAGGTTGATTTTCTTCCCCAAGTATTTCTGTTTTGGGAATTTCATGATCATGATTTTGACTTGCCCTGAGATTAGAACCTACCCTTTGAAATGTAATGCTGTGTTTACATTGTAGCAGTGCTGAATAAATGAAGCAATGCTACTGCTTCTAGGGACAGTCAGCTCTCCCCTGCCCCCAGCCCGACTGATGATTTCCTCCCGTGCCACTGAAGGCAAATGTCATCAGTGGCCAACATAAAGAGTCACCACTGGTGATATAAAATGTCATTTTGTTTGAGCTATGGACAGGCTAATGTCTCGGCCTCACAGGCAAGCATTAATTCTTTTGCATTTCTGGCCTGTATGGATCTTCTCCCAACATTCAGTCCTCTATATTCATTCTGTCCTCTACTCATATTCTGATCTCTATGCACATTCAGTCTTCTACACACGTTCGGTCCTCGACGTGCATTCCGTCCTCAACATTCATTCAATCCTCTACCTCCTTTCTTGCCACATGGCAAAATATGAGGAGTTTTCTTGCTTGATTCCACCACAGGGCAAAGAATGAATAAAGGCAACAACACCCACATAATAAAACAGGTAGTTCTTTGAGATAGTTGGGCCACAGGGAGGGGGAACTAAAGACAATCACTATCACTAAGGAAATAGTACTTGGTAAAATCATGGGACTAAAAGATGACAAGTCCCCTGGACCTGAAGGCCTGCATCCCAGGGTCTTAAAAGAAGTGGCTGCAGAGATAGTGGATGCATTGGTTGCAATATACCAAAATTCCCTGGACTCTGGAGAGGTCCCAGCGGATTGGAAAACGGCTAATGTAACACCCCTATTTAAGAAAGGAGGGAAACAGAAAGTAGGAAACTATAGACCAGTTAGCCTAACATCTGTCGTTGGGAAAATGCTGGAGTCCTTCATTAAGGAAGCAGTAGCAGCACATTTAGAAAAACATAATGCAGTCAACAGAGTCAGCATGGTTTTAGGAAAGGGAAATCATGTTTAACAAATTTGCTGGTGTTCTTTGAGGAGGTAACGAGCAGGGTGGACAAAGGTGAGCCAGTGGATGTGGTGTATTTGGATTTCCAGAAGGTATTCGATAAGGTGCCATATAAAAGGTTACTGCATAAGATAAGAGCTCATGGAATTGGGGGTAATATAGTAGCATGGATAGAGAATTGGCTAAATAACAGAAAGCAGAGAGTCGGGATAAATGGGTCATTTTCCAGTTGGCAAACAGTAACTAGTTGGGTGCCACAGGGATTGGTGCTGGGGCCTCAACTATTTACAATCTACATTAATGACTTGGATGAAGGGACCGAGTGTAATGTAACCAAGTTTGCAGATGATACAAAGATGGGTGGGAAAGCAAGTTGTGCAGAGGACTCAAAGAATCTGCAAAGGGATATAGACAGACTAAGTGAGTGGGCAAACATTTGGCAGATGGAGTATAATGTGGGAAAGTGCGAGCTTATACACTTTGGCAGGAAAGTAAAAAAGCAAATTTTTTTTTTTTTTATAATTCATTGATGGGATGTGGGCGTCGCTGGCTAGGCCTGCATTTAGTGCCCATCCCTAATTGCCCTTGAGAAGATGGTGGTGAGCCGCCTTCTTGAACCGCTGCAGTCCATATGGTGTAGGTACACCCACAATGCTGTTAGGAAGGGAGTTCCAGGATTTTGGCTCTGCGACAGTGAAGGCACGGCGATACAGGTCCAAGTCAGGATGGTGTGTGGCTTGGAGGGGAACTTGTAGGTGGTGATGTTCCCATGCGTCTGCTGCCCTTGTCCTTCTAAGTGGTAGAGGTCGCGGGTTTGGAAGGTGCTGTTGAAGGAGCTTTGGCGAGTTGCTGCAGTGCATCTTGTAGATGGTACACACTGCAGCCACAGTGTGCCGGTGGTGGAGGGAGTGAATGTTGAAGGTGGTGGATGGAGTGCCAATCAAGCGGGCTGCTTTATCCTGAATGGTGTCGAGCTTCTTGAGTGTTGTTGGAGCTGCACTCATCAAGGCAAGTGGAGAGTATTCCATCACACTCCTGACTTGTGCCTTGTAGATGGTGGAAAGGCTTTGGGGAGTCAGGAGGTGAGACACTTGCCGCAGAATTCCCAGCCTCTGGCCTGCTCTTGTAGCCACAGTATTTATATGGCTGGTCCAGTTCAGTTTTTGATCAATGGTAACCCCCAGGATGTTGATAGTGGGGGATTCAGCGATGGTAATGCCATTGAATGTCAAGGGGAGATGGTTAGAGTCTCGCTTGTTGGAGATGGTCATTGCCTGGCACTTGTGTGGTGCGAATGTTACTTGCCACTTGTCAGCCCAAGTCTGAATGTTGTCCAGGTCTTGCTGCATATGGACACGGACTGCGTCAGTATCTGACGAGTCTCAAGTGGTGCTGAACAGTGTGCAATCATCAGCGAACATCCCCACTTCTGACCTTATGATGGAGGGAAGGTCATTGATGAAACAGCTGAAGATGGTTGGGCCTAGGACACTGCCCTGAGGAACTCCTGCAGTGATGTCATGTGATTGAGATGAATGACCTCCAACAACTTCCTTTGTGCTAGAGAGATTATAAAATGCTACAGTTCAGAGGGACCTGGGGGTCCTTGTGCATGAAACACAACAAGTTAGCATGCAGGTACAGCAAGTAATCAAAAAGGCAAATGGAATGTTGGCCTTTATTTCAAAGGGGTTGGAGTATAAAAGTAGGAAGTCCTGCTACAACTGTACAGGGTATTGGTGAGGCCACACCTCAAGTACTGCGTACAGTTTTGGTCTCCTTATTTAAGGAAGGATATACTTGCATTGAAGGCAGTTCAGAGACGATTCACTAGGTTAATTCCAGAGATGAGGGGGTTGACTTATGAGGAAAGGTTGAGCAGGCTGGGCCTATACTCATTGGAATTTAGAAGAATGAGAGAGGATCTTATTGAAACATATAAGATACTGAGGGGGATCGACAAGGTAGATGCAGAGAGGATGTTTCTCTAGAACGCGGGGGCACAGTTTTAGAATAAAGGGTCGCCCTTTTGTAACTGAGATGAGGAGGAATTTCTTCTCTCAGAGGGTTGTAAATCTGTGGAATTTTCTGCCCCAGAGAGCTGTGGAGGCTGGGTCATTAAATACATTTAAGGTGGAGATAGGCAGATTTTTGCAAGATAAGCGAGTGAAGGGTTAGAGGGAGCAGGCTGGGAAGTGGCTTTGAGCCCAAGATCGAGGGGCCAAGTGGCCTATTCCTGCTCCTATTTCTTATGTTCTTATGTTCTTATAGTTGTAGTCAACCATATTGTTACCAAATGAATACCGTAATAGCCAATCGAGTTGTACAGTGTAGTTACTGTCAATTTTAATTATCTGTTCATTTAAATTTAACTTATTCCATATTTATTGTCTTCCTCTTTTGACTAAGAACATTAAGATATTGATTCTGTTGCTTTTATTTTAAATATTTTACTGATGACATTATGAGGAAACTAATGGAGAACCGACTGAGCACAAACAGTGTGAAGGGTGGGAATTAATATTAATGGATATTAATGAGTGGATTGATATCTGCCATGGTGACATTCTAGTGACATTTTTCACCTTTTCACAGCAACTATCTTTTATGGCCTTTCAATAAGGTTGTCAATTTAATGTCAAAGTAAAGGCAGTTTTGTCTTATGGGCTGATGTTCGTATTTCTTACTTAACCAAACCTAATGGCCTAGAAATTGTGGCCGGAGTATGCCTCCGACCCGCAAAACATATATGAAATTATCTCTTGGTGCCCGGGCTGTGAAGAGTTGCGGTCTCGGGCCTCCAGGCGGATGGCAGCGTAATGGCCTTCCCAGGAATGCAGGTAGTTCGGAAGCATCCCTGGGAACACGTGGGCCCGGTCCTCCAATGAAAAGGAGAATTCCATTGCAGTCATTAATGAAGGGAATCCCCTAATGATATGCAATGGGATCCCCCAAATAATTCTACAATTTACAGAATTCTAATAATTATACAATATACAGAATTGCAATTTTATTAATATGTTCCTTCATTGCACCAACCTCAATAAAAATTTAATTTTTTGCTAAATAATATTAAACATCTTAATCTGGGCCAACTCATTTTAAGTGTATGTGCATAATTTTGGATTTTTAAATGTTTTAGTTAAGCCTTATATATACCCTTATGCTGATGCAAGCAGGCCCTAAGCCTGCTTTTACCAGCCATAAGAGTTGCATGGGCAGTTGCTGGGCAGCTGTTGGGCAAATAGCCCAACTCTGTGCCAGCAATACTCCGTTTTCAGGATGGTTTGTTATGACGTACGGAAATCCGGAACTTGCAGGTCCTTTGAAAGGGAATACGATGGCGTACTCCGAGAGTATGCCATTGCAGTCACCGCAATTTCAGGGCCATTGTAATGGGGACCCTTACAGCTAGCAGAGTTTATTATTTAAACTTGATTTCAGGCCTCAGAGATGTAAGGACAGTATGCCAAACTAAAGCACTATGCCATTCCCCCTGTCCGATTTCAGTGTTAGCGGAATACTGCAGTTCTTAAAGAGTTGAAGAAATAAGTTGTGTATGTCAGCCCCACAGTTTACTCAGTACTATTCCATTGCTAGTGGCACATGTTTCAGGAGAAGCCTAATGCAGTGAGGATTAGTCTGTGCGACCTGTTCACACACTGCACGCCTATTTTTAGCACACTGTACCTGCATAAATGAGAATGAAGTCCTTTGGGAAATGAATACAGCTAAGGGCACATTGTGATGAGGGATATTCCCAGTACTTATGTAAAAATTGAACCTTGAATAATATAGAACAATCACCCAGTGTTGGATGTTGTCGTATTACTCTAGTAGATTACTGTTAGTTCCTATAATTGAGATAGGTACATTATAATTTTAGATCCTGTTAGTGTATGCCATCCCCAGTTTTTGTTATATTCAGTCGCTCTCGTAAAAATAAGCAGCATCATTTTAAAAAGCTATGGCCTTGAATTTCCATGTCTTCCAGCTGTAAATCAGGTAGGTGGGAGTGTGGTGGAAGGCCTGGACAATAACATGGACCTGGATGCGTTGGGCCCAGGCCTGTGCTGACACATTTTGCAGCACCTTGTTTGAGGTGGAACCACTGAGGGTCATCTGGCTCAGAGGGAGAATGCCGGTGAGGGGACTCCCAGGGTGGAAGTTTCCTCGGCCCTGGCCTGGGAACCACAAAGAATCGAGGGCGCCAGGTAATGGGAGGCATGCTGGCCTCCTGAAGTGGGACCCAATTAAAGGTCCAGGTCTGAGACTTGGCCTGGACCGCAAAACTTTCCTGCCATTTATTTTCAGCCTCTTTTTAAAGAAGGCTGATGTGGGCTCAATTTCTCCTACTATGGGCTGTTGGAGCTGCATTTCCCACCCACCTTCTGGTGGGCAATTGAGCCACGCCCATCGTGATGCAGGTGTTTATGTTAAAGAGGGAATCTCTGTTGGAGTCAGTGACAGAGATTCTCAGTGAGCAGATCCCAGGACTGATGCTGGGATCGATGGCCTTGATATTCAGGTTCTATGTATTTCGATTGATTTACTTAAGATACTAAAATGGAAAATTTGTTGAATTTCAATTTGAAGTAGTTGTTTTTTATTTATATATTAGCTCACATTCACTCCCTCCACCACTGGTGTACCGTGGCTGCAGTGTGTACCATCTACAAGATGCACTGCAGCAACTCGCCAAGGCTTCTTCGGCAGCACCTCCCAAACCTGCGACCGCTACTACCTAGAAGGACAAGGGCAGCAGGCACATGGGAACACCACTACCTCCGATCTCCCCCCACCCCCCCCCCACCCAAGTCACACACCATCCTGACTTGGAAATATATCGCCGTTCCTTCATTGCGCTGGGTCAAAATCCTGGAACTCCTTCCCTAACAGCACTGTGGGAGTACCTCCACCTCATGGACTACAGCGGTTCAAGAAGGCGGCTCACCACCACCTTCTCGAGGGCAATTAAGAATGGGCAATAAATGCCGGCCTTGCCAGCAACGCCCACATCCCAGGAATGAATTAAAAAACACTCCAACAGGTCACCACTGCATTGCACATTAGGGGTTACGGGAACAAGTGGGCAATTTTTCCTGTGAGTTCTGAGTCACTTTTGACATTTCTGCTGTGATCTCTTGTGGACAAGCAAGTGATCTGAGGGAACTTCAGTCTCAAAGGAGATCAACTAAATTCTGCTCCAAATCGTATTTTTAAAATTCTTTTGGGGACTTTTGTTTAAATACTTAAGTGCTGGTTTTAATGAATAGAATATGCCCTGTATTTAGTGGTGCATCTAATTAAAAATAGGGAACAAAAAGATCAAAGGTTTACATACATGCCAGTCTCAAACTAACAAAAGCTGACCAATTGCTACAAAAACGCTGACAAGGCCCCAGAAAAAGCAGACACTCAAAAGTTGACTTTCGGCCTTGGACATCTCATTACATTGAAAGTGTTGTCTGCCACAGACTTGTCATAACTTATGCTGCAGGCATACCTGACATTCCATCACTAGTATTGCATAAGATTGTAGCAAAAAAAGTAGGGATTTTCTGTCACTTCTTGCGGATGAATTGACCTATTGTGGATATTTAGTACCCTTTGTTGCTAAATCTGATAAATTGTTTCTGTGGTTGTCACAGCGATGGTGACACTCTCTTTGCCGCCCCCCCTCACCCAGGTTCACTGAACCCTTCTCTCTTCCCTGTCCTGCACCACAATTTGTTCTGGTGCTTTTCTCCTTCTGTACCCACATCCATTCGCACTGGCACTCTTGTGCTCAAATTTATCCTTCAGTCCTCCTCCTGATTCCGATCTGATGTTGTTGCTTTGCTCTGGGCTTTGAACGTATCTGCAAGCAGAGATCAGGCATTCGTGTACTGCTTTCCCCCGACACAGCAGTTTATTTTCGAATTTATTGCGGTAGGGTTGCTTTCGTGTGATGTCACTTCTGATTGGCATCTTTGCTTCCTTTAGCACGCAATAGATTTTGATCCTAAGCAAAGCAGGGGAAGCATCAGATCGGCACCAGGGGCGGAGCTGGGAGTGCAACATGAATATTACAACTGAACACTGGTGGATCACTGGGCAGCCTCAGTGAGGCTACTTGGAAAGTTTCAATCCTTGCTGGTCTTCATCTGAAAATGCACAAAAGTGGACACTGGATTCAAAACACTGTGTAATGTGGGACAGTTGATGTACGTTAGGATGGGCCAGTCAATGTCACTTGCTAGCTTTCTATCAAAAATACTTGACAGCCTAAACCTTCTCAATCAACTATTTATGAATTATTTCAAGTGGCTTGTCTAGTGCTGTTAAACGGAAAACATTAGAGTTAAAATACACAGTCTACTCCTATTAATTCAAAGTTATTTTTGCTCCAAAAAGTTCAAATTATCCAGTAATTCTAATTATACAATTTAAATGAAACCGCACAGGAGCCCTTTTTTTTTGCACGATTTCAATTTAAATTAACTTGATTGGAGGAGTAGACAGTAGTGATGGTTTATTTAAGTTTGAAATACTGACTAACTTACCTGCTACAGGGTGATTTGATTATGAGCTGCTGCAGGAATCACCTGGCGATGCGCAGCGTAGGTGCATAATTTCTGCAAAAGTACAGAAGCTATTTCTGGCACATTCTGGGGTGACTTTTTGGGACAACAGAGGCAGTGGAAGAAATGGAAATCTTGCACTAAATTCATTCGGCAAATTGTGAGAAGTAGACAGAACCCATGAAATGCTGTCTGTCGATGTGAAGTGACAGTTGCCAAGTGTGCGCGTGTCTGTGTGTGCGCATACTGTGTGGAATTCAGGCTACTCGCATACCAGTGCAGGGAATATGCATCAGTGAAATTAGGATACATTGCATGATTTGAGGATGTCAATTATCTCTAACATCACTTTTTAAATTTAATTATTAACAAGTTACATTCTCTTGTTTATCCAATTTTAAACTGCTTGATTTACTTGCTGGTTTCAGCTTTAGCCTGTGAGATGCTTACAGTCTCTTTTGCCAATTTCCCCTTTTGTTTAAAAGGTACGTTTGACATGATGCGCTGTGATTGAAAATTGGCTGCTGTCTGCGTGGCAGCAGTTAGTTGGCGTGCATCTGTGCACATGCTGTGATTATCCTAACCTCAGGAAGATTACGTGAAATCCTGTGTGAAATAAAACGATTCAGCCATTGAAGCCCATATAAACTCTAGCATTGTACTACCGATGCTGGGAAGTCCTTGAATGTACTAACCTTGGCCTTTCTTCACGACGGCCACAGACTAACTACAGCTAACACAATGGCCGTGAATTTATTAACGATTTTGGCAGTGTTGGTCTGTCAATACTGTGTTTCGATGCTGATTGCCTTATCAGCTCTTTTTAATCAAAGAACTTCTTTTCCCAAAGAGCGGTGAGAATGTGGAACTCGCTACCACAGGGAGTGGCTGAGGCGAATAGTATAGATTCGCTGGACTAGCATATGAGGGAGAGGGGAATAGAGGGTTACGCTGATAGATTTCGATGAGGAAAGACAGGAGGAGGCTCAAGTGGAGCATAAACGCTAGCATGGACTGGTTGGGCCGAATGGCCTGTTTCTGTGCCGTATATCCTATGTATAATTCTATGTAATAACAGAGTAATAGAAATGGAGACAACACTCGTTTAACCTGGCATATGTGTGAGCATTAGAATATGCAAGTGAGCAGCTCTCTCACTGTACACATAGTGGTGTTACTGCAAGTATAGACTGCTCCTACTGTTACATAGATGGTATCCTTTACCATATCAATAACGCTGGTGTACTGGAACTATAAAATCAGCCAGCCAAAGACAAACAGCAAACATCACTGTTTCTTTCAAGTGGTTGCATGAGCTTTAGTTTGAATTTTCCCCTTGGAAATGATTTTTTCGTGGGACTGCAGCAAAGAGAACTCCTGAAGCTTAGTTCAGTGACCAGTAGAAAGAGGGCAAGGGTTTCTCTCCATTGCTTACTGCGACAGTGAGTATTCCTTCCATTGTAAAATGTGGGAGAACAATCCCTTGTAAAAGGACAATCGAGAGAAATTTCTAGGCATTTCAAAAACCATTATTTGTTATATAATGTGTAGATAGCTGTTGTAACTTTGAAAAAAAACCCTGACATTTATTTTAAGGTCTTGCAAAAGAAATATAAACTCAAATTACTGAGTGTTAACAATTATCATAAATATATATGCACCGAGACTTTTTGTGAGGCTGATCATTTTATAATATATAATTTATCATTGTGTATATATGGACAAAATCGCTGACAGCCATCTTTTTGATTGGCAGCAATTAAAATGTACAAAAATAAGGATTATTAAGCTTTTCTTGAGAAGAGGAAAGTATGCCCCTTTGTCTTTAAATACTACTTACATTCAGTATTCCTCATTAATATTCTGAGCTCGTAGACTACTTTTATTCAAGTCCCATGCTGGGTGCACTGCACCTAAAATAAGATTACAGAGATTAGACTGATCCAGTCTATCTGCAGAAATCTAATTAAGTTTTCATTTAGATTATTATTTGATTTGATCTATTATTTAGCTAAACTCACCAAAAGTATATTTTTCTCCTTTTGTATTCAGAACAGTTAATAGCTTGTACCTTCTACCTACACAAAAACAGCAAGTTTTACCCTAAGTTCTATTACTAATAGATGTAAAATTAAATGACTTTTCACGTTAGAAATGAACACGGTCATAATACTGTATGATAATAGCTCGATGGAGCTGAGGGTACAGCTGCAGTAGAGCGAATTGATTAATGAGATTTCTTTAAATCTGATCTCCTTTATGGCTTGTGAATTTGTTCTCTAATTACAGTGTTATTTTGTACTTTTATGCCTTTTATCCGTAGAATTTTTCTGAAGTGGTACAGCTATGCTTACCATTTCAACCACGAAATCCAGTATATGATTGAGCAATTTTTTCAAGTTAAAATAGACTAACGGAGGAGGGGTTCATCCTATAAGGCTAGAAAAAAATAAAGTTCTTTCCTTTTCCTTCTCTAACTATTAATTGAAATTCTGCTGTGTGCTACTTATAATGCCATTGCTTGACAATATTTTAATGAGCATTTTAATGAGCATTAAAATGGCGATCAGGAAAATTTCACATGAATGTGTTGATCAATATGTTACAACTATCACATAGTGGAATTTCAGTCACTGAGTCACTGTATCGAACCAATTTAAAATTGCTTCATTCAGTATAAAATAACAGGAAGAATAGAAAAGAAAAATATTATTTAAATGGAGAAAGACTACAGAATGCGGCAGTACAGAGGGATCTGGGGGTCCTCGTACATGAAACACAAAAAGTTAACATGCAGGTGCAGCAAGTAATTAGGAAGGCAAATGGAATGTTGGCCTTTATTGCAAGGGGGATGGAGTATAAAAGTAGGGAAGTCTTGCTACAGCTGTATAGGGTGTTGGTGAGACCACAGCTAGAGTACTGCATACAGTTTTGGTCCCCTTATGTAAGGAGGGATATACTTGCATTGGAGGCAGCTCAGAGAAGGTTCACTAGGTTGATTCCTGGGATGGAAGGGTTGTCTTATGAAGAAAGGTTGAGCAGAATGGGCCTATATACTCATTGGAGTTTAGAAGAATGAGAGGTGATCTTATTGAAACATATAAGATTCTGAAGGGGTTGGACAGGGTAGATGCTGAGAGGATGTTTCCCCTCGTCAGGGAATCTAGAACTAGGGGGCATAGTCTCAGAATAAGGGGTCGCCCATTTAAGACAGATGAGGAGGAATTTCTTTTCTGAGGGTTGTGAATCTTTGGAATTCTTTACCCCAGAGAGCTGTGGAGGCGGAGTCATTGAATATATTCAAGACGGAGATTTTTGAGTAACAGGGGAGTCAAGGGTTATGGGGAGCAGGCAGGAAAGTGGAGTTGAGGCCAAAATCGGATCAGCCATGATCTCATTAAATGGCAGAGCAGGCTCGAGGGGCCGAATGGCCTGCTCCTGCTCCTATTTCTTATGTCCTTAGGTAGGTGTTTATATTGCAGAGCCACTTCCACGTGAAGCTACTTTGTAATATGCTGGAAAGCTACTGCGGAGTCTGTCTGCCTTTGCACTTTGTAGTAGAGCCAATGTCAGAGCATTGACAGCAAAGGTGAAAGACTTGTCTAAAAGTTTCATTTTCTGACCTCTGACCTTCCACAGCCTGAGAGAAAATGCATACCAGCCAACAACCTGAAGGTTGTATTAATCCTCCCCTTATGGCACATTGGACACTCTTCCTACCCAAAGCCAAAAACATGACTCATTTACGTAATATAAACGGTCATTAAACACTCTGGAGGGAAGGGAAGCAGGTAAACAATATGTTGTCTATAATGTTTCACTTTCAGTGAGAAATGTCACTTGTTGCTTTCTATCATTTTCATAGAGACTTGCTTGTTAAACCAGGCAGAAGTCACATGTTGCCTCTGAGCAACTTGGTGATTGCCAGTGTTTCCAGGATCAGTGTAAAGAAAAAAGAAAGAGCTTGCATTTATATAGCGCCTTTCATGACCTCAGGTCGTCCCAAAGCACTTTACAGCCAATGAAGTATTTCTGAGGTGCAGTCACTGTTGTAATGTTGGAAACGCAGCAGCCAATTTGCACACAGCAAGCTCCCACAAACAGCACTGAGATAATGACCAGATAATCTGTTTTAATGATGTTGGTTGAGGGACAAATATTGGCCAGGACACTGGGGATAACTCCCTTGCTCCTCTTCGAATAGCAGCGTGGGATCTTTAATGTCCACCTGAGAGGGAAGGTGGGACCTTGGTTTAACATCTCATCTGAAAGACGGCATCTGCAACAGTGCAGCACTCCCTCAGTTCTGTACTGCAGTGTCAGCCTAGATTTTGTGCTCAAGTCTTGAAACCACAACCTCCTGACTCGGAGGCGAGAGTGCTACTAGTAATGCTAGATTAGCAGGGTGATGCAAGAATCATTTGTTAAGTGCTGTTTGGTGAGTAGTTTTTAAGTTACTGAATGAGCATTGGTAACACTTCTGATTTACTCACCAATCCCAAGCTTTTAACAAGCTTCTGAAAGCCATATTTACAGTTTTGCATAAGGCTCTAGCATTTAAAAAGAAATCAAATTGTGCAACTTGAGTAAATCACACAAACTGACAAAGCTGCTGACCCAATGAACAAGGCTAGGTTCTATTTTGTGCAATAGTTTAGTAAACGCATCTAACCCAAGGTACAGTAGAAATTAAAACGAACTCAACTAAGTTTTAAGTGAGGGGGAAACCATGCAACGATCAAACTGGCTCCTTCCACAGACCATGTACAATCTGCTCTTTCACAATGTCTACTCAACGGGATAGAGTTATTGCTTTGGGCGCAATCGATGATCCGGTTGCAAATTGCGCCCACAATTGCTCTAGTTTAGAGAAGTGTTTTTTTTCTCTCGAGTTTCTGCTCAAACTCCTTTGCATATCGCCGAACGTAAAATCTTCCATGAACCAGCGCAATTTAAACATAAAATGTGCTTTAAAAATATCCCTTGATATATTGAAGAGTGATAATAGAGTCATAGAGTCATACCGGCACAGAAGGAGGCCATTCGGCCCATCGAGTCTGTGCCGGCTCTCTGTAGTGCAATCCAGTCAGTCCCATTCCCCGCGCTATCCCCGTGGCCCTGCAAGTTTATTTCCCTCAAGTGCCTATCCAGTCTCCCCTTGAAAACATTGAGTGTCTCCGCTTCCACCACTTCTGTCGGCAGCGAGTCCCAGGTCATCACCACTCGCTGCGTAAAAAAGTTTTTCCTCACATTCCCCCCTGTATCTCTTGCCCAAAACCTTAAATCTGTGTCCCCTCGTCCTTGTACCATCAACTAGTGGGAACAGCCTTTCCCCGTCTAGCCTATCCAAACCCGTCATAATCTTGTACACCTCTATCAAATCACCCCTCAACCTCCTTTGCTCTAATGAAAACAAATTCAGCTTCTCCACGCTGTCCTTGTAGCTAAGATCCCCCATCCCCGGAACCATTCTGGTAAATCTCCTCTGCACCATCTCAAGGGCCTTCACATCCTTCCTAAAGTGTGGTAACCAGAACTGGATGCAATACTCCAGTTGTGGCCTAACCAGCACTTTATGAAGTTCAGCATAACTTCTGTACTTTTGTACTCAGTGCCTCTATTTATGAAGCCCAAGACCCCATATGCTTTGTTAACCACTCTCTCAATATGTCCTGCCACCTTCAGGGACCTATGCACATTAACTCCCAGGTCCCTCTGTCCCTGCACACTCTTTAAAAGTGTATATTGCCTCTCCCTGTTCCTTCTGCCAAAATGCATCACCTCACATTTCTCTATATTAAATTCCATCAGCCACTTGTCTACCCATTCTACTATCCTTTCTATGTCCTGTTGCAGTCGATTGATCATCACTGTTTGCCACACTCCCAAGTTTGGTGTCATTGGCAAATTTAGAAATTCTACTCTGTATTCCAATATCTTGGTGCTGTTTGATTAATTCAGCTGAAAATGGGTTTATTACAAAAAATAAATATTTTTAGTCAGAGTGTCTAGTCCATCACCTGTGAGTATCCCAATTTTAAATAACTGAAAATGGCTTTAAAAAATACTATACAGTTGCTAGCTATATTGGTGTACAGCAATCAGTTTCTTAATAGTAAATTAAAAAATTATATATTCAAAAGCCTTTAAAAAGTGCCTATTAGTAGTGTCCTTGCGCCTAAAAAAAAGCTTAATTTTCAGAGCCTCTTTGAAGGCCTTCAAATGAGCGCAATTAGCAGAAACTCGCAATGGTGATTAATTCGATCTGGCGTGGCCATTTTTGTGGGCAGGACCAGTTTCTAGTGCAATGTTCTTTAAACTAGCACAAAAGATCACGGAAACTCGATTTGCACTGACCGTAATTTGCGCTTAAAATTCTGTGATGTTTTGCGCTGGTTTAATCGATTTCGGGCTAATTGTGTGGAAAAAAACGGCACAATCGAGCGGAAGCTCCTGGCCAACATGTTTAATCTCCTGACGAAGGATGCTGTAAGGTTTATCCTTATTTCTTTAAAGGTAAATCAAATGTAAGTCCAGGATATGTAAGCTTACATGCTCCATTATTCAGCCTGGACTTTGTTGAATTGCTTGGTGTAAAATTTTCATGGTCCCAGAAGATCAGGAACCATAATCATGTTCCACACATTGCTGGACTTTCTCTCTATCTGTACCTCTATCACAGCTCTGTTTTAACATTTGAATTCGAGCTGGCAATAAGCATAGCTGTAAACGTGCATGGAACTCCATGATCCTGAACTAAATGTGGTGAGAGAGGCAGGTTACCTAGAGTTGCTCACTTACATCCTCACAAACATGCCAGATACTGCACTACCTTGGTACAGTATCACTCGGGCATCAATCCATCCTTATGGGCTTTGCGGCTTTTGTGAGCATTAATAACATTGACCTACTAAACTTGCAGCCAGGAGCTAACCAAATGAATAACACCTGAAATGTTAACTCGGTTTCTTTCTCCACAGATGCTGCCTAACCTGCTGAGTATTTCCAGCTTTTTCTGTTTTTATTTTATCTTCTTCTATCTTCTATATATATAAAGCGGCTCTTCTGTCTGTCTGTCTGTCTGTCTGTCCGCCTGGTCTCTATGCGTTTGGAAGTTACAGAGCGTACCGACGCGCGCGTCGCCTCAAAAGAAAGCTTGCGATTCCGGACCGGTCATCGGCGTATTTACGTTTCGGCCGGACAAAAATCCCGCCCGCGGTATCCCAAAAACGTTCAGCGTTCCGCTCATTAGCATCTCATTAGCGACCGTGTGACCTCGAGGTCTTCCTACAGTTGAGTGTCGAGTGACTCGACGATTGACCAATCCTACGCTTTGGTGACCTGACCGGTCGACCAATCGGTGCGTGTGTGGGCGGGCCTTATCCTTCTGAACCGAGGTGAGTGGCCGCCATCTTGATTTTTCACTATTTTTTCCCCACACTTTCAGTGTGTTAGGGAAGTAAGGTAAATATTTTAATGATGTGTTAGGGAATTAAATAACAATTTAATGGGGGGGGGAGAGCCTCGGGAAATCGCGGGGGGGGGGAGAGCCTCGGGAAATTGCGGGGGGGGGGAGAGCCTCGGGAAATTGCGGGGGGGGGAGAGCCTCGGGAAATCGCGGGGGGGAGAGCCTCGGGAAATCGCGGGGGGGGGGAGAGCTGATGAGTTTAAAAAAAACAAGAGGCCGCCAGTTGCGCGGGCGCCTTGACGACGGCACGCATTCGCACGGCCCCCGTTACCCCGGCAACGGGGCACGCCGGCGGTCTTGCCTGCTCCCCGCGGGCCGCCTCGCGCCGCCCGCACTGACCGTGCATGCGCCGCCCGCCCGCCCACAGCGGCCGTCCATCAGCCGCGCGATACGCGGGGGACCTCAGCTCCGGACCTCAGGCGCTAGGCAGGGGGAGGGGCCGGAGAGAGGGACAGAGGGGAGCGGGGGAGCGGGGGAGTGGGGGAGGGGAGGGGTGGGGGTGGGCGATGGGAGGGAGGGAGACAGGGGAGGGGAGGGAAGGAGAGGAGGGGAGGGGAGGGAGAGAGGGGAGGGGAGGGAGGGATAGGACAGGGAGAGGACATGACAGGGAGAGGGGGGACACACAGGGGCAGGGAGACCAAGCGCCCCAAAATTGCCCTCGCAACGCGGGGCTCCCCAGCTAGTATTAAATAAATAACAGTATTACTTCCAGGATTATGCTCCATCTAGTGGAAAGATATGTAATTACATAATATAGTCAAATTATGAGGATTCCTAGCCAAGGGAGGAGATATTAGGCAGGATGTCTAAATGCTTACATAGGATTACAGAGGATTACATAGGATAAATGGCACAGAAACAGGCCATTCAGCCAAACCAGTCTATGCCGGTGTTTATGCTCCACATGAGCCTCCTCCCATCCTTCCTCATCTAACCCTATCAGCGTAACCCTCTATTCTCTTCTCCCTCATATGCTTATCTAAGTTAAATGCATCTATACTATTCGCTTCAACCACTCCCTGTGGTAGTGAGTTCCACATTCTCACCACTCTCTGGGTGAAGAAGTTTCTTCTGAATTCTCTCTTTGATTTTTTGGTGACTATCTTATATTGATGGCCTCTAGTTATGCTCTTCCCCACAAGTCGAAACAGTCTCTCTCTGTCTACTCTATCAAAACCTTCCATAATTTTAAAGACCTCTATTAGATCACCCCTCAGCTTTCTCTTTTCAAGAGAAAAGCGACCCAGCCTGTTCATGCTTTCCTGATAGGTATACCCTCGCATTTCTGGTATCATCCTTGTAAATCTTCTCTGCACCCTCTCCAGTGCCTCTATATCCTTTGTATAATATGGCGACCAGAATTGCACTCCGTGTGGTCTAACCAAGGTTCGATACAAGTTTAGCATAACTTCTCTACTTTTCAATTCTATCCCTCTAGAAATAAACCCTAGTGCTTGGTTTGCTTTTTTTATGGTCTTGTTAACCAGTGTCGATACTGTTAGTGATTTGTGTATTTGTGCTCCTAGATCCCTTTGCTCTTCTACCCCATTTAGATTCTTATTTTCGAAGTAATATGCGACCTCCCTATTTTTCTTACCAAAATGTAATACCTCACATTTAACTGTGCTGAATTTCATTTGCCAATTATATGCCCATTCTGCAAGTTTATTAATGTATTCTTGTAATTTGTTGCAGTCCCCCTCAGTATTGGCTACCCGCCCCCCCCCCCCCACCCCATTTGGTGTCATCTGCAAATTTAGAAATTGTGTTTTTGATTCCAAAGTCTAAATTGTTAATGTAAATTTTGAACAACAGTGGTCCCAGCACTGATTCTTGTGAACACCACTACCCACCTTCTGCCACTGTGAATAGCTACCCTTTACCCCTACTCTCTGCTTTCTGTCTTGAAGCCAGCTAGTTATCTATTCTGCTACTTGTTCCCTGACTCTGCATTCCCTGACCTTATTCATTAGTCTATTATGTGGTACCTTATTGAAGGCCTTTTAAAAATCTAGATAAATTACATCTACTGCATTACCCTTGCCTACTCTCTCTGCTACCTCTTCAAAAAATTTAATTAGGTTGGCCAAACAAGACTTTCCCTTTTGAAATCCATGCTGACTATTATTATATTTTTTGTTTCTAGATGTTTTTCTATTTTCTCCTTAGTAGGGATTCCCTTATTTTTCCTACCACCGATGGCCTATAGTTCCCTGGACATGTTCTATCTCCCTTCTTAAGTATCGGTATTACATTAGCTATCCGCCAGTCCTCTGGCACTACACCTTTTTCTAACGAATTACTAAATATGTGTAGTAATACCTCTGCTATTTCTTCCCTAGATTATTTTAAAATGCGCGGATGTAATCCGTCTGGACCATGGGTTTTATCCTCTTTGAATTTCATTAGTTTATTTAGTATAGCTCCTCATTTTATTTTAAATGCAGTTAACTCGTTATTAATCTCATCATCCAATGTCATCTCCACCTGTTCTATCTCCCTGGTAAATACTGAAGCAAAGTAATTATTTAATATCTCTGCCATCTCTCTATTGCTGCCTGTGGTATTATCCTCTCCACCCCTTAGTGGCCCTATTCCATTTTTTTATTGATGTGTCTGTAAAATATTTTACTATTTTGTTTTATGTTCCTTGATAATTTAATTTCATAGTTCCTCTTTGCCTTCTTAATTATTTTTTTGACTTCTCTCCTAATCCCTTCATATTCTCCCTTATCATGCTCTCCCCTGCTGTCCATGTACTTAATGTATGCCTCTTTCCTTACCCTCAATTTTTCCCTTTTGGCTTTATTCATCCATTATCTCATTAGTGTTTAGCTTGTTCTTGTTTATTAGCGGAATATTTTTTTCCTGTACGCTGTTGAACACCATTTTAAATGTTTCCCATTGCTGTTCTACATCATTGTTTGCCATACTTGTTCATAGAGTTAGGTTTTAGAAGGATCTTAAAAGTGGAGAGGCAAAGATGTTTAAAGAGGGAATGTCAGAGTGGTTGGCGGTATGACTGCCAATGGAAGGATTGAGTTGCCAACCTTCCAGAATTGCCTTGGAGACCCAAGGAATTAAAGACTAATCTTCAGGGCACTGCTGCGAGCAACCCAGGAGAAAAATTATAGAGGCTTTTTTTAAAAATTGAACACTTCCAGTTGTAAAAATATTGGACATGGGAAACAAAGCTTTTTGACTAACAGTCAAGAATCATCCAATGGAGCAGTGGAGAGTCTATTCACTTTCCGATTAGTGCACCGTGAGGATGGACGTGTCGGGTGGCCAATGGCGAGAGTCTGTGGGCGGGGCGAATGGAGGCAGGAGGTCAGGTGATGAAATCTCCAGGAATATGTCCAACCAGAGTTGGCAACCCTATGGAGGGATGAGCGGAAGAGGTAGCTGCTTGTGAGGCTGGAGTTAACAAAACAAGTTTGGGATAGGATGGTGGGGGGGGGAGTTGTAATGCTAGAGGAGGTTACAGTGATGGCATGGAGGGATTTAAACATATGAATAAGAATTTTAACTATGAGGTACAGGAGGACTGGAAGCCAGTGTAGATCAGCAAGCACGGGAGATGGGTGAGCTGGACTTGAAGCAGAATAGGATATGGGCAGCAGAGTTTTAGGTAAGGTGAACTTCTAGAGTGTGGCTGATGGGAGGACAACCATGACAGCACTGGGGTAATGAAGCCTAGAGGTGACAAAGACATGGATGTCAGGTTTCAGCAGCGTGGGCCGAAGATGATGAATTCAATCTTCCCAATGCTTAACTGGAGGAAATTGTGTCCCATCCAAGACTGGATGTCAGTTGAGCAATCTGTTGGCACTGATGCAACAGTGGGGTCAAGAGAAGTAGTGAGGAGGTAGAGCTGGGTGTCGTTGGTGTTGGCATGTGAAAGTTGATCTTGTGTCTGTTGCTGATATTGCCAAGGGGTAGCATGTAGATGATGAAAAGGGGGCCCAAGAATGGATTCTTGATGAACACTGGATGTGATAATGTGGAAATGGACTAGAAATGCTTTGGCTACAATCAGATAAGTAAAACAGTCTCATTGAACTAGGTGATGGAGGAATGGCATTGGAGGAGGATGGTGTGGCTGACTTCATCAAAAGCTGCAATGAGGAGAGGGATAGTGCACCACAGTCACTGAGACTGTCCGTTGTGCCTTTGGTTAGGGCCAATTTACTGCTCTAGCAGGGGCAGGAAACTGATTGGAGGAATCCAAATGGAGTTGGGGAAAAGATAGGCACAGATCTGGGAGGTGACAATGAGTTCAAGGACCATGGGCTTATTCAAAGGGTGGTACGATGGCAGGAGAAAAGGAAGGCAAAGCAGTAGTTATTGGTTGGTGTAGGGATTGGGCAGGCAAAGCATCTGAGAGGGAGAAATGAAATGTGGCCTAAGTAGATGGCAGGAAGGGTTGGAGAGAGATGAAAGGATCCAAGGAAAAAAAAGGGAGATATAAATAATGGGCCCGGGTTATGCAGCGGCAGCCAAAGTGCACAAGCGAATGGATACAAAGGGAATTCTGGATTACATAGATATGGCAGACATCATGTGAGACATAAGAAAAGAAAGGATTGGCATTTATATAGCGCCTTTCACAACCTCAGGGTGTCCCAAAGCACTTTACATCCAATGAAGTACTTTTGGAGTATAGTCACTGTTGTAATGTAGGAAATGGGGCAGCCAATTTGCTCACAGCAAGGTCCCATAAACAACAATGCGATAATGACCAGATCATCTGTTGAACGATAAATATTAGCCAGAAAATGTCACTGTTGTAACATAAGAAACAGTCCAGAGTTAAAGTCTGAGGGCTTGTGGTGGGATGGAGTCAACTTGTAGGCAGCATGGAGTCAGCTCCGAATGTCCAGATTTGGAGACAGTTGTGGAGTAGATATCAATCTCAGGGCTGTTTGAGAGTAGAATATTAGCCAAAGTGCTGAGGAGCTTGTTCAGTGAAGGACAAATGGAGCAGAGCTGAGTCAGTGACCATGGGATGTTAGTGGATTGCAGGGTAGAGAGATCATTCAGTTGGATAGGAGCCAGCAGGACTGGACCATAGCTAGCACAGCGCTGATTGAAGAATCCTGACAGAATAGCAGAAATTCAGCCAGTAGAAATAAGCCAGATAGTGGAATAGAGATTGTGCAGCAGAGAATAGTCTCAGTAGAAAGTGGCGGTGAAATGGAAGTCACAGTGAAGAGCAGAAACCAGCAGAGAAATGGGATTTGGCCCAACAGCAGATTAAAGCGGAGGCACCAGCAGGACAGTGGAGTGCAGTCCAGTTGGTAACAGCAGCAGTTGGGGGATGGGCACCGTGGCCTGGAAAAGACTCCATAAAAATTTGAGGAAAGGCGTGGCAGGGCTCAGTTACAGCAGCTGAGCTTACAATGTAGTCCTGATGATGAAAGAGTCCAGGAAATCCAAAAGGAGCAGACTCCCAACCTCCGGAAAGATGAACCAGGGAAAAGTACCTGTACTGTACAAACAAGGTCAGGAGATGGGAAATGTGTTCTGTAGCAGCCTGCTTCAACTTGTGGCTTAAACCTGTAGGTTGAACCACAATATATCCACTGTTAAGGGCTGGGGTTCTTGAATGGGGTTTTCTAAACTTGGGGGGATGGTAGAAGGGGAATGAATGTCTGTGGTGGAGATACAGAGGAGAGAAACTCAGTCGAGTGCTGCCAGTCATCTTATAAATGTATCCTTTCACAAGTCCTACCTTGCTTTCAAGTGGATAGTTAAATTACCGTACTTAAAATAAATCTAATTTAGTTTTGTTGGCAAGTTTCTTTTGATTTTAATTTGGGTTGTGGGTGGCAGAGATGTAGGTTGAGAATTTACTGTGGTGGCAATGTCAATCTCTGTTACTTAACATTTCCCTCACTACTGCTTTAGAAAATGGACAGACACTGTGCCGCTTCAGAAGTAGGTGGGAGAAATAGATTCATAAGCACTTATAAAGATTTTGTTTCATCTTGGAAAAAGAGAAACAAACCTTTGAATTAACTTGATCTTTGCATACATGTTCTATATTTAAACACGCACACAAATAATGAAACAGTCTCCAGACTAAATACTGTATTTTACAGATTCTAAATTTGAATTGTGTGTTAAGTTTCATTGTATTAAAATTTTATTTAGAAAAGTACATTGTTCAGGATAGATGTGAATGTAGTGTCCACGTATCAATAACACACGGACTGCAGGAGAACAGTAATAACAGGTGTTTACTGAACAGAGGGTATACCGCTGGAACTGAAAGTACAGAAGCCTACTACGGCTTTATATACAGGTGTGGTCACTGCCGGTACTACAGTATAAAAGCAGTTCTCTCTTAAAGGTACATACACAACAATTCCTCCCCTTTTAGATAAACAGTACATAACATTCATTTAACAATTAAATAATAACTAATTACAATTACAATTTTCTCTGTACTATATACATCAACTGAAGTAATCATTTATAAATTCAGTCTTTGAGGAGGCTTCCTGATCCTGTCAGGATAGCGCCTTTCTCGAGTATCCTGTTCTTGCGGCGGAGTCGATTCTGGCTCATTGTCATTGGTTGGTTCGTCAGCTTCCAATACCACTGATTCTGAGGTAGACGCAATCTGTACTTTGGGTTCATCACCAGGTGCGCATGCTCGTGGTATGGGTTTGACTTGTTCCTGTGACTCTAGAATCTGGTCAGCATGGCGTCTCACGATGCTCTCTCCAACGTCCACGGTGTACATTAGTGGTCCCTGCTGTGTGCATATCATTCCTGGCTGCCATTTTTCTGTTCGGTAGTCGCGGGCCAAGACTGGTTGCCCTATCTTGAAGCTCCTGGTTGGCTTCTCACTGATGTGCTGGAATTGCTTATCCTCAACATCTCGTCTTATGTTTGGTTTGAGCAAATCCAGGCGACATCTTAACCTTCGGTTAAAGAACATTATGGCTGGAGCTTGGTTGGTGACTGCATGTGTCGCATTCCAGTAAGCAAACAAGAAATTATCCACCTTGTGTTGTAGTGGTATGTTGTCGTTATACATCGCCTTTATTGCTTTTTTAAAGGTCTGAACAAACCTCTCAGCCAATCCATTTGTGGCTGGATGATATGGGGCAGATGTGTAATGTTTTACCCCATTATTCCTCAAAAACCTCCGGAAATCCTCGGACACAAACTGTGGTCCATTGTCGGAGCAAATCTGTTCTGGCAAGCCATTCTTGGCGAAGATGATCCGTAGGACTGCAATAGTTTTCTCCGTGGTGGTGGAGGACATTTTGATGACCTCTGGCCATTTCGAATGTGCATCCACGGCGATTAAAAACATTGAGTCCATAAATGGACCAGCAAAATCAATGTGTACCCGTTGCCATGGAGATGAGGGCCACTCCCATGGGTGTAGCGGGGCCTGTGGTGGAGCGTTTTGGACTTTCTGGCATCCTGTGCATCTCTTGGTCATATCCTCAATTTCTTTATCGATTCCCGGCTGTAGTGTCCGTGTGTAGACAAAGACACTGAAGACAGGAGTTGGTTCATAGGTATTTACTAAGCAAGTCTGGGGGGGGGGGTTCTAAAGGATATACACAATACACAGGCTTATATAGCCCAAGTGGCAATTACCGGCATTACGCACACCTGGGGCTCTTAAAGGCACATACACCATAATTGCTCTTAAAGGCACATACACCACAATTCCTCCCCTTCTAGCTAACTAGTACATCATATTTTAAGTAATTATTAATTACATGTTATATGCAAAATAATATACATTGCTGTATTAATTAATTATAAGTTAGTCTCTCAGGAGGCTTCCTGACTCGGTCCGGATAACGCCTCGGGGGTGTAGTAGTTTCTGGTGGTGTAGTAGGTTCTTCTGGCAAGGCTGATTCGGCTTGAAGGCCAGTGTCGGGTTCATCGGGTTCCAGTATCACCGGATTGGAGGTAGATATGGGTATCTCTACTTCATCGTTAGATGTATAGCGTGGTGGTGTAGGTTGTCCCTTTTCGGATGACTTGATGATTTGGTCAGCACGGCGCCTTATTATGCTTTCTCCGATGTCCACGGTATACATCAGTGGTCCTAGTCGTGTGCAGATAGTTCCAGGCTGCCATTTCTCGGTACGGTAGTCCCGGGCCAAAACCGGTTGGCCTATCTGGAAGGCCCTAGTTGGCCTTTCATTCATGCCCTGAAACTGCCGGTTCTCCACGTCCCATCGGATGTTGGGCTTGACCAAATCCAGCCGGCATCTTAGGTTTCTATTGTAGAACATCATGGCGGGAGTTTGGTTTGTAACCATATGTGTTGCATTCCTATATGCAAATAAGAAGTTATCCACCTTGTGCTGAAGTTTTATGTCTTCATTACCCATGGCCTTTATGGCCTTCTTAAAGGTCTGGACAAACCTTTCAGCCAATCCATTGGTGGCGGGATGGTATGGGGCGGACGTGTAGTGCTTTACCCCATTGTTCTTTAAGAACTTTCTGAATTCTTCGGACACAAATTGCGGTCCATTATCAGAACATATCTGTTCCAGCAGCCCATTCCTGGCAAATATGGTCCTTAATACTGTGATGGTTTTTTCTGTGGTGGTGGAGGACATCTTTATTACCTCCGGCCACTTGGAGTGTGCATCAACTGCGATTAAGAACATTGAGTCCATAAATGGACCAGCAAAGTCGATGTGCACCCTTTGCCAGGGAGATGAGGGCCACTCCCATGGATGTAGAGGGGCCTGAAGCGGAGCATTTTGGACCTTCTGGCATCCTAGGCAGCTCTTGGTCATGTCTTCGATGTCTCCATCGATACCTGGCCACCATACAAACGCCCTAGCTAGGTTCTTCATTTTCACTCCACCCAGATGCCCCTCGTGAAGCTCCTTTAGCACTTTATCCTGGAGTTTGGGTGGAATCACCACTCTGGATCCACACATCAAGGTGCCTCGGCACACTGACAGCTGTTCTCTTCTTTGCGAGAATGCTGGCAACAGTGGTTCGCCATGTGCTGGCCATCCCTTCATTGTTAAATCGTAGACCCGTGAGAGAGTAGGGTCATTTCTGGTCTCCCTTTCAATGGCAGAATTTGTCACCGGTAGACATTCCACTATGGTAGAGTGGAATATCTCTACTGGGTCTACTGTAGGTGCCTCTTCTATCGTTGGCAACGGCAGGCGCGATAAACCGTCAGCATTCCCATGCTGTTTTGACCCTTTGTATTCAATGTTGTATTGGTGTGCCCCTAGAAAAAGGACCACCTCTGTAGTCTTTGTGCCGTCATAATGGGGACACCTTTCTTAGGGTTGAATATGGAGATGAGGGGTTGATGGTCAGTCAGCAAGGTAAATTTTTGTCCGTGTAGGTAATGGTTGAATTTCTTCACTCCCCATACCAGGCTGAGTGCTTCCCTGTCTATCTGAGAATAGTTACGCTCAGCTGAGTTCAATGAGCGTGACGCAAAAGCTATCGGCTGTTCCGAGCCATCAGGGAATCTATGGGACAATACCGCTCCTATGCCGTAAGGGGATGCATCGCACGCCAGTCTGATTGGTAGTGATGGGTTGTAATGAGCCAAAACTTTCTCGGATGTGATTAAGTCTTTACATTTATGGAAGGCACGTTTACAGTCTTCGTTCCATTTCCAAATCACTCCTGTGTGTAGAAGATCATTAAGCGGGTGTAGAATAGTTGATAAGTTCGGTAAAAATTTATGATAGTAATTTATTAATCCCAGGAATGACCTCAATTGTGAAACATTTTCAGGTGCTGGGGCTTTTATAACTGCTTCAATTTTTTCAGGTGACTTATGCAACCCTTCCTTATTAATTATGTGGCCACAATATGATATCTGATTTTGGAAAAATTCGCACTTGGGGCGATTTGCTCGTAGGCCCCGTTCTTTCAGCCTAATGAGCACCTGCTCCAAATTGGCAAGGTGCTCGTTGTCATTTTCTCCTGTTATAAGGATGTTGTCTAGGTAGCATTGAGTCCCCGGAATCCCTTGCAGGACTTGCTCCATAGCTCTTTGCCAGATAGCTGGAGCTGATGCTACTCCAAAAACCAGTCGATTGTACTGGTACAGGCCTTTGTGTGTGTTTATTGTGAGATACTTTTTAGAGGTCTCCTCAACCTCCATCTGTAGATATGCCTGTGCCAAGTCAATTTTTGTGAAACGTTTTCCTCCGGATAGTGAGGCGAAAATATCTTCTATCCTCGGAAGAGGATACTGTACCGTGTGAAGGACCGGGTTTACAGTCACCTTAAAGTCCCCACAGATGCGAATTTTTCTCTGTTCCTCAGAGTTATTTTTCAATGCTTTTTTCATGACTGGAACGATGGGTGTTGCCCATTCGCTCCAATCTATTTTGGATAATACGCCTGCCTTTTCCAAATTCTTCAGCTCTGCCTCGACTGCCGGACGTATTGCGTATGGCACCGGTCTTGCTTTAAAAAATTTTGGAATTGCTGCATCTTCCACTTTTATTGAGGCGGTGATGCCTTTCAAGGTTCCTAGTTTCTCTTGAAACACTTCTTTGGCGTTGGCCAAGATGTCTTTTAATCGTTCAGGTATGATGTCATCATTGTTTTTTTCCTTACTGGTCACCGTCAGTGCCTGAATGGAGTGCCAGTCTAAACGTATCTTCCTTATCCATTCACGTCCCAACAACGGTGGACCACCATCTTGTAGAATGTATAAATACAACTTTTGTATTTCTTTGCCGTTGTATACCACAGGCACCTTTATTTTTCCTTTGGGGTATACTTTCTGCCCCGTATATGTTTTTAAGATAATGGATGTGTCTTTTAGAGGTATATGCGAAAATAGCCTCTCGTAATCTCGTCGATTTATTACGGTTAGAGCTGATCCTGTATCTAGCTCCATTTTAACTGGGGACCCTGCTATTATGAGGGTAACCCAAATGGTCTGGTAATCTTCATTGGCAATTACATTATGTAATTTGAGAGAGCTTAGTCTCTTGTTCCCGGAGTCGCTATCGCTCTTCTGGTCTTTGGAGCTACTGTCCATCATCATTTGTACCTTTCTGTGCTTTTCCTTATTGATTCTTTTCCCGTTAGTGGATTTTTTATTTTCAGATCGGCATACACGTGGAATGTGTCCCATCTTTCCGCATCGCCTGCATGCCTTTTCTTTGAACCAGCAATCCCTCTGGTCATGGTTGGATCTGCCGCAGCGATAACATCTCTTGAAACCCCGTGTCATTTCATGGGTGCCGAAGTCCTGTGGCCTTTGCTGTATCTTTGCCGCTCCTATTGCACTGAAAGCCTTGTCCAGTGTTAAACCTTTTCCAGAAGATACCTTTTTTTGTGTTTCTACACTTAGGGGATCGCAGATGAATTTGTCTTGCAGAGAATCTGCCAGTCCTGCCTCGAACTGGCAGTGTAGGGTATCAACAATCTCCTCAAAATTCTTGTCCATCGGTTCGGCTGGAGTGATTAAGTTGCGTAACAGCTTGTATGTTTCTGCGCCCATTAGATCCAGAAGCACTGAAGCTTTTTTTTCATCTTCTATTCCATTTGCGGTGCAAAACACCTCCACTCTTTCTACATATGTGATCCAATCCTCTATCTTGTTATCAAAAACATCAATATTGCCAAAGTTAGGCTCTGTTTCATTATCAAAAGCATCAATATTGCCAGAATTAGTCATTTCAAAAAAGATATGGCGCTTCCCGCTCTTTTTTTTTTTTTCCTCTCTCTGTAGCAACGATATGGCGCTTCCTGCGCTTTCCCGCCGCTGCTACCGATAACAACGCTGTTTTACTGTTGTTTCTGTTGATTCACTGTTGGAGACTCGTTCCCGACGGAGGTCTAAACGCTGACCTGCTTGCCGCGCCGGCCGTCTCCCGAGTGCACCCTCCCAGTCCGTTATTGCTTGCCTCCGATTTCGCTGCCTGTCTCAGCTGTAGAGCACGCCGCTGGAGCCCCAGCCTGACGCCCAGGAAGGATTAGCGCAGTACCTGCCACCAGCTTGGCCAGCTGGTGAAACCACAGTTTCTATTACTTCCTTGAGTCTTCTGGACGATGGAGGAATCGACGTCCTTGAGGTGCTGCCGAATTGCAGGTAAGTCCGTTTCCACTTCGTCGCCACTGTAGTGTCCGTGTGTAGATAAAGACACTGAAGACAGGAGTTGGTTCATAGTTATTTACTAAGCAAGTCTGGGGGGGGGTTCTAAAGGATATACACAATACACAGGCTTATATAGCCCAAGTGGCAATTACCGGCATTACGCACACCTGGGGCTCTTAAAGGCACATACACCACAATTGCTCTTAAAGGCACATACACCACACCGGCCACCACACAAACGCCCTGGCTAGGCTCTTCATTTTTACCCCTCCCAGATGACCCTCATGAAGCTCATTGAGCATTCTATCTCTCAACTTGGGTGGAATTACCACTCGGGATCCACACATCAAGGTCCCCCGGCACACTGACAGCTGTTCTCTCCTTGGCGAGAATGCTGGCAACAGTGAGTCGCCATGTGCTGGCCATCCCTTCACCGTCAAATCATAGACCCGAGAGAGTGTCGGGTCATTTCGGGTTTCCTTCTCTATACTTGAGTTTGTTACAGGTAGACATTCGACTATGGTCGAATGGAATATCTCAACAGGGTCCACTGCAGGTGATTCCTCCACCGTAGGCAACGGCAGGCGCGACAGCCCATCAGCGTTTCCATGCTGTTTCGTACCCTTGTACTCTATGTCGTATTGATGTGCCCCTAGAAAAAGGGACCATCTTTGCAGCCGTTGCGCCGTCATCACCGGAACGCCCTTCTTTGGGTTAAAAATGGAGACAAGAGGCTGGTGATCAGTCAGTAGGGTGACTTTCTGCCCGTGCAGATATTGATTGAACTTCTTCACCCCCCACACCAGGCTGAGGGCCTCCCTGTCAATCTGGGCGTAGTTACGCTCGGCTGAGGTTAACGAGCGCGACGCAAAGGCTATTGGCCTCTCTGAACTGTCAAGGAATTTGTGTGACAGCACCGCTCCAATGCCGTAGGGAGACGCATCACATGCCAACCGAATCGGTAGTGTTGGATTGGAGTGGGCCAATACTTCTTTTGAAGTGATTAGGCATTTACATTTCTGAAAGGCACGCTTACACTCATCACTCCATTTCCATGCTACTCCAGTTTGCAGCAGGGCGTACAGTGGGTGCAGAATTGCAGATAAATTGTAGATAAATTTGGCAAGAACTTATGGTAGTAGTTCACCAACCCAAGGAACAACCTCAGTTGCGACACATTTTCTGGTGCTGGAGCCTTGACTACTGCCTCAATCTTGTCTGGGGACTTATGTAACCCCTCTTCATCAATCATGTGGCCACAATACGAGATTTGTTTCCTGAAAAACTCGCATTTGGGGCGGTTGGCTCGTAGCCCATATTCTTGTAATCTAGTGAGCACCTGCTCCAGGTTGGCAAGGTGTTCACTGTCATTTTCGCCCGTAACCAGGATGTCGTCCAAATAACACTGGGTCCCCGGGATCCCTTGCAGGACTTGTTCCATCGCCCTCTGCCAAATAGCTGGAGCTGATGCTACCCCGAATACCAGTCGGTTGTACTGGTAAAGACCTTTGTGAGTGTTTATCGTGAGGTATTTTCTAGATGCTTCTTCTACCTCCATTTGTAGATACGCTTGGGCCAGATCAATCTTCGTAAAGCGTTTCCCTCCAGATAGTGAGGCGAAAATATCTTCTATCCGCGGAAGTGGATATTGTACTGTGTGCAGGACTAGGTTCACAGTTACCTTAAAGTCCCCACAGATGCGAACCTTCTTCGGTTCCCCAGGCGTGCTGCTCAATGATTTCTTCATTACAGGAACGATGGGTGTGGCCCACTTGCTCCAGTCCACCTTGGACAGCACACCCGAACGCTCCAGACTCTCCAGCTCTGCTTCGACGGCTGGGCGGATCACGTACGGTACCAGTCTGGACTTAAAAAATTTTGGGTTTGCGTTATCTTCAATTTTTATCATTGCCGTTACACCTTTTAGAGTCCCAAGTCCTTGCTGGAACACCTCTTTTGCGTCAGTTAGAATTTTTGACAGTCGTCCAGGTGTGACGCCGTCATCCTTTTTGTCAGCCACAGTTAGCGCCTGAATGGAATGCCAATCCAATTGTATTTTTCGGATCCATTCACGTCCCAATAATGGTGGTCCTCCATCTTGTATTATATATAGATATACAGTTTCTGTGTTTCCTTGCCGTTGTATTTAACGGGCACCCTTATTTTTCCTCTGGGGTAGACTTTTTGCCCCGTATATATCTTCAGTACAATGGACGTGTCCTTCAAGGGTATGTGTGAGAATAGCCGCTCATAGTCTCGTCAATTCATGACAGTTAGGGCTGATCCTGTGTCCAATTCCATCTTTACTTGGGACCCTGCTATCATGAGGGTGACCCAAATGGTTCGGTGATCCTCCTTTGCGATCACGTTGTGTAACTTTAGACAACTTAGTCTCCTGCTCCCAGAGTCATTATCACTCTCCTGATCTTCTGAACTACTGTCTGTCATTTTTTTTACTTTCTTGTACTTTTCCTTAGTAGTTCTTTTAGTGTTGGTTTTCTTTCCCGACCTGCAGACTCGTGCTATGTGTCCCACTTTTCCACATTGCCTGCATACTTTGCCCTTAAACCAGCAGTCCTTCTGGTCATGGGTTGTTCTGCCGCAGCGATAGCACTTTTCTGCTCCATATGCCATTTCGTTGGTGCTATATTCTTGCGGTTTCTGTTGTATTTCCGTAGCTCCCCGTGCTGCTGCTTCGTAGGATACTGCCACGCTGAAAGCCTTTTTTAGCGTAAGGTCCTTTTCCGAAAGTAGTCGTTTCTGGGTTCCTTCACTCTGGAGCCTGCAGACAAACTTATCCCTTAAGGTATCTGCCAGTCCTGCTCCGAACTGGCAGTGCTTCGATAACTTGCGTAGTTCCGTAAGATAGTCAGCATTACTCTCATCTTTGTGCTGGTTTCTTTTATGGAACTTGAATCTTTCTGCTATCAGCAGCGGTGTAGGGTTTAGATGTTCCTGTAAGATATTGACAATCTCTTCAAAGCTTTTCTCCATTGGTTTAGCTGGGGTAATTAAATTCCGCAATAGGCCGTACGTTCTCGCGCCCATCAAATTTAATAATACCGAAGCCTTCTTTTCATCGGCCACCTCATTTGCCTTGCAGTACACTTCAATTCTTTCCACATACGTAGTCCAGTCTTCTATTTCGTTGTCGAAAGCAGTAATACTGCCACTCTTCGGCATCTTGGGTGGTTTAAAATGGCGCCTCCCGCGCTTTTCCTTCTTCCCCAATGGATTAAAATGGTGCCTCCCGCGCTTTTCCTACTTCCCCTTGCTGCCAATGCTGCTCCTAGCGTTCTAAATAGTAATGGCGGCGCCCCGCGGCTTCGGCGCGTCTCTCTTTTGTTAGTTAAATTCCTTAGTTTTATTCTTCTTCGACGCTGTCCACTGCACGTCTCTTTTCCTTCCCCTCTTTTTATTTTCTCTAACGATGCCCGGCTCTTGAGCACCGACCGCGCCCTTTGCGCTCCACCCTCTCTCTCTCTTTTCCTTCCCGACGACGCTGCACGGCCCCTTTGCAGAGCCGCTTGATCGTGCTCAAGCCCGCCGCAGTCCGGAAGGGTCAGCGCACTACCTGCTACCAGCATGATTTGCTGGAACACTTTGACTGGGGAGCCAAGCCCAGCTCTCCACAGCTTCCCCTGCGATTCACTGAACTCCGATGGATCACTGGGCGGTTGCCCACGGTTGACGCCCGTTGCTCTGGCTTCGACCTCCAAGAAGCTTCTTTTCAGGGATGGATCCCCGTGAGGTGATGCAGTACTGCAGGTGAGTTCGAACCTGCTCGTTGCCACTGTAGTGTCCGCATATCAATAACACACGGACTGCAGGAGAACGGTAATAACAGGTGTTTACTGAACAGAGGGTATGCTGGAACTGAAAGTACAGAAGCCTACTACGGCTTTATATACAGGTGTGGTCACTGCCGGTACTACAGTATAAAAGCAGTTCTCTCTTAAAGGTACATACACAACAGTGAATATGTTAAAAGCAGGAGGAACAGTGCCTTTTCCCTGACAGCACATTGTGTGGAATAGCCAGACATTTCTGATGGAAACAGGCAGGGATTTTACAATTAGACTTGCCAAGGTGACAGGTTTTATGTAAGCTTGCTAATTAGCCTAGCCCCGTTGTTGCAGAAACAGAAAGACATGTTGCTGTCTTGTTTTCTGTCGTTGGATTCACCTGGGTGATTTTTCTCTGGTTTGCTTCCTGAATCTAAACTGTCAATATTCAGCAGTGCTTGAAAACGGCAGAGACAGCCAAATTGTGTTTCAATGTAGCACCAGTTAAATTCAGTGAATTACATATGCCAACACAGAAGCTGAGCCTTTTCGCACCATGTTCGTGGTTGTCAATGCCAACAGATAGAATTGGCCCCAGACCATTCCAGGCACTAATGACCAAAGGTTTATCTTTCTGTCATGTACTGTGCCAAATATTAAAAATAAAGTACACCTAGTTTATCAGAGTGCAGTGGAGCCCTAATATATACAGTAGATCAGGCCAGACTAAAACAACATTACGGATAACCAGGCTTGTATATAAGAAGGCCAACATTATTAGAAAGGTATATGGTCATGGATAAAACTTTCACGCATAGGATTTTTATGCAAGAGGGCTTCACTGGATTTCTCTTGCAGTGAATTGCTGAATGGCTAAACAGGTAAAGTAAGTTTTAAACTTTGGCTCAACGGCACTTTCACCTCTGAGTCAGAAGGTCATCGATTCAAACCTCACCACAGAACCTGAACACATAATTTAGTGCAGAATTGAGGGAGTGCTGCATTGTCAGAGATGCTGTCTTTTGGATGAGAAATTAAACTGAGGACCCATCTCCCTGTTCAGGTGGGCAGAAAAGATCCAATGGCACTATTCAAAAAAGTAAGGTCGTACTGCTGAGGCCCTTCCCAACATTTATCTCTCAACCAACACCACCGAAATAGATTAACTGGTCATTTATCTCATTGCTGTTTGTGGAAACTTGCTGTGTGTAAATCAGCTGCCACGTTTGCCTGCATAGCAACAGGGGAAGTGCAATGAGACCTCGGTGTCCTTGTGCACCAGTCGCTAAAGGTTAGCATGCAGGTGCAGCAGGCGGTTAAGAAGGCAAATGGTATGTTGGCCTTCATAGCGAGAGGATTCGAGTACAGGAGCAAGGATGTTTTGCTGCAGTTGTACAGGGCCTTGGTGAGACCACACCTTGAGTATTGTGTGCAGTTTTGGTCGCCTTATCTCAGGAAGGATGTTCTTGCCATGGAGGGAGTGCAGCGAAGATTCACCAGACTGATACCTGGGATGGCAGGAATGACGTATGAAGAGAGATTGAGTCGACTAGGCTTATATTCGCCAGAGTTTAGAAAAATGAGAGGGGATCTCATTGAAACTTATAAAATTCTAACAGGACTAGACAGACTAGATGCAGGAAGGATGTTCCCGATGGCGGGGGAGTCCAGAACCAGGGGTCACAGTCTAAGGATAAGGGGTAAGCCATTTAGGACTGAGATGAGGAGGAATTTCTTCACCCAGAGAGTGGTGACCCTGTGGAATTCTCTACCACAGAAGGCAGTTGAGGCCAACTTATTAAATATATTCAAGAAGGAGTTAGATATATTTCTTAAGGCTAAAGGGATCAAGGGATATGGGGAGAAAGCAGGGACAGGGTACTGAATTTGGATGATCAGCCATGATCTCATTAAATGGCGGAACAGGCTCGAGGGGCCGAATGGCCGACTCCTGCTCCTATCTTCTATGTTTCTATGTAACAGTGGAATATCCTGAGAATAGGAAAGAAACAATATAATTGCAAGTTTATTCTTTCTTTTAACGTGACAGATGTAGATCAGGTTACATAGAAACATAGAAATCTAGAAACATAGAAGATAGGAGCAGGAGTAGGCCATTCGGCCCTTCAAGCCTGCTCTGCCATTCAATGAGATCATGGCTGATCATTCAAATTCAGTACCCTGTCCCTGCCTGCTCCCCATATCCCTTGATCCCTTTAGCCTTAAGAAATATATCCAACTCTTTCTTGAATATATTTAATGAACTGGCCTCCACCGCCCTCTGTGGCAGAGAATTCCACAGGTTCACCACTCTCTAGGTGAAGAAGTTCCTCCTCATTTCAGTCCTAAATGTCCTACCCCTTATCCTTAGACTATGACCCCTGGTTCTGGACTCCTCGACCATCGGGAACATCCTTCGAACATCTAGTCTGTCCAGGCCTGACAGAATTTTATAGGTTTCGATGAGATCCCCTCTCAATCTTCTAAACTCCCGTGAGTATAAGCCCAATCGACACAATCTCTCCTCATACATCATTCCTGCCATCCCAGGTATCAGCCTGGTGAATCTTCGCTGCACTCCTTCCATGGCAAGAACATCCTTCCTCAGATAAGGCGACCAAAACTGCACACAATACTCAAGGTGTGGTCTCACCAAGGCCCTTTACAACTGTAGCAAGACATCCTTGTTCCTGTACTCGAACCCTCTTGCTACGAAGGCCAACATACCATTCGCCTTCTTAACCGCCTGCTGCACCTTCATGCTTACCTTCAGCGACTGGTGCACAAGAACACTCAGGTCTCTTTGCACTTCCCCTTCTCCCAATCTATTGCCATTCAAATAATAATGTGCCTTCCTGTTTTTGCCACCAAAGTGGATAACCTCACATTTATCCACATTATAGTGCATTTGCCATGTTTCTGCCCAATCACCTAACCTGTCCCAATCGTGCTGGAGTTTCATGACATCCTCCTCGCAGCATACCCTCCCACCCAGCTTTGTGTCGTCTGCAAATTTGGAGATATTACATCCAATTCCCTCGTCCAGATCATTAATATATATTGTGAACAGCTGGGGTCCTAGGACCGATCCTTGCGGTACCCCACTAGTCACTGCCTGCCACTCGGAAAACGACCCGTTTATTCCAACTCTTTGCTTTCTGTCCGCCAACCAGTTCTCTATCCAAGTCAATACCTTGCCCCCAATCCCATGTGCCTTAATTTTGCACACTAATCTCTTATGCGGGACCTTACCGAAAGCCTTCTGAAAGTTCAAATACACCACATCCACTGGTTCTCCCTTATCTATTTTACCAGTTACATCCTCAAAAAATTCCAGTAGATTAGTCAAGCATGATTTACCTTTTGTAAATCCATGTTGACTTTGTCCGATCCTGTCACTGCTTTCCAAGTGCTCTGCTATTACATCTTTTATAATGGACTCTAGCATTTTCCCCACTACCGATGTCAGGCTTACCGGTCTATAATTCCCCGCTTTTTCTCTGCCACCTTTTTTGAATAGTGGGGTAACATTAGCTGCCCTCCAATCCATGGGTACTGTTCCAGAGTCCATCGAGTTCTGGAAGATGACCAGCAATGCATCTACTATTTCTCGGGCCACTTCCTTAAGTACCCTAGGATGTAGATTATCAGGCCCTGGTGATTTATCGGCCTTCAGTCCCATCAATTTTCCTAACACCATTTCCCTACAAATACTGATTTCTTTCAGTTCCACCCTTTCATCAGACCCTATGTTCCCCGGTATTTCTGGGAGGTTATTTGTGTCCTCCTTTGTGAAGACAGAACCAAAATATGTATTTAGTTGGTCCACCATTTCTTTGTTCCCCATTATAAATTCCCCCGATTCTGACTGCAAGGGACCTACACTTGACTTCACCAATCTTTTTCTCTTCACATATCTATAAAAGCTTTTACAGTCAGTTTTTATGTTCCCTGAAAGCTTACTCTCATATTCTATTTTCCCTTTCTTAATTAATCCCTTTGTCCTCCTTTGTTGAATCCTGAACTGCTCCCAATCCTCAGGATTATTGCTTTTTCTGGCCAATTTGTATGTCCTCTCCTTAGATCTTATGCTATCCCTAATTTCCCTTGTTACCCACGGTTGAGTCACCTTTTTTGTTTTATTTTTATGCCAAACTGGGATGAACAACTTCTGTAGTTCATCCATTCGGTCTTTGAATGTTTGCCATTGCCTATCCACCATCACCCCTTTGAGTGCCATTCCCCAATCAATCCTATCCAACTCGCTCCTCAGACCATCGTAGTTTCCTTTATTTAAATTGAGGACCCTTGTTTCTGAGTCAACTACTTCATTCTCCATCTTAATGAAGAATTCGATCATATTATGATCGCTCCGACCCAAGGGGCCTCGTACAACAAGATTGCTAATTAATCCTTTCTCGTTACATAATACCCAGTCTAAGATGGCCTGATCTCTGGTTGGTTCCTCGACATATTGGTCCAGGAAACCATCCCGTAAACACTCCAGGAATTCCTCCTCCACAGTATTGTTACCAATTTGGTTAGCCCAATCTATATGTAGATTAAAGTCACCCATGATGACTGCTGTGCCCTTATTGCTCGCTTCTTTAATTTCCCTTTTAATGCCATCCCCAACCTCCGCCTTACTGTTTGGAGGTCTATATACCACTCCCACTAATGTTTTTTTCCCCTTAGTATTTCTTAATTCTACCCATACAGATTCCACATCATCAGAGCTAATATCCTTCATTACAATTGTGTTAATCCCTTCTTTAACCAGTAATGCTACCCCACCTCCCTTTCCTTTTTGCCTATCTTTCCTGAATATCGAATACCCCTGGATGATGAGTTCCCAGTCTTGGCCATCCTTGAGCCACGTTTCCGTAATCCCAACCAAATCATATTTGTTTACCTCTATTTGCGCAGCCAATTCATCCACCTTATTACAAATGCTCCTCGCATTAATACACAAAGCCTTCAGGCTTGTTTTTTTAATGCTCTTAGACCTATTAGAATTATTATTTACTGTGGCCATGTTTGATTTAAACCGTTGATTTCTCTGACTGCCACTTTTGTTTTTCTCCTTCCTACCTTTTGCTTTTATCCTTGTTTCCCTTTCCTCTGTCTCCCTGCTCAAGTTCCCAACCCCCTTCCATTTTAGTTTAAACCCTCCCCCACAGCACTAGCAAACAAACCCCCTAGGACATCGGTTCCAGCCCTGCCCAGGTGCAGACCGTCCAGTTTGAACTCGTCCCACCTCCCCCAGAACCGGTTCCAATGTCCCAGGAACTTGAATCCCTCCCCCTGGCACCATTCCTCTAGCCACGTATTCATCTGAAGTATCCTTCTATTTCTACTCTGACTAGCATGTGGCACTGGTAGCAATCCTGAGATTACTACCTTTGAGGTCCTGTTTTTTAATTTACCTCCTAACTCCCTATATTCCGCTTTTAGGACCTCATCCTGCTTTTTACCTACATCGTTGGTGCCTATATGCACCACGACAACTGGCTGTTCACCCTCCCCTTCCAAGATGTTCTGCAGCTGCTCGGAGACATCCTTGACCCTTGCACCAGGGAGGCAACACACCATCCTAGAGTCTCGTTTGTGGCCGCAGAAACGCCTATCTATTCCCCTTACAATTGAATCCCCCATTACTATAGCTCTACCATTCTTTTTCCTCCCATTCTGTGCAGCAGAGCCACCCCTGGTGCCAGGAAGTTGGCTGCTGCTGCCTTCCTCTGATAAGCCATCCCCCCCAACAGTACTCAAAGTGGTGTATCTGTTGGAGAGGGGGGTGGCCACAGGGGACCCCTGCACTACCTGCCTGCACCTAGTACTCTGCCTGTTGGTCACCCGTTCCCTTTCTTCCTGTCCAACCTCTACCTGTGGTGTGTCCAACTCCCTAAACGTGCTATTCACGATGTCCCGAGCATCGTGAACTCTCCAGTATGCATCCAAGCACAGCTCCAGCGCCGCAATGCGGTCTGTCAGTAGCTGCAGCTAGGTGCACTTCCTGCACACGTAGTTGTCAGGGACACAGGAAGTGTCCCTGAGTTCCCACATATCGCAGGAGGAGCAGATCACGGGGCCGGGCTGTCCTGCCATGATTTACTCTTTAATTAATTGAGTTTAAATTAAATCAATCAATCCCACTAATTACACTACAGTTAAATAGTTTTACCAACAGTCCCTGCTACACCAGAGAGACCTTAGAAACTATAAACCAGAGTTAAAGTTTAAAAAAGAGAGAAATACTCACCAACCAATCACTTACCTGCTTCCTGCTGACGTCACACTTTGATTACTTTTTACCTCTCTCCCCTGCTGCTGAATTGGTCGGGCCTCGCTGCTGCCGCCGCTTTTAAGCTCTGCCGATGCTGCTCTCTCCCAGGTCCAGGTCCAGGCCCTGTGGTCGGGCCTCGCTGCTGCCGCTGCTTTTAAGCTCTGCCGATGCTGCTCTCTCCCAGGTCCAGGTCCAGGCCCTGTGGTCGGGCCTCGCTGCTGCCGCCGCTTTTAAGCTCTGCCGATGCTGCTCTCTCCCAGGTCCAGGTCCAGGTCCAGGCTCTGTGGTCGGGCCTCGCTGCTGCCGCCGCTTTTAAGCTCTGCCGATGCTGCTCTCTCCCAGGTCCAGGTCCAGGCTCTGTGGTCGGGCCTCACTGCTGCTGCCGCTTTTAAGCTCTGCCGATGCTGCTCTCTCCCAGGTCCAGGTCCAGGCTCTGTGGTCGGGCCTCGCTGCTGCCGCCGCTTTTAAGCTCTGCCGATGCTGCTCTCTCCCAGGTCCAGGTCCAGGCTCTGTGGTCGGGCCTCGCTGCTGCCGCCGCTTTTAAGCTCTGCCGATGCTGCTCTCTCCCAGGTCCAGGTCCAGGCTCTGTGGTCGGGCCTCGCTGCTGCTGCCGCTTTTAAGCTCTGCCGATGCTGCTCTCTCCCAGGTCCAGGCCCAGGCTCTGTGGTCGGGCCTCGCTGCTGCCGCTGCTTTTAAGCTTGATTTGCAATTTGGAAATAAATTGAGAAGATATAAAAAAAAGAGATGACATTTCTTTATTTAAAATCCTGACAGCATGTGTTTTGTTGGTCTTGCTGACACCCACCTCACCTTTCATGTTAGATCTGCCAATGAACCAATTGTGATTTTTTTTTTGGGTACCTTTAGTGACAGCCCTGGAAAATTGCTTCCAACTCAGAGCCTTATGTAGAACATAAAGGCTACAAGGACCTGACCCTTTATAGTCCCAGTCACAAGACAGGTCTCTCATCCTTTTCTCTGAGACTCTGTTACATCAAAGTTCCTCTTCCCCCCAACATCATTACAATTGTGGCATCCTGCCAAACTGAGACTGCAAATGGTTTTCTCTCATTATCTGTCTGCGTCTGTGAATGGCATTATTGACCATTTGGGCACTGTTCACTTTCCCCAAATCTGTATTAAAAAGTTAAATAGATTTAAGTACTTCAGTGGATGACAGTCTTTCCAGAGGCCAAACTACCATTATAGCAGTGTGCTGTCTGTGTGCCAGAAAATGTCCATCTACAGTATTATTGATGACAACTCCTATTTAGAGTTCCATTGTTCAACAATCAAGGAGCTCTGATCCTGTGGTTATGCTTTCACGTTGAGGTTAATGAGACTGCAATCTTGGTCTGCCAGAGAGCTACAATTATTGTTGTAAGTCACAGGCGTATGGTTTACAGTATTAAGAGTGAGCAATGGCTAATGCTTTTCAGTCTGTACAGAGTCACCCCAAGTAATGATATGTATTAAATGTAGGAAATGGGCTGTTAACAGTACAAATAATTTTATCTCCTGTGAATTTTTATTCTGTGTTATTTTCACTATGTTAATTTTGAATAATTATACCCATCCACATTTAGCTGTTGGCATATTCTTGAAAGACTGGAGCTGATTTATAATGGTCCTATTTGGGTTTCTTCTTCTTCTTAGGCAGTCCCTCGGAACTGAGGATGACTTGCTTCCACATTAAAAATGAGTTCTCAGGTGGCTGATGAGTCCAATGCGGGACCTACAGTCTCTGTCACAGGTGGGGCAGACGGTGGTTGAAGGGGCGGGTGGGTGGGGTGCTTGGGTTGACGTGCGCTGCTTGCGCTTGGCTTCCGCTTGATCCCGGCGAGGTGACTCGAGGTGTTCAGCGCCTTCCCGGATGCTTCTCCTCCACTTTGTGTGGTCTTGGGCCAGGGATTCCCAGGTGTCGGTGGGGATGTTGCACTTTTTCAAGGAGGCTTTGAGGGTGTCCTTGAAGTGTTTCCTCTGCCCACCTGGGGCTCTCATGTCGTATCAGAGCTCCGAGTAGAGCGCTTGTTTTGGGAGTCTCGTATTGGGCATACGGATTGGTGAAGCCCTGGTGCAGGTTCAAGTTTGCATTATTCATGAATTGTTTACTGCTTCGTCACCTTGTGTTGATGGTCTTCATGGCGAGACCAGAATGAAATACTTTTCAGAATATACCATTTTTTTTGTGAAACATATAAGAGTAGAGTTTCCACTTTGGGTGCAATCAGCCATTCTGGCGCAAATTGCGCCTGTTTTGAAATGTGTTTTTGCTCCCCAAGCTTCCGCTCAAACTCATTTGCATATTGCCAAACGCAAACTGCCATGAAACAGCGCAAACAGGCAGCATTTTAAAATGTTATTTAAAAAAAAATTTGCTTTAAAAAGTATTCCTTGATATATTTAAGAGTGGTAACTTGCTAAAGTTTGATTAATCACAAAAAATAAGCATTTTACATCACCGTGTCAATCCACCACCTGTGAGTAACCTGATTTTAAATGACTGAAAATGATTTTTTTTAAATATACAAAACTATTTTCTAGTTAGATTGAGGTACAGTAGTGAGTTACTTAGTAAATTAGAAAAAAAACATTCAAAAACTTTTAAAACATACCCATTAGTGTCCTTGCGCCCAAAGTTCCAGCTTAATTGTTGAAGCCTCCTCGAAGGGCTGCAAACGAGCGCAATTAGCAGAAACTCCCAGTGGTGATTAATTCACCCTGGGGGTGTGGCCAGTTTTGTGGGCAGGGCCTGCTTCTAGCGCTATGCTTTTAAAAAACTGCGCAAAAGATCGCGGAAACCCGAGTTGCGCTGAACGCAAATTGCGCTTAAAATTCCACAATCTTTTGCGCTGGTTACGTCGATATCGGGGGAATTGCGCTGAAAAAACCAACACATTCAAGCAGGAACTCCAGGCCATAGAGTTATTTTTTGTACATTTCACAGAAGAATCACAGAATCACAGAAACCCCACAGTGCAGATAGAGGCCATTTCGGCCCATCGAGCCTGCACCGACACATATCCCACCCGATCCCCATAACCCCTACACCAACACATATCCCACCCTATCCCCGTAACCCCACGTATTTAACCCCCCTAACACTAAGGGTCAATTTATCATAGCCAATCAACCTAACCCGCACATCTTTGGACTGTGGGAGGAAACCGGAGCACCCGGAGGAAACCCACGCAAACACGGGGAGAATGTGCAAACTCCACACAGACAGTCACCCGAGGCCGGATTCGAACCCGGGTCCCTGGCGCTGTGAGACAACAGTGCTAACCACTATGCCACCGTGCTGCCCTATTGCTATTGGTATTGTTACAAAACAATTACAGAAATATACAGAACTGAATAGCACTCTTCATTTCACAGTATTTTGTGAATGAACAACAGTTCTGTTATTAACGTTTAAAAGTAAAATCATAATTATTGTATTAAATCTGTAAGTGTTTCCACATGCACTGCGTAGAAGTGAATGCCTTGTGCCTATGCACAAAGCTGTTTTCACATTCTTTCCATAGTTTTAATTTTAACATTGTCAGTCGCAAAGGTTGGAACTGGTTACAACAGTCGGGATTCCGAGAGCTCGCCTGTCAGCATGTTGAGGAAATCTGTAGTGTTTAATTGTTTCATGGTTTCCCCATTATTTTCCCATTGGCCAGCTGCTTACTTGCCTCCACACACTAGTCTCCTGTTTCTTTACAGGGATGGCCTTGAGTAGAGTCACTGACATTATGACCATTGCTACTGTTTTTCTTCACCTGTTTGGAACTGCCTTTCTTGCACCGAGTAATCTAGGCCAAGGATAGTAAAACACACACTGTTGAGGCAACTAAGTTTAAGTAATGGGCATCTCCATGATTCTGATTTGTAATATTGGCCCGTATGCGTTGAAAACCGGTATTTCCGATCTTGACAGATCGGACGCCTGCCCTAGAGAAAGGCCTCTGCGGGGGGAGAGTTCCACTTTCTGCAGAACCTCCGCCTGCTGAAATCACTTAAAAATCTTAAGCCTGATAAAAGCTGCATATGGCCTGCTTTTATCAGCGTAAGAGTTTAAAAAAGTAAAAAATATATATTTTTTCACTCATTTATAATTAAAAAATCCTTTTAAAAAAGGTAAGTTTATTTTTAGCCCTGTAAAAAACTGAAATTTTTTTTCTTCAAAAAATTAAATTTTTGTTTAAAATATTTAATTTAATGTAATTTTAACTCATTTTAAAAATGTGATGGATTTTTTAAAATGTATTTAATGTTTTAGTGTCTTTTTTCAGTGATCCCCATTCATACTTTTGACATGTCTAAAAGTATGAAGGGAGATTCCCTTCTCCTATTGGTTCCCCATGGCCCACGTGATCCCAGGGACGCTTGCGAACCGCCTGCGCCCCTGGGATATGTGGGCCCTGCGCATTTTGACTGTGGAGAGGCCCAGGACCGGACTTCGGGAGCCCTCAGGTAAGGGCGTAGATTTTTTTCCGATAGGAGGCATCTGCACGCAGGAAGCCTCCTATCGGAAATTACGGGCCGTTGTATTTGGGAGTTAAGCTATGTGAGCTATCATGCTGCTTTAATCGCTGGCACACTTCAGAATTTTTTGCCACACAGACCATTTCCAGAAATTCAACACAGCTAAAAGTGCATAGATTACTCCACTGACTGATCTGTCAAATAACATCGAGTTAATTAATGTTATGACAACCCTTTTACAGTGCATTATGTTCCAACATGGTTATAATGGACATTTTAAGACGTTAGGCCTGCAGTGGGTTGGCTCAATAGGTTGAATATAGCTGAAGTTGATAAAGTTGTCTTAATGAGTGATGCGCTATCAATTCTAATAAAAGGCTAGGCAGAGTTCAGAACAACAGGCTTTTATTAACTACTGAATTGCACTTCAGACAGATCAGGACTATGCCTCTAGTGGACGACCGAATGCCAGGAGCTGCCATGCGGCCGCTCTTATACTCGGTAGCCCAGGGGCGGAGTCAGCTGAGGCATAGTCAGGCACAACAGTGAAACAAGAGTGAACGACAACAACAACAACAACAACAGTGAACACAGTGAACTACAGTGGTTTACCACAATGAGTAACTCTGTAGATATGTTGGTGAACTTAATACAAAAATGCCTAATACAAAAATGTCAAGAACCACTAAGGTGGAGATGCACACAGTGGGGCAGGCTGCAATTCTGTCTGTCAGAAGGAATTAAATAGCACTGTCTGATCCACGTCAAATGAAGTGTTAAACATTGCTCCACACACTGCTGGAAGGACACCCAGAATAAATCATCAACAATATATATATATATATATTCATCTGCACTGCTTGGAAGGAGTTATGCCAGACCGTTGTATTGATTCCAATTTTATTAGAAAATTGAAATTGTTCTTGTCAAGGCTTTACAATTTTGTGTCATTTACTGGCGATAAAAGAACAGAGATGCATATCTGGTAGAAATCACTGGGGATGGTGATGTTCCCCATTGTGTGATGAAGTATTTCATTTTCTTTTGCTGTGTCGCACTGATATTAATACATTGATTTATGTCAGACGAGAGCTGAACTCCTTCAACCAATACCAAGCTGAGCCTGGGAGTACAGCATCGTTTTAGTGATGAATATCTGCTTGACAATTGGTTTTCTCAGACACAGCTTAACCAGCAGGAATTGAAATATTACTTGCGTCTATACAGCTTTGACTTTTTTCTCTTCCACACGGAGATTTTAGTCTATGAAATTACAAAATAAAGGCAGATGGTCTGGTAGCTTTGGCACCAGATTGTTTGAATCCGAATGATAGTCGAAGCTGGGATTCAAACTCAAGTCTAATAATACCCTCAGCGAAGGAGGCTTCATACATCTCAGCCAGGCCGCTAAATGGTGGTTCAATTCAATGCAAGTCCTGAAATATGTATTTACCTCTCATTTTACAATTAATAGGTAATGGGCCAATCAGAGTTAAAGGGCGCCATGTTATTGTTGAATTGTTTATTTTCTTTAGTCTTCCCTTCCTCCTAAATCCTTCCATTCTTCCTGCAATCTTCAGGCTTTTTAAAAATCTGAGCCTGGTATCACCTAATCATCATTTCCTGATTTGCCTGGTCTTTCTGTCTACTCTTTTCAAGATTTGTTACTTTCTGATCTATGAACCTTGGCCCTTCACCTCAGTTTCTTGATTGGAAATAAAACATTAGAGCAGCATGTTAGCGCTCAGATACGCTGTGCAATGGAGTGTTAAGGTGCAGCTTTCTGCCAGTACAGTGAGTTCCTAAACAACAGCCATAAAGAAGCAAGCAGCCAGGTGCTTTCATTCAGGTGGAATAAAATGCAGAGGGAAAGTTACCCCCGATTTCACTCTCGCACCTCCTCAGAGCTGGCCTAAGAGTGACATTAGTAGAGATCTTATACTGGGTTGCTTTCCCATTCTTATGATCAGTAAATAGTGAGGAGTTAGGAAGGAGATTAACTAAAATTGGAGGAAATGTAAGATATAAAAATAAAGACATCGCTCTGGATTCCAGGGTATTTTTAATGTTAGCTGTCACTTCCAGTCATTGCTGCCAAGTAGCAACATAAGAATTCGATGACCTTACAGACATCACATCGCAGATCGAGGATTACAACAATTGCACCAACAGGAGGCGTGGAACTGATTGCAGTAAAGCCAAGTTTAAAAATGAAGTTCAACATGAGCTGTAATTTTGTGCGATGAAAGATCACAGCTTGTCACTTTTGAAAGCTTGTCATAAGTTCAACAGTCCCAGAGCTTTGGTTGTTAGCACTTTACAGTCATTCACACATTCACAAGCAATTTAATCCAACTTTAAGAAATTAGAACAAGTGCAATAGATTATAACCATTGACTCATGGTCATTTATACATGGACACCATCCAGGACAAAGCAGCTCGCTTGATTGGCACCCCATCCACCACCTTAAACATTCACTCCCTCCACCACCGGTGTACCGTGGCTGCAGTGTGTACCATCTACAAGCTGCACTGCAGCAACTCGCCAAGGCTTCTTCGGCAGCACCTCCCAAACTCGCAACCTCTTCCACCTAGAAGGACAAGGGCAGCAGGTGCATGGCAACACCACCACCTCCAAGTTCCCCTCCAAGTCACACACCACCCTGACTTAGAAGTATATCGCTGATCTGTCATCGTCGCTGGCTCAAAATCCTGGAACTCCCTCCCTAACAGCACTGTGGGAGTACTTTCACCACACGGACTGCAGCGGTTCAAGAAGGCAGCTCACCACCACCTTCTCAAGGGCAATTAGGGATGGGCAATAAATGCTGGACTTGCCAGCGACGCCCACATCTCATAAACAAATTTGAAAAAAAATTGGTTTGGCCAGTCAGTTCGTAGGGGGACCAACAGCTGGCCTGTAAACGTTCCACTATAGAGGCCAAAGGACACTTGTATTTGCTTTTAAATTAAAAATACTCTTTTTTGGAATTATTGCATGTGGATATTAACCTTTGTTAGGAGATTAAATTCAAAAGGATTCTTGAGAGTACAAATTGTATATGGCTTCACTTGGCCCAGATTTCTTTCTCATTCATGCTTATGTTAGAGGCAGGAGCAGTGCCACTGAGGGAAGGACTATAAGTTGTAGTAATAGCTGCACTGGTCCATAAAACATAACCTCTCTCACTGGTAGAAATACAACAAGCCTCTGATTGGCTTTCTCTGCACCATCAGCAGTATCAGCAGAGAAAGTGGATGATTAGCACATTGGCAGACAATTCACTTGCCCAAACCTGTATGGTGTGCCTGTGACATCAATGGGATAGGAGAAATGGGGAGCTTCATAGTTATTTCTTGCTATACACAGTTATTAAGAAAATGAGAAATCTCATAGGCCAAATGGCCTTTTCTCACCTCATGCTTTATTTCATATAGATTGGGCTAACCAAATTAGTAACAATACTGTGGAGGAGGAATTCCTGGAGTGTATACGAGATGGTTTCCTGGACCAATATGTCGAGGAACCAACTAGAGATCAGGCCATCTTAGACTGGGTATTATGTAATGAGAAAGGATGAATTAGCAATCTTGTTGTGCAAGGCCCCTTGGGTCGGAGCGATCATAATATGATAGAATTCTTCATTAAGATGGAGAGTGAAGTAGTTGGCTCAGAGACTAGGGTCCTGAATTTAAATAAAGGAAACTACGATGGTATGAGGCACGAGTTGGGTAGGATTGATTGGGGAATGTTACTCAAAGGGTTGACGGTGAATAGGCAATGGTAAACCTGAGGATTGGGAGCAGTTTAGGATTCAGCAAAGGAGGACAAAGGGATTAATTAGGAGGGGGAAAATAGAGTATGAGAGTAAGCTTTCAGGGAACATAAAAACTGACTGTAAAAGCTTTTATAGATATGTGAAGAGAAAAAGATTGGTGAAGTCAAGCGTAGGTCCCTTGCAGTCAGAATCAGGGGAATTTATAATGGGGAACAAAGAAATGGCAGACCAATTAAATACATACTTTGGTTCTGTCTTCACAAAGGAGGACACAACTAACCTCCCAGAGATGTCAGGGAACATAGGGTCTAATGAGAGGGAGGAACTGAAAGAAATCAGTATTTGTAGGGAAATGGTGTTAGGGAAATTGACGGGATTGAAGGCCGATAAATCCCCAGGGCCTGATAATCTACATCCTAGGGTACTTAAGGAAGTGGCCCTAGAAATAGTAGATGCATTGCTGGTCATCTTCCAAAATTCGATAGACTCTAGAACAGTTCCCATGGATTGGAGGGTAGCTAATGTTACCCCACTATTCAAAAAAGGTGGTAGAGAGAAAACGGGGAATTACAGACCGGTAAGCCTGACATCGGTAGTGGGGAAAATGCTAGAATCCATTATAAAAGATGTAATAGCAGAGCACTTGGAAAACAGTGACAGGATCGGACAAAGTCAATATGGATTGACAAAAGGTAAATCGTGCTTGACTAATCTACTGGAATTTTTTGAGGATGTAACTGGTAGAATAGATAAGGGAGAACCAGTGGATGTGGTGTATTTGGACTTTCAGCAGGCTTTCGATAAGGTCCCGCATAAGAGATTAGCGTGTAAAGTTAAGGCACATGGGATTGGGGGCAAGGTACTGGTTGGCAGACAGGAAGCAAAGAGTTGGAATAAATGGCTCTTTTTCCGTGTGGCAGGCAATGACTAGTGGGGTACCGCAGGGATCGGTCCTAGGACCCCAGCTATTCACAATATATATAAATGATCTAGACGAGGGAACTAGATGTAATATCTCCAAGTTTGCAGACGACACAAAGCTGGGTGGGCGTGTGTGCTGTGAGGAGGATGCCGAGAAACTCCAGTATGATTTGGACAGGTTGGGTGATTGTGCAGAAGCATGGCAGATGCAGTTTAATGTGGATAAATGCGAGGTTGTCCACTTTGGTGGCAAAAACAGGAAGGCAAATTATGATCTGAACGGCAATAGATTGGGAGAAGGGGAAGTGCAACGAGACCTGGGTGTCCTTGTGCACCAGTCGCTAAAGGTAAGCATGCAGGTGCAGCAGGCGGTTAAGAAGGCAAATGGTATGTTGGCCTTTGTAGCGAGAGGGTTCGAGTCCAAGAACAAGGACGTCTTGCTGCAGTTGTACAGGGCCTTGGTGAGACCACATCTTGAGTATTGTGTGCAGTTTTGGTCGCCTTATCTGAGGAAGGATGTTCTTGCCATGGAGGGAGTGCAGCGAAGATTCACCAGACTGATACCTGGGATGGCAGGAGTGACGTATGAGGAGAGATTGGGTTGATTGGGCTTATACTCGCTGGAGTTTAGAAGAATGAGAGGGGATCTCATTGAAACTTATAAAATTCTAACAGGACTGGACAGACTGGATGCAGGAAGGATGTTCCCGATGGCCGGGGAGTCCAGAACCAGGGGTCTCAGTCTAAGGAAAAGCGGTAAGCCATTTAGGACAGAGATGAGGAGGAATTTCTTCACCCAGAGAGTGGTGAACCTGTGGAATTCTCTACCACAGAGGCAGTGGAGACCAATTCATTAAATATATTCAAGAAGGAGTTGGATATATTTCTTAAGGCTAAAGGGATCAAGGGATATGGGGAGAAAGCAGGGACAGGGTACTGAATTTGGATGATCAGCCTTGATCTCAGTGAATGGCGGAGCAGGCTCGAGAGGCCGAATGACCTACTCCTGCTCCTATCTTCTATGTTTCATTTTCAGTGTTATCATGCCAAGTGCTTTCTGTGGTTACAGCGTTCCTGAGGTGAAATTCCCACCAAAGAAATGCTGGCATACAACCGGCAAAGGTATGTTAGGAAAAGTGAATACGAAACTTCGGTCAGACTTTGGAGAACACTTGGTAATTTTATGCAAAAGCACAATGTAGACAAAGGGCAGCATGATCAGTGTTCAACTAGGCTCTGATGAATTGCTCCGGGGTGTATTCTCCTCCAGTTTCTAATATGAGTGAAAAACCAGTGCGAGTATAAAATGGAAACCTCTCTTGTGTAATGAATCTAATAATGGAAATAAAGTGGCAGAATCTGCCACTGGCAACACAAAGAAAGATCTGATCAATCTCGAGCATTGCAGATATGATGCATAAAAAGTTATTACCTTCACTGATGATTGACCATTTCATTCATATTCCTGTATTTTTTTGTAACTAAGTACATTTTGTGCCTGATTTATTTTGTGAATAGCTGTACATTTTAGTAGGGAAATACACTGTCTAAACTACGTGGCGTTCTGTTGTGTACTACAGGTTTAAATAATAACTTACTGCCTGCATACCATTTTAGTCCAGAAATAATTGAACAGAAGAAATAGCCACTTTGCCTTCAATTTGGGTGTTAGAGTAACAAGCTGATAATTAACCAAGCGTCTCTTTCTTTTCAGCAACTATCGTTTTAAATGAGCTCAACTGGACTGCAGCACTGGATCATGTTTTCAAGCGTAACAAAGATGAAGACCCCACATTAATGTGGCAAGTGTTTGGCAGTGCCACTGGCCTGGCTAGATATTATCCAGGTAAACAAAACTTTACAAAATGAACAAATAAATAATATATTGGTACTGGGAGTTGCAGTTCCCAAGTGGTACTGTGTGTGTGTGTGTGTGTATATATATATATATATATATATATACAACTACTACCTTTCACTGTATGAAGTTGCATATTTAAATCCCTGTAAAAAACAAAAGTGGATGGAATCATGCCAAGAATTCTGGATGTTATTGCAGTTTCACACGCCTCAGTTACTAAAAGCATTTTGCTGAAATCCTAATCTTTGGAGTTAATGTAAAACAGGATTGTGTCGATCTTCTTTTGACTTGCTGTAGTTGATCCTATTTATTTGCAATTCAATCTCATCTATTTAATTGTGGAGCAGACCCTTTTCCTGACAGTAATACAGATTTGCTGGGATAAATGCATTAGAAAAATAAGCTGGTTTTCACATTGCTATCTTATTCTGTAGCTTAATCAGTGTTGTTGCATTTTTATATTCACTTCATTGAACCCCTCCCTCCAAATTTATACGGAATATCTCAATCTCCCATGGTGTTGCACACTGTAAGTCAAGACCATGGGGGTGACCTTAACTCTCCCTGCTCGGTGGGAACAGAACGGGCCAGCAGTTAAAATGGAGCGGTCTCCTTTGCCCGCTCTGCTCCTGCTGATCTTTGATTTTAACGCCGTTGGCTTTGGCGACAGATGGGCTGCTCGCCGGACTCAGGTGGGAACCTCGGGTATAAATCCGGATTTCAACAGTTGCATGTTAACTGGGGCCTGAGCGATGAAGGCACAACATTTTCCCCACCAGGTCAGCAGCTGGTGAGAAGGACAAAGAGATCCTCCAGGTATGTGAGGGCCTCTTCGTAAACTTGTCATGCTGCAGTTACACCCTCCCACTAGTGGTGACACTGAAGCACCCACTGGCATTGTAATTATAGTGTGACAAATTTACATGGGTAGTTTCAATTATAATTGCAGACATAGAAATTTACAGTAGAAAAAGTTGACAGGAAATGTACACAAACGTAAGATTTTTTAATATATTATAGATGAATCTACTGACCTACAGTTAGTTTTAACACTTAAGTTAATGACCCAACATCAAGGTCAATAGTGGTAATTGGAGATTGACTCAAAATCCTTGAAGCTTGGTCAATAATCTACTTTTGGAATTGATTTTAGTTGTTCAATAAAGTCAGATGAACTTTCATACTGGCTTTATTGTAGAGGGAGCAGGGATTATTTAATGGATCCTCAGGATAACCCAAAACATTTCACAGTCAATTGACAAGTTCCTGTTGTTTTATAGGTTAATTTGTACACAACAAAGCCACACACACACAATAATGAATTAAATGACTAGTTATCTGTTTTTGGTTGTGTTGGTTGAAGGGTGAATGTTAGCCTACCTGAACAAGCAGACAGGACTTTGGTTTAACATCTCATCTGAAGGACGGCATCTTTAAGAATGTAGCATTCCCTCAGTACTGCTTCCAAGTGTCAGCTAGCATTTTTGTGCTTCGGAGCAAGGCTTGAACTCATCACCTTCTGACTCTGAAGCAATATTGACACTCGGGATTATGGTTGAAAAGTGCAAAAACGATGAGGCTCAATGATGAAATCCATCAGTGTTTTTTTTAATTCTTTGACTATCTCGTAACTATTTCCAGAATCAGAAATAATTGATTGCTGAATTAGTAATTTGTACCCTGCCCTCAACATTATAAAGGCTGCTATTAATAGTTAAAGTAAACATAAGATCTCGGCACACATATACAATTTGTCAAGATCCACGATTTTGTCTGTGCATCACATTAGACTGAATGGGATTAAATATAAATTCAATGTGACTTATTGAGCAGCTGAGCCATACAGAATAGGAAGGTCCCAAGTTTTCTGTGCTGAGCTAGCTGCTATTAGCAGGGGTGGAGGTAGTGTTGCTGCAGTTGGCTTTAGTATGTCGAGTTTAGGGAGAGGAAATTAGCCAGGGCTCTGTTCCTCCTCACTTTCCAATCATTCCTGTTGGAAGTGCTCAGGTATGGATATCTGGTGAGCACTGATTTGTGCTCAGCTGTGATTTCTCCCCCCCACCCCGCCCCACCGCAGTTTCATGACATACCAATACTCACTGTTGAGCCATAGATTTGAACAATGATCACTTGAGAAAGATGAGAGTGAGCATCTCCCCACGAACCCTCCCCCCAGTAAAGAGTCAGGGGGAAAAGGGGGCGGGGGAGGGGGGAGAGAGCAATAACAAGGTAACAAGGGGATAAAAATACAATTAGAATTTTAAAAAAAATATTGGACACCTGTTGGTGACTGCAATGCTGAGATGTAACATGGGTTAGATTATGTCTTAAAGCCTGTTACCAAAAATCAAGCAATTTATAGCCGTTCTGTGAACCCAGAGATTAATCAGCATCTTGATCCATTCCCTGGCATCAGTATAACTATATGGCCTGTATTTTCCGATCGGAGGCTTCCTGTGTGCGGAGGCCTCTGATCTGGAAAAAAATCTACGCCCTTACCTGAGGGCACCAGAAGTCTGGCCATTCCTGGGCCTCTGCTCTACGAAATGTGCAGGGCCCAGGTATCCCAGGGACGCAGGCGGTTCACAAGTATCCCTGGAATCACGTGAGTCATGGGGAACCAATGGGATAAGGGAATCTCCCTTCATACTTTTAACAGCTTAGACCTATCAAAAGTATGAATGGAGATCACTGAAAAAACACATCAAAACATTAAATAATTTTTTTTTAATCACATTTTTAAAATGAGTTAAAATTACATTAAATTAAATATTTTAAACAAAAATTTAATTTTTTGAAAAAATAATTAAAGTTTTTTTACGGAGCTTAAACTTACCTTTATAAAAAGCATTTTTTTTAAAAATTATACATGAGTGAAAACATTTTTTTTTACTTTTTAAACTCTTATGCTGGTAAAAGCAGGCCTTACGCCTTTTACCAGGCATAAGATTTTGAAGTGATTTCAGCGGGCGGAGGTTCTGCAGAAAGCGGAACTATCCGCCCGCAGAGGCCCTTCTCCAGGGCAGGCGTGTGATCTGTCAAGAGGATTCTTGACAGATTGGAAATGCCGGTTTTCAGCGCATGCGCTGTGCATGCCTGAAACTGGCACATGCGAGGTCACTATGGGTGTGTACACAGCTCGTACACACCCGTAGGCATCGGAAAATATGGGCCATTAAGTTTTCTGTGCAGTTACCAACTACCCCTATGCTCCATGTCCTTAATACGTGATGGCATTTGTATAAGAGGATTACTGACTGTGACACCATTACTGCTGGTTTACTGAAGAATAATCTGCAGTTGTTGAAAATTCTTTGTCCAGTATAATGAGATCATCGATTGGTAGTTTCATGTCTCAGTACATCTCTGCTGGTTTGAGATTGATTTTGCTGAACTAACGTCAGTTGGTATGTTACACATTAATGTGACTAGAGTATTGGAGGATTGGCATTGTTTAAGCTACCATAACCAAAAGGCACCATTGGCTGATATGATTGGATCATTATTTGCATCAATGGTTGTTAATGGTCAGTTTTTGAATTTGCTTTCAGGGGAGGTACTGAGTAGAAGCCAAGGAGGGGTAAACCATCACGCAAGTCATCCAGAATGCTCTTCACCATTTCCTAGTGAGCAACTCAAGAATTGCATTCCGAGATGCCAGGGGGCAGATGGTTTGCCCACCCTTTATGTCAGGAACTATATAAAAGGAAATGTACCGCAATACAACTTCATGGAGAACCCTGTTTACAAACACTTTACTGAAATGGGTGCCCTTGAAAGACACAGGACATGGATTTTTTCATCGCAACGCATGCTCTAGAGTATTGAGAACAATCTGCATGCTGGTACAACATCTTGTTTGTCTGTGTTTGCAGCAGCCATTGGATGCACCATCTGTTCTTGTTACAGATGATCCTATCTCCACTCTATTGTATACAATCTAATAATGAATTCAAATATATTCACCGCCCAGTGATGAATGATTTTTCACTAACGACAATGCATAAAACCAAGAAGTGGAGGCGTAATTTACATATATTACATTGGGGTTGGTAATTAATATGGGACTGCTTTCTGAGATAGTAAACCATAAAAATAGAAAGTTAGTAACAAATTGTAGTCATGTGCAGGCCCCAAAAGAAAGTGGGTTAAAAAGATGCATTGGACAGAACATAATTTTTTGTGCGTAACATTAGCTAATTAATGTCTTATTCATCGTTGGTTTCAGATAGGATACTGAAGCCAAGTGCCTCCTTAAAAGAAATAGAGGTGGTCAGAAAACAAAAATGTTACCAGATGGGCATACACTTTTGTGGGTAGGGCAGCGCAGCATGAAATGTAAACAAGCAGTGAATAGAGTAATGAGATAAAGAAGGAAATTGAATGAATGTCCAACAACAACTTGCATTTATATAGTGCCTTTAATGTAGGAAAACTTTCCAAGGGGCTTCACAGAGGCACAGTCAGAAATAAGTGATTGCCAAGCCAAAGGAGATACTGGGGGGGTTGACCAAATGTTAGGTCAAAGAGGAGGGTCTTAAAAGATGAGAGGAGAGGGGGAGAGGTGTAGGGGCACAAAGAGTTCCAGGAAATGAGGCAGAAGAACATCCGCCAATGGTGGGGCAAAAGGAGGGGGCGTGCAAAATGGCCAGAGTCAAGGGAGCAGAGATCTGGGGCGTTGTAGGGCTGGAGGAGGTTATAGAGATACAGAGAGGTGAGGCCAGGAAGATTTAACTTCGAGGATGAGAATTTTAAATTGGAGGTATTTGGGGACCAGGTCAGTCGGGGTGATGGTGAGCGGGATTTGTTGCAGGATAAGATACGGGCAGCAGAATGTTGGATGGGCTGAACTTTGGATGGGAGACCAGCCAGGAGAACATTTGAATAGTCGGGTCATGGGGTGACAAAGGCATGGCTGAGTTTTCAGCAGTAGATGGACTGAGGCAGAGGCAGGTGATGTTACAGAGGTCGAAAGTAAGTGGTCATTGTGATGGAGAAGATACTGGGTGGAAACTCAGCTCAGGGTCAAATTGGATGCCGAGGTTGAGAAAAGTCTGATTCCGCTTGAGACGGAAGAGGGCTTGAATCAATGGCAAGGGTACAGAGTTTTGATTGGAGCCAAAGCTGATGACTTTGGTCTTCCCAATGTTTAGCAGGAGAAAATTGTGACTCATCCAAAGCTGGATGTTTGACCAGAGGGCTGACAATAAAGAGGCAGTGGAGGGCTCAAGAGCGGTGGTGGAGAGGTGGAGCTGGATGTCATCTGCATACATGTGGAAGCTGACCCCATGACTTTGGATGATGTCACCAAGGGGCAGCATGTAAATGAAGAAGAGGAGTTGACCAAGTATGTAACTTTGGGGGACTTCAGAGGTAAGGGTATTGTCGGGGTGAGGCAGGGTTGGAAATCTGATTAGAGACATTGGGCTGGATTTTCATTCAGCAGTCGGGATGGAGGCGGGACTACAACGTTCGGGTTGTAGTCCCGCCTCCATCGAGATGTGGCCAATCCACGCGATTTTCGCTTGATTGACCTTGTTGAGCCCACCCAGCGGGCTCAGCAGGCCAATTAAGGGCCACCCGGCAACAGGTGACGTCACAGACTGAAATTTCGTCTGTCAAGACGTGTTGACAGATGAAATATCAGTGTTTCACAGCTGTTTGAAGCTGTCAAACACTGACAGTCTTACTTCTAACCTGAGTCCTTCTACGCAGACTCAGTTAGAAATCTCGCCGGCACTGAAAGCTGCAGGCTGTCACTTTTGACAGATCACAGCCATTTTGCTTTCTGTGCCGGCTGAATGATGGACTCTTGAAGCTTAGAGGAAGGAAGGCTGTAAAGGTAAGCACAGGTAATTTAAACTTCTTTACACACTTTAAACACACCAAACACACTTACCTTTGCACTCATGCACCCACCACTCACCTGAACACCGACATCTCGACCCCTCCAAGTCCTTCAACCCGACAGCCCGACTCCTCTAACCTGCTGTGGTTTGGAGCCGTCAGGAATCCCACACGACAACCTTCAAAATAGGGATTAGGCTAAAAACTGCCTGTTAACTACCTGTTAACAGGTAGTTAATTGGCACTAATCCCTTCCCGCCTCAGGTCGGCGGGTCCCAGTGCGGGGCGGGTACCCGCCTCCTTTGAAACTTACATGGAGGCGGGTTTTGGGCGGGATGGTGTCGGGGACCCCGAATTCGGGATTTTAGCCCCCCGCATGCCTAAAAGCCCGCCTCACGGCACACTGAAAATCGACGCCATTCAAACAGGGAGTTGCAGGACAGATGGACAGATTCTGGAGGCAACAACATGCTCAACTTCGGAGCTATAAAATGTTTATTCAAAGGAGTAATCCAGAATAATGTATTGCAGTGGCTTTCAGTGCCAGCCGAAAAAACATACAGCACTAATCAGGAGATCAGAGTGGTATGATGAGTGTTTCATTTCAAAATAATATATTTTTTATAAAACTTAGATATGAGGGGCAACAACTGTTGTTCCCATGAATACTCTAGGAGGAGGCTATGATCAGACCTGTTCTTGAAGTACTCCTTTAAATGGAAAATATGTAAGTTAAAGTCCAAACTAAAATCGCATTGGCATTACTAATAGTTATTCTAAAGTTGTACAAAATTAAAATGGACGAGTAGAATCATAGAATCATAGAATGGTTAAAGCACGGAAGAAGACAATTCAGCTCATCGAGCCTGTGCCGGCTCTCTGCAAGAGCATTTCAGCTAGTCCCACTCCCCCGCCCTTCCCCGTAGCCCTGCAAATTTCTTTCTTTCGGGTACTTATCCAACTCCCTTTTGAAAGCAGTGATTGAGTCTGCCCCCACCACCCTTTCAGGCACTGCATTCCAGATCCTAACCACTCGCTGAGTAAAATAGTTTTTTCTTACATCGCTTTTGGTTCTTTTGCCAGTCAGCTTAAATCTATGTCCTCTGGTTCTCAACCCTTCTGCCAATGGGAACAGTTTCCCTCTATCTACTCTGTCCAGACCCCTCATGATTTTGAATACCTTTATCAAATCTCCTCTCAATCTTCTCTGCTCCAAGGAGAACATCCCCAGTTTCTCCAGTCTATCAATGTAACGGAAGTCCCTCATTCCTGGAATCATTCTCGTAAATCTTTTCTGCACCGTCTCTAAGGCCTTCACATCCTTCCTAAAGTGTGGTGCCCAGAACTGGAGACAGTGCTCCAGTTGGGGGCCGAACCAATGTTTTATACAGGTTCATCATAATTTCCACACTTTTGTACTCTATACCTCAATTTATGAAGCCCAGGATCCCATAAGCCTTTTTAACTGCTTTCTCAACCTGCCCTGCCACCTTCAACGATTTGTGCACACATACCCCCAGGTCTCTCTGCTCATGCATCCCCTTGAGGATTATACCATTTAGTTTATATTGCCTCTCCTCATTCTTTCTACCAAAATGTATTACTTTGTAGGAATGGAGGTTCCTATCGAAAAGACTGAGTTCGACTCAGGCAATTAAAACAATGAACTTTAATGGAACAAAACAGGTTTTAACTAGAAACTGCTGGAATACATCGAATACAGGTCTGCTCTCCTTGCAGGCTCCACGAGGACTGATCCTCTGGTCTGAAAGCTGACGTCATGATGTCATCACGTTCTTCCCGCCATTGGGGAATCACGTGGCTAACGGCATGACATCATCACGTTGAAACCGCGCTGTAAAGGTAACTAGACATTGTACAGTCAAACAGGGTAATTAAAGGTACAGACACAGACAGTAACTACATTGCTGTTAAAGGAATTATGTACAACCGCTCTGAGTCCTTTGGTGGTTCCGCCACATGCGCCCCCCCAGAAATGTCTTTAACAGAAAAAGTGAGACGAGGGGGAGGTCTGACAAGTCTGTCTGATCGACTTCGATAACCTGGCAGAGGAAGTTGATGACCGGTGGTCGAGCTGGCAGTCGATTGTGGTTGAGCAGGCGCGGCGAGCGTGGTCGAGTTGGCGGGCGGCTTTGGTTGATCTGGCGCGGCGGCTGCAGGCGGTCGGCCACGTTTCGGTGGTTGAGCGACGATGACTGGATGGTCCAGGTCCAGGTGAGCCGGCTTCAATCAGTCTACCGAGATGTGATCCGGCTTTCCTCCGACGTCTACCGAAAAGGATTTGTCTCCTGGTTCGATGACGCGGAAAGGACCAGTGTAAGGGGGCTTGAGCGGATCCCGGTGAGCGTCGTGGCGGATGAATACATACTCAGCATTCTTCAGTTCCACTGGCACGTGGGAGTTCTGTAAGCCGTGATTTGATGTAGGCACCGGAGCGAAGCATCTGCCCGCTTCCTGGTGGCTAACGAGTTGCTGGGAGGCGGACCATGGCTCTGTGGGAGAAGGGAGGAAATCTCCTGGTACTCGGAGAGGTTGGCTGTAGACGAGTTCAGCTGAGGACGATTGCAGGTCTTCTTTGGGTGCCGTACGAAGACCCAACAGGACCCATGGAAGTCTGTCCACCCATCCTGCACCTTGAAGACTGGCCCGAAGGGCGGCTTTAAGCGACCTGTGGAATCGCTCGCAAAGGCTGTTCGCCTGTGGATGATAGGCGGTGGTGCAATGAAGTTTGGTGCCGAGCCCCTGAGCTACAGCGTTCCAAAGCTCTGAGGAAAATTGTGGCCCACGGTCAGAAGAGATGTCCGCCGGTACCCCGAAACGGGCAACCCAACAGGAGATGAAAGCTCTAGCGACGTCTGCCGAAGTGGTGGAAACCAAAGGAATTGCCTCCGGCCACCTAGTGGTGTGGTCCACCATGGTGAGGAGATGAGTATAACCCTGAGAAGGCGGAAGTGGCCCCACAAGGTCCACATGCACATGGTCGAAGCGATGCTCCAGAACAGCGAACGTAGCCACTGGAGCTTTAACATGACGCTGGACTTTGGCCTTCTGGCAGACTATGCAGGTATTAGCCCAGTCACGGACATCGAGGTGCATACCTTTCCAGACGAACTTCGCCGACATAAGCCATTGTGAAGCCTTCATCCCAGGGTGCGACAACCCGTGTATGGCATCATACACCTTCCGGCGCCATGTGACCGGCACGATAGGTCGGGGAATGCCCATTGAGACGTCGCAAAGAAGCGTGGCGCCTGTGGCCTGGAAAGAGACGTCGGTTGCTTGGAAACTAGAGGGGACGGTTCTGTATGATTGGACCTCAGTGTCCGAGGCCTGATCTGCAGCCATGAGGGCGTAGTCGATCCCCAGGTGAACCGCGTGGACCGTCGCACGGGAGAGGCAATCCGCCACCAGGTTGTCCTTACCAGACACATGTTGAATGTCCGTGGTAAATTCGGAAATAAACGTCAAGTGACGTTGTTGACGAGCGGACCACGGATCGGCGGTCTTGGCCATGGCGAACGTAAGAGGTTTGTGGTCAACAAAAGCCGCGAAGGGACGTCCTTCCAATAAGAACCGGGAATGGCGAGGAAAAGGGCCAGTAGCTCCCGATCGAAGGTGCTGTATTTTTTTTCATTTTTCCGTAGTTGACGGCTGAAAAACGCCAGCGGTTGCCACGTGCCGTTGCCCCACTGCTCTTGCACTGCGCTGATGGCGTAGTCTGACGCGTCCATGGTAAGGGCGATGGTGGCACCTGGAAGTGGGTGCACCAGCATGGTTGCGTTGGCCAAAGCGCTCTTGGTGTTGACGAACGCCTGGTCCATCTCGGCTGTCCAGCTGATTGGATCCTTACCGGACTTGCCCTTGAGGGCCCCGTACAAGGGTTGCATAAGCTGAGCCGCCTTAGGGACAAAACGGTGATCGAAGTTGACCATCCCCAGAAACTCTTGCAAGGCCTTGACAGTTGGCGGGTGCGGGAAAGAGGTAACCGCTTCCACCTTCATCATTAAGGGGACGGCGCCGTCCGATGTTATGCGATGTCCCAAGAAATCGATCTTCTGCAGGCCGAACTGGCACTTGGCCGGGTTGATGATTAAACCGTGCTGGCTGAGGCGCGTAAAGAGGGTACGCAAATGGGAGATGTGCTCTTCCTTGCTAGCACTGGCGATGAGAATGTCGTCAAGGTAGATGAAGATGAAGCGTAGGTCTCGGAGCACGGAGTCCATTAAACGCTGGAACGCCTGTGCTGCATTTTTCAAGCCAAATGGCATCCGCAGGAACTCAAAGAGGCCGAAAGGGGTGATGACTGCGGTTTTAGGGACGTCTTGCGGGTGCACGGGAACCTGGTGCTACCCCCGGACGAGGTCGACTTTAGAAAAGATAGAATTTCCCGCCAAATGGGCCAAGAAATCCTGATCAACCGGCGGTGCCGGACATCGACGAGGAGGCTGTTGGCACACACAAAATCCGCCCCTAGGATGGCCTGTGAGACTGTGGCCGTGACGAATTCCCAACAGAAGCGCTGACCGCCGAAACAGACTTGGACCCGCCGCTTTCGGAAAGTTTGAATTGCTGCGCCATTAGCCGCTATGAGGGAAAAACCGAGGTTCCCAGCCTGCATATCGAGCTTCGACGCAGGTAGAATGCTACACTGTGCCCCGGTGTCACAAAGAAAACGTCGACCCGATAGGGAATTGGTGATATAAAGAAGTTTCCCCGTAGATCCGACGGCCATCGCAACCACGGAGCGCCCGTTAGACCCGGTCCTCCTTCGCCAGGAATGCTGCAGGAGCTTTGTTGTTTTTTTTGGGGGCGAAAAACTGCAGGGGGAGTGGCAGCATCGTGCTTTTGCGCCAAAACGGGCATGGTAGGAGCACCAGCCCGCTGCAGGAGGAGCTGGAACCGCGCCTGTGGGGGATGGGTGCCTCGTGGCCGCGCAGCATTGCTGGGTTACCGTGAAAATCTTATCGGCTTCGGCAGCAAGCTCGGCGCAGTCTGTAATGTCGGATCTGGCTAGGGCAGCCTGTACCTGCTCCAGCATTTGGTAGAGGAAAAGCTCCCGGAAGAGGAAGCATTCCGGTTCGGCACCCAAGAGCGTGAGCATTTGGCTCATGAGCTCGGACGGTTTGGAGTCCCCAAGGCCAGACATCGTGATGAGCCGGCGAGCGCGCTCTGACTTCGAGAGCCCGAAGACCTGAAGCAACCGCGCCTTAATCGCATCATACTTGCTGTCAGTAGGAGGACTACCGAGGAGGCTGATGATCCGTGAGGCAGTTGCGCTGTCGAGGGCGGAGACCACGTAATAATAACGGGTCTGATCCGCGACGATGTTCCTGATGGCGAACTGGGCTTCAGCCTGGATAAACCAGGCGCCTGGTTGTTGCTCCCAGAACTGTGGCAGTTTCAGAGTCACGGCGTTCGTGTCCATGATGAATCTTCCACGAAAATTGTTCGTAAAAGTTGGGGTCACCAATGTAGGAACGGAGGTTCCTATTGAAAAGACTGCGTTCGACTCAGGCAATTAAAACAATGAACTTTAATGGATCAAAACAGGTTTTAACTAGAAACTGCTGGAATACATCGAATACAGGTCTGCTCTCCTTGCAGGCTCCACGAGGACTGATCCCCTGGTCTGAAAGCTGACGTCATGATGTCATCACGTTCTTCCCGCCATTGGGGAATCACGTGACTAACGGCATGACGTCATCACGTTGAAACCGCGCTGTAAAGGTAACTGGACATTGTACAGTCAAACAGTGTAATTAAAGGTACAGACACAGACAGTAACTACATTGCTGTTAAAGGAATTATGTACAACCGCTCTGAGTCCTTTGGTGGCTCTGCCACAACTTCTCACTTTTCCGTGTTAAATTTCATCTGCCACGTGTCCGCCCATTTCACCAGCCTGTATTCTGCAGAATTCTGCAGTTCTGTAGAAGGGTTTCGACCTGAAACGTTGACTCTCTTTCTCTCTCCACGGATGTTGCCTGGCCTGCTGAGTTTTTCTCGCATTTTCTGTTGTTATTTTGTTCACCACTACTCTCTGTTTCCTGTCACTGAGCCAATTCTGTATCCACGCTGCCGCTATCTCTTTTATTCCATGAGCTTGCTGGCAAGCCTATTATGTGGCACTTTGTCGAACGTCCTTTGGAAATCCATCTATACCATGTCAACTGCATTGCCCTCATCAACCCTCTCTGTTACCTCATCAAAGAACTCAATGAAGTTAGTTAAACACGATTTGCCTTTAACAAATCCGTGCTGGCTCTCTTTAATTAATCCACACTTGTCCAAGTGACTGTTAATTTTGTCCCTGATTACTGTTTCTAAAAACTTCCCCATTACTGAGGTCAAACTGACTGGCCTGTAGTTGCTGGGTTTATCTTTATACCCTTTTTTGAACAATGTTGTAACATTTGCAATTCTCCAGTCCTCTGGCACCACCCCCGTATCTAAGGAGGATTGGAATATTATGGCCAGTACCTCCGCGATTTCCTCCCTCAATTCCCTCAGCATCCTAGGATGCATCCCATCCGCTCTTGGTGACTTATCTACTTTACGTGCAGCCAGCCTTTCTAATACCTTCTCTTTATCAATTTTTATCCTACCAAGTATCTCTGTTACCTCCTCCTTTACTATGTCTATGGCAGCATCCTCTTCCTTGGTGAAGACAGATGCAAAGTACTCGTTTAGTACCTCAGCCATACCCTCTGCCTCCATGCGTAGGTCTCCTTTTTGGTCCCTAATCGGCCCCACCCCTCCTCTTACTACCCTTTTTAGTATTTATATGCCTATAGAAGACTTTTTGATTACCTTTTATGTTGGCTACCATTCTATTCTCATACCCCTCTCTTTTCCCCTCTTAGTTTCTTTTTCACCTCCTCCTTTCTATATATAGCTTGATTCTCAGATTAATTTGCAACCTGACATCTGTCATACGCACTCTTTTTCTGCTTCATCATATTCCCTATCTCTTTCGTCATCCATGGAGCCCTGACTTTAGTTGCTCTGCCTTTCCCCCTAGTGGGAATGTGCCTCAACTGTACCTGAACTATTTGCTCTTTAAAAGCAGCCCATTGTTCCATTACAGTTTTGCCTGCCAATCTTTGATTCCAGTTTACCCGAGCCAGATCTGTTCTCATCCCGCTGAAATTGGCCTTCCCCCAGTTAAACATTTTTACTCTAGATTGCTCCCTGTCCTTTTCCATAGCTAATCTAAACCTTATGATACTATGATCACTGTTCCCTGAATGTTCACCGACTGACACTTGCTCCATTTGACCTACCTCATTCCCCAGGACCAGATCCAGCCTCCTTCCTTGTTGGGCCAGAAGCATACTGATCAAGAAAGTTCTCCTGAACACACTTCAGAAATTCTTCCCCTTCTCTGCCCTTAACAGTATTACGATCCCAGTCTATATTAGGACAGTTAATGTCCCCCATTATTACTACTCTATAGTTCTTGCACCTCTCTGTAATTTTTCTGCAAATTTGCTCCTCCATATCTTTCCCACTATTTGGTGGTCTATAGATTAAACGTAGTAATGTAATGGCACCTCTATTATTTCTTAACTCTAGCCATATAGATTCTGTCCTTGACCCCTCCAGGACATCCTCCCTCTCCAGCACTGTAACATTCTCCTTAACCAATACTGTCACACCACCTCCTATCTCTCGTTCCCTAGCTTTCCTGAACACTTTAAAACCAGGAATATTTAATACCCAATCCTGCCCTTTATTGAGCCAGGTCTCTGTTATTGCCACAACATCATATTCCCATGTGGCTATTTGTGCCTGCAGTTCACTTACTTTGTTTACTACGCTTTGTGCATTCACATACATACACTGTAAACCCATCTTACACCATCCTGTATTCTCTCTTAGTTTGACCCCACCTAATACCTTACTATTTCTTACTTTAGTACTCTCTGCCTCTCCCACTCCTTTGAGCACTTTATTTTCCCTTTCTAATGTTACACCCTGGTGCCCATCCCCCTGCCAAATTAGTTTAAACCCTCCCCAACAGCACTAACAAACCTCCCCACGAGGATATTGGTTCCAGACCTGTTGAGGTGCAACCCGTCCGGCCTGTACAGGTCCCACCTCCCCCAGAACCGGTCCCAATGCCACGCATTCATCTGCTCTATCCTCCTATTTCTATACTCACTAGCGTGTGGCACCGGGAGTAATCCAGAGATTACTACCTTTGAGATCCTGCTTTTTAATCTCTTTCCTAGCTCCCTGAAATCTGCCTGCAGGACCTCATCCCTCTTTTTCTACCTATGTTATTGGTACCGAAATGGACCATGACGTCTGGCTGTTCACCCTCCCACCTCAGAATGTTCTGCTGTCGCTTGGTTACATCCTTGACCCTGGCACCAGGGAAACAAGATACCAACCTGGAGTCACATCTGCGGCCACAGAACCACCTGTCTGCTCCCCTACCTATCGAATCCCTTACCACTATTGCTTTCCCACTCTTCTTCCTCCTCCCCTGTACAGCTGAGCCACTCATGGTGCCGCAGACTTGACTCTGGCTATACTCTCCAGAGGGACCATCGTCCTCACCAGTACTCCGACCCGAATACTTGGAGAGCGAGATGCACTCCTGCACTACCTGCCTGGTCCTCCTCTTTAGTCTGGTGGTTACCCATTCCCTTTCTGCCTGCATACTCTTTATCTGCGGGGTGACCACCTCTTGAAACGTGCTATCCACGAAGCTCTCAGCCTCACGGATGCACCGCAGTGATGTCAACTCCTCCAGCTGACGACACCTCCTGCACATGTAGTTGTCCAGGACACGGGAAGCATCCTGGAGTCCTCACATGGCACAGGAGATTCATTCCATGGGACTGAACTGACCTGCCATGCCTTTACTTAATAGACTATTAACTAGAAACAGTTCGGATGAAGGGTCATCGACCTGAAACGTTAACACTGTTTCTCTCTCCACAGATGCTGTCTGACCTGCTGAATATTTCCAGCATTTTCTGTTTTTATTAACTAGAAACACTTACCAGCTACTCACCAATCAGCTCCTTCCCTGGTTGTGATGTCACTTTAGCTGTTTTGCAGTTGTTGCTTTTGCTGTTGTTGTTTTTGCTGGAGATACTCCGCCTCCTCGCTGCTGCCGTTGCTCTGGTCTACGCTGTCTCTGGGCCTCCCGCTCGATTTATACTCCGCCTCCTCGCTGCTGCCGCTGCTCCGGTCTACGCTCTCTCTGGGCCTCCCGCGCGATTTATACTCCGCCTCCTCGCTGCTGCCGCTGCTCCGGTCTACGCTCTCTCTGGGTCTCCCGCGCAATTTATACTCCGCCTCCTCGGTGCTGCCGCTGCTCTGGTCTGCACTATCTCTGGGCCTCCCGCTCGATTTATACTCTGCCCCCTTGCTGCCGTCGCTGCTCCAGTCTAAGCTCTCTCTGGGCCTCCCGCTCGATTTATACTCTGCCTCCTGCTGTCCTGTGACATCACTCCTTGTTATTTTTTGTTTTTTAAATTCACCGCTCAGCTCCCTTTAAGCTGCTGCCGCCGCTCCTGCTCAAATCCGCGCTGTGTCCTGGGCCTTCTCCGGTGTTCCCTTTAAGCCGCCACTCCCGCTCAGATCCACGCTGTGTCCTGGGCCTTCTCCGGTGTTCCCTTTAAGCCGCCGCTCCCGCTCAGATCCACGCTGTGTCCTGGGCCTTCTCCGGTGTTCCCTTTAAGCCACCGCTCCTGCTCAGATCCACGCTGTGTCCTGGGCCTTTAAGCCGCTGCCTCTGCTATCCAGTATTTGTCTTTTTTATCTTTTTATAAAAGGGTCGCAGATGGTTGATCTTCATCCATTTGTAGTATTTGAGACCTTGGGTTCAAAACTTTCCTTGGGCAATTCTCTGAATGGCTAACTGAAGCGTCTTCAAATCGGACCGTGTGCTGATGTGAAGGGCACTGTCCAGGAATTCAGCATGTATTTAAAGCTGGCTACTATTCACGTACATGTCTAAGAAATGTCGGCCTCAGGCTTGCGTGAGCTGTGAAAGATGGAGTGTTGGTTTTGGCACTTTGGAAAGGTGATGCTTACTGCATTATGTTGAGGGTGCAGTTTGTTTTATAACATAGGAAGGGAACACCGTTGGCTCCAAAGCCCTCAACAATGTGCCATTTGTATTTTGGTGTTGCTGTCACTCAGCTTCTCCAAGAGCAAGGTGGAACATGTTGGGAGAGTCTAAATCCAGACTTGGGATTTAATGAAGGGGTAATTGTAGATTATACCTTTTACTTACTTGTATACTAAAAGTCCCTTCAATTGGAAACCACTCCATTTAAGTTTTCCTCCAATTAATATTTTTTTTTGTTGCTCCCTCTTTTATTTTGCACTGCATAATTACAATTCATTTAAATACAATTTTTTGATTATCAAAGCCCTCTGAGGAGTTCTTTCATTAGGAGTCTGTGCTGCTTAAATCGGATAACTTCAGATTGGATCAGGCACCATTGCTTTTCAAATTTCTGTTCCGTTGGTGAAATATTAAACCAAGTTCCCATCTACCGCCTGTTCAGGTGGATGCTAAAGATTCCAAGTGCAAAGTTTTCCCTGTTTCTTGGTCAACATACTTCCCTTGACCAATATCACCCAGAAATCAATTAACTGATCATTTACCTCATTCCTGTTTACGGGACATTGCTGGTGCAGAATGGGCGATGTGCTTGCCAATGTAACAGTCACTACAGCCCCGATCTTATCTTTGGGGCACATTCTATGGGGTGGGGGAGGCGGTTGTCAGGAAGTATGGATTTCCCAAACGACGTCTTTTAACTTTTTTCTGCAGGTTTCCCGTCCATAGCCAGCCTGGTTGACAGGCTAACTGCCTGTTGGGCGGGACAGCCTCCAGCACAAGGACGCATCCGAGCTGAGAGTGGATAGGTCTAGTGGGGGTGGGAGAGATTGTTGGGTAGGGGGAGGGGTCTGATTGCGGCGGGGGGGGGGAAGCAGATGGTGGTTGGGGGAGGTCTGATCACTGGGTGGGGAGATGGTGGTCGGGGGGAGCGGATGGTGGGGTGCGTGTGTGTATGGGTCTCCAAACACACGCCCCACACACACACGCCCCACATGCACACACCCCACAAACACACGCACGCACATGCCCCCCACACACACGCCCCACACACGCCCAACCACTGGTTTACTGACTGGCAAATCCTTACTAGCTTCCTGCTATAGTAACACCACCCGAGATCCAGAGGCCATTGAGTATTTGCACTTCTTGTTTTCCCATTTCCTATTTTAAGGAGCATTTCTGCCTTAAAGTTGTAGCCTTGACCTTGGTCCCTTCATTCTGAATTAAACAATTTTTATTATTTCCCGAAAGGAAAAAAAAATTAAACTCAAGTTAACCCACTAATTAGAGTATAAAGTCTTTTATTTTACCAGCCAAGGACAACTATAATTACAATTGCAGAACACTAGATAACAGCAGGCAGCAAGGGCAGCAGCTTCAGGCTCCAGGCAAGGCAGCAAGGGGCTCCAGGCTCGACAACGTGCTTCGGCAGGCCCCACTTCTGGTTCCTTCATGTCTTGTACTGCGCATGCGCGACCGATCGAGTGCACGTGCACTGTACCAAAACGGTCTTCAGGCTCCCCAGACGGTCTTCAGGCGCCCCAAACGGGGGAGCATGCGCAGAAGGATGGATAGACCTTGCAAATAATAGAATCATAGAATGGTTACAGCATGGAAGAAGGCCATTCGGCCTATCGAGCCCGTGCCGGTTCTCTGCAAGAGCACTTCAGCTAGTCCCACTCCCCCGCCCCTTCCCCGTAGCCTTGCAATTTTTTTTCCTTCAGGTACTTATCTAATTCCCTTTTGAAAGCCGTGATCGAGTCTGCCTCCACCACCCTTTCAGGCAGTACATTCCAGATCCTAACCACTCACTGAGTAAAAAAGTTTTTCCTCTTGTCGCCTTTGGTTCTTCTGTCAATCACTTTAAATGATTTGTGCACATATACCCCCAGGTCTCTCTGTTCATGCACCCCCTCTAGGATTGTACCCTTTAGTTTATATTTCCTCTCTTCATTCTTTCTACCAAAATGTATCACTTCGCACTTTTCTGCGTTAAATTTAATTGGCCACGTGTCCACCCATTACACCAGCCTGTCTTTGTCTTCTTGAAGTCTATCACTAGCCTCCTCACTGTTCACTATACTTTCAAGTTTTGTGTCATCTGCAAATTTTGAAATTGTGCTCTGTACACCCACATCCAAGTCATTAATATATATCAAGAAAAGCAGTGGTCCTAGTACCGACCCCTGGGGAACACCACTGTATACCTTCCTCCAGTCCGAAAAACAACCGTTCACCACTACTCTCCGTTTCCTGTCACTTAGCCAATTTCATATCCATGCTGCCACTGTCCTTTTTATTCCATGGGCTTTAACTTTGCTGGCAAGCCTATTATGTGGCACTTCGTCAAATGCCTTTTGGAAATCCATGTAAACCACGTCAACTGCATTGCCCTCATCAACCCTCTTTGATACCTCACTCCGTAAAACAATAGGCACATCCCACCTTTAAAGGAGTAGTTTCCTTCAAGTGACATTGCTGATGGCGGGGCTACTGGATTACAAATTCATTATTAACAATTTGACAATTAAATATGTAAATCTAAAGCAGATTTAACGCTGCTTTAAGTTATACCAGGTATAAATTGTTTCCTTTTGCATGATGTGTATTGCTGCCTCCTGCCACTGAGAATACTGTGTCCTCTAAATATATGGAGCACTGAGCATTTACTCTAATTGTGAAGGTGTATTTTTTTTTTAGCTTTAATATAATTATAGCCAAGCTACGAAAATATCACTGATAACCATCACTTATTGTCTAAATGAAAGTTGTTATTGACTTTTTGTTCTAAAGAATCATTTCTTTTTCCAAATTAGTAATTGGGGTGTTATCTATGAAATAAAACTGTATACATTTTTCATATAAACAGTATCGCTACTTTCGCTCTGAATGACTGGTCTTAGTTCACAGTAATTGTACAGGCCGGCGGGACTATTACTGCCTCATGTTTGAAGCAGGTTATGCTGTTTCTACTTCCTCTGTCGTTTTACATCTTTCTTGGCTGGTGTGACCAAACCACATGGGATTATCTTAAATACGATCAATGTGCTTTCAAAGTCAAAGTGCTTATGTCACTCAAGGCAAAATCTAGTGATAAATGCTATGGCCTAGAAATTCAGTTGGGCGCTGCAAGCTTTGTGCCCAGTTGGCGCCTAAAGAGGGTTTCTGCGCCAGTATAAGAGGTTGCGCTGATATTCAGCGCTGCGGTAATGGCGGCGGTAGCCGGTAGCGCTGCGCCGACACCGATGACGTCATCGGTGTGCGCAGTGCCCCGGTACCGCCCCGCTACTGGCCCAAACCCCATATTTAGTTGCGGCCGCCTCTTCTGCAGCGGCCACAAACAACATTCGTGAAACGGGGCCGTACTGCTGCGCTACTGGGGCGCTTTAAGGTGGAGGTGCGGCCGGCCGCTTTTTCGGCGGCCGCCTGCCCGCACCTCCCTCCCCGGCCTCCTCCACCACCCCCCCACGGCATTGGTGGCTGATTCCCGCGAGCCCGGCACTTCTCCGTGGTGCTGGGCTCATTTGCTGGCAGAATCCAGCGGCGATCTCACGGCTGCAGGCAGCTCCTCCTTAAGAGAAGGAGGAGGCCTGCAGTACCCCAGCCTGCCGCACCGCATCGGGTGGCGCAGCGGCAGCTGGAGCGCTGAAATTCACTTTCAGCGCCCCAAGCGGAGGCGGGCACACCCTGGAACAGCGCCCGGTTCCGAATTGGGGCGCTAAAAGTGAATTTCTGGCGGTCGCAACGGGCTCCGCGCGCAGCGCTAACTTTTGGGCGTTAGCCTGCTGGCGGGCCTTAACTGAATTTCTAGGCCTATGTTTCCAACAGTGTATTAATTAAGACAGAAAAATGGCAACAGACAGCGAGAAAGAAAGGAACAATGATTGTTTCCCAGTCATTGAATATACTGGCCCAGAAATTCGGGTTGGAGGCTTCCCGCGGGTGCAAGCCTCCAACCTGCACTTACCTAGCGCGCCGGCCGTTGAGCTGTGGGCCCGCGTGGGATTCCGATCCTGGGCCTGCTCCAATTGCCAGCGCGCAGTGCTTGCGTATCCCAGGGGTGCAGTTAGTTCGAAGCGTCCCCTGGGATCACGTGGGCCATGGAGAGCCAATGGTAGCAGGGAACCTGTATTTATAGATTTGACAGGGAGGCCTGTCAAATCTATGAATACAATTCAGCCCCAAAACATCACTAAAACCTCAAATAATTTTTTTTTTTTAAATCACATTTTTAAAATAACTATAAATTACATAAAATAACTATTTTAAACAGTAATTTAAATTTTTGAAAAAATTAATTACAGTTTCTAACAGAGCTAAAAATAAACTTAACTTTCTTTTAAAGTATTTAAAAATAATAAACCTGTGGAAAAAATGTTTTAATTTAACTTAATTCACCACTTACCTTGTTAAAAGCAGGCCTTGCGATTGCTTTTTACAAGCGTAGCTCCTGGAGACTTACCCTCCCGGAGAAACCTGCAAAAAAAACGGAAGTTCCAGGCGTATGCGCTGCCTCTTCGGTGCACGCGTTCGACCTGTGAACCCCTTCCTCTAAGAGAACAGAAGTTCCAGTTTCCCACACATGCGCAGTCCATGCATGAAACCGGCACTTTCGCTGGGCCTACGCGTGAGTATCCAACGCGTACTCACCCGTGGGGACCCGAAGTTCTGGCCCATCACAACGAATTTCCAATTTGATTGCATGCCAATAAATTAGCACCAATGTTGAATTGCATAGCAATATATTGGCCTTAGAGGGGGCAGAGCGCAGATTCACCTGAATGAAACCAGGGCATAAAGGGTTAAAACATGAGGACAGGTTGCCTAAACTTGGCTTGTATTCCCTTGAGTTTTAAAGGTTGAGGGGAGATCTAATCGTGGTATTTAAAATGATAAAGGGATTCAATAGGGTAGCTACAGAGACACTATGGGCTGGATTTTGTGAATGGAGGCTAGCTGGAGGCAGGACAGCTGTTTGTCGTGTCAATGTCCCGCCTCCGTCCTCGCCTGACCAACCAGAGGGATTTTCTCCGATTGAGCTTGTTAAGCCCGCCCTGCGGGCTCAGCAGGACAATTGGGGAGGAAGTCACTGACAGATCACGTCGACGTCAGACGCGCTGTTTGTCAAGACTTCTTGAAAGAAGAAATGTCAGCGTTTGACAGCTCTTTGAAGCTGTCAAACACTGACATTCTCTTTAGTTTGATGAGTCCTTGTGTTCAGGACTCCTCAAACCTTTCAAATTTGTAAATTTCACATGGCTTTTGGTACAGAGGTTCCAACAGCCAGTCTGTGAAATTGACGAGGAGGATGTCGGGTCTCCCGATCCACCGTGGCTGAAGGCTGTAGAAAGAAAACAAGGTAAGTGAACACTTTTAAAAACTTATCACTCACCTTGCATACTTACCACTCCACACTTGCACCCATCACTCACCTCTACACCTTACTTCCAGGTGCCTCCAACCGTCGCAGACCTACTCCACATCTCCTGCAACCAGGCGGTGTTCTCCGAGGTTGGGAAGCCTTCGCCTGTGAAGGTAAAATGGCATTAATCCTTTTTTCTGCCTGTTAACTACCTGTTAACAGGCAGTTAAAAGGATTAAATGCCTTTCCCACCTCCAGGAGACGGGACCCGAAGCTGCACATCTTCCCGCCTCCTAGCAAAAGGGCACGGAGGCGGGATGGGGGCGGCTTTGCCATCCGCCCCCACTTTCTCCGAATTTACCGGCTGTCCCGCCTCCATGCCCGCCTCCTCGGGGCTTGGAAAATACAGCCCTATTTCCTCAAGTGGTAGGATCCAGGACAATAATCATAAAATTAGAGCTATACCATTTAACAGTGACATTAGGAATAGTGGAAACCTGGAACTCTCTCCCCTAAAGGACTGTGAATGCTGGGTCAATTAAAACGATCAAGACTGAGATAAATAGACTTTTGCTTGATGAGGGTATCCAGGGATGTGGATCAAAGGTAGGTAAATGTAATTGAGGTACAAATCAGCCTTCATCTAATAGAATTGTGGAATAAGCTTAAGGGACTGAATGCCCCACTCCTGCTCCTATATGCCATTGTATAATTTATACTCTGATACAGTTCGTAGCACTTTCGCCTGTTGTGTGCTCAACCCCCAGTCACGGGATTTAAGGTCATAACCTAGGCTGACATAAAAAAAAACAGTATCAAGTGAGTGCTGCATTGTCAGAGGTGCTTCTGGCAGTTCCAGTGGACGATAAAATCTCCATTGGGTTATTCACAGGAGAACAAGGAATTCTCCCAGTGATCTGGCCAGCATTTCTCCCTCAACTAATACCACTGAGTAAAGAAACAGGTTCACTGGTCAGTCAATTTGTGGCTGTTGGTAGGACATTTAATAGAATGACTGCCACATTTGCCTATGTTACAGGCACTACTTCCTAAAGTAATTAATTGTTTATTAATTAATTATAGTGCCTGCTTTCCTACCTCATTCGAGCCTGTTTGATGGAGTTCCTTCCATTGATGCTGTTGTGCACGTGGACAGTAACCCCATGATAGCTATAGTGGCACCTCATTAGAAAACAGATGTAAAAGATGCTTCATCCATATAACATGCAAATCATAAAACAGACACAGCATTTAGCTAGTACAGTGGTAAGAATTTCAGTGTGTTTAACTTGCAGGATTGAGTTCACTCCAGATTGTTGAACTTGGCAAGAACAGATCAGCTCTTATCACAGAGCCAATGTGTGATATGTTTTCCCTAGAAGTGGATCTGCGAGCCTGAGTAATTACATCAAGCAGAGCTTGCATGCATATCTAAGGTGCAGACTATGTCCCTTCATTTAATAGCATAATGGTTTAAGGTACATGAGCTAATATTTATTATGTCGACATGGTGAAATTCATCTATGATGGGTGTATCAACATTAACACTCATTTAAAATCATTTTCGTTTTCTGCTTCTCATTGGCGCCTGAATGTCAATGTCATGTTTCTACGATTCTCCAGGACTCATTGTTATGATGGTTTAGAAGATTGCTCTGTATTATTGAGGAGACCAGAAACAACCCTGAAATCCACTGCTGTTCCTTGTAAGCAAATCATGACTGGAGATAACAGTGTGATTTGTTTTTTGCAGTTATCACTGTTGCAATTATTTCTGTCTCTGAGACACACTGGGCTGGATTTCCATTGAGGAGTCGGGTAGGAGGCGGGACTACAACTTTCGGGGTTGTAGTCCCGCCTCCATTGAGTTCTAGCCAACCCACACGATTTTGACTTGATTGACCTTGTTGAGTCCGCCCAGTGGGCTCAGCAGGCCAATTAAGGGCCACCCGGCAACAGGTGACGTCACAGATTGATATTTCATCTGTCAAGACCTTTTGACAGATGAAATATCAGCATTTCACAGCTGTTTGAAGCTGTCAAACACTGACAATCTGCACTCTAAGTTAATTCCTTCCTGTCGGGATGATTTAGAGATCTCTTTAGAGAACAGAAAGCTGAATACTGCAATTTTTGACATCGCGGCCATTCTGCTTTCTATGCCGGTGAGATGAGGGACTCCCGAGACCTGAGGGAAGGAAGGCTGTAAAGGTATGTAAATGTAAGTAAAACTTCTTTAAACACTTTAAACACACCAAACACACTTACCTCTGCACTCATGCACCCATCACCTTAACACCAGACATCTCGACCCCTCCAAGCCCTTCATCCTGATGGCCCGCCTCGCTAACTTGGCGTGGTTTGGAGCCGTCGGGAATCCCACATTTCAACAATGAAAATAGGGATTAGGCTAAAAACTGCCTGTTAACTACCTGTTTACAGGCAGTTAATTGGCACTAATCCCCTTCCCACCTCGGGGAGGCAGGTCCCAGTGCGGGCCGGGTACCCACCTCCTTTGAAACTGGCATGGAGGTGGGTTGGGGGCGGGATGGGTTCGTGCCCCCTGATTTCAGGATTTTAACCCCCCACACGCCTCCAATCCCGCCTCCACGGCCCAGTGAAAATCCTGCCCACTATTTCAATCCATTAGCACATTCAGCTACTTCAGAGTACATGTTTTTCTCTTCTCCAAGAACTCAAAGCCTCGCAGTCAGTTCCTCAGAGCACTGTGGAATCGTTGTCAGTGCATCCACTTTACTGCTCCACCTCATTGTTTGGACTCGCTTTAGATGTCTGCTTGCATTTGGCTTGCTTAAGCTTCTAATAAATTTGTGATGTCATTTATGATCAGATAAAACTACAACAACTTGCATTTTTTTTTATTCGTTCCTGAGATGTGGACATCGCTGGCAAGGTGAACCGCTGCAGCCTGTGTGGTGAAGGTACTCCCACAGTGCTGTTAGGTAGGGAGTTCAAGGATTTTGACCCAGCGACTATATAGCGCCTTTAACGTAGTAAAACATCCCAAGATGCTTCACAGGAGCGTTATCAGACAAAATTTGACACTGAGCTACATAGCGATATTAGGTCTGGTGACCAAAAGCTTGGTCAAAGAGGTAGGTTTTAAGGAGTGTCTTAAAGGAGGAGAGAGCTGGAGAGGGTTAGGGAGGGAATTCCCGAGTTCAGGGCCTTGGCAGCTCAAAACACAGCCACCAATGATGTTCTGGAAAATCAGAAAGATCGTTGAGAAGTGGACAGACTTTGATACATTTCTCGTTGACTACAGCAAAGTGATGCCAACAGCACTAGATGCACAGAGCTGTCTCGAATTATGACAACAAATATTTCAGATCCTTGGACTTTACCTTGATGTTTCCTGCACCATCCATTCTCTGTCCAATAATGTTATTCAGATCTATTCCATGATGCTGCATAATCATCTTGGTGTCTTTTTCTAGATTCTCTCGACTTGTATCATCACAAGCCAGTGCTTCAATTTAATCATTTGACTGTCTTAACGGCATGTTGATTGGATGTATCAGCGTAATGAACAAGCAAGGCTGTTGCCTCTTTCTTACTGATGTCTTGGCTGGAATCCAAGATCATTGAAAACATGCCACTCATTTTTATATTGGCAAATATTTTATATGGCCCTAATTTTCTCGTACATTCGATCAACATAAATACGTTCCTGTAGCTTAAAAAATTTGACTGAGCTACTGGACTGTGCTTTGGGAAAGTTCGGAGCAATCGTGATAGCTTGTCGTTCCATTTCTGACTTTTTTCTGAAAGCTGTCATTTCTGTGCTCCAATATCGACAGCAATCAAGACAAAGGTTCCTTGTAGTATTTTATAAAGAGTCCTTCCAGCCAAAGTTCAATTCTCTGAGAACTGATCCACTGGATTCTAGCAATTTCACATCTAGCATGAGACCTCGACTCTTCATGCCTTTCAATATCCCGAGTCACATTTGAGTGGCATTCATGACCAAACTGTACCTTCAGTCGGCAGGGCAAACAGCATACATGGAATGCAAGAAGTGAGTGTTTTGGCTTATATCCTTTTGGAATTGGAAAAATTTAAACTGTTGGAAATTGTAGGAAGAAGAAAATACTGAGCTATTTACCTTTCAGTGTACAAATTAAGCCAAGTAAGTAAAATCCTTATTAAACTGTGAGTTCCAGTATAAACTAATGTGAACTACAAAAATTGAAGATTTAGCCCCCAAAATTCCTTGGCGGATCCACTGTTCTGCTGGAATTCCACCAGGAGGGCACAGACCCCCCCCCCAGGTAAATAGCAGAGAGCCAGTTGTGCCAGATCTCCACCATCTCTGGAATTTTCCTGGTTACTTTGTGATCCCTGTCCACCCCTCACAAGGGAAATAACTGCAAGGGGTGGGGGGTGAGCCAGGGTTGGGGACTGCCTATTCCGGCAGTTTCCACTCTTTAGTCTAGACTGGGACGTGAGGTATCGGTGGAAATGGATACATTATGTGAGGGGGCCAATGGGAATGAGGCTGGGTTGGAGGTGGGATGGGGCAAGATCTAGACACCTCTCCTGGAGGGTGGAGGCCAAGAATAAAAGCCCTGTGTTGTCTGTATATTCTTGGGGGGAGGGGGAATGAGGGGTGCGGGAGGGTAATGTCTTGTGAGGTGCATCCTCCTTAAATGTTGCCTCATTCTCCTTTCCTTTATCCTCCCTTGCTGCTCCATGATAATGGCATACAGAGGTCCGCCCATAGGGAATGGCAGACTGCTCCTGAGATGTACCCCTTGTGGGTGGAGGGGAGTCAAAATTTGGTGGTCTCACACTCTCACATGCAGCAAGTCGAAGGGTAAATACCAAAAAAAGGAATTGCTCCGAAAAGTAATTCCCGGTTGCAGTCGCCACCACTCAAACTTTCAGCCATCTGCAGGTTCAAAAACTCCTCACGTTCATCTGTCTCAGCTGATCCTGATAAATGACTGTGCCTTGCTGCTCGTGCATTGTGAGTGTAAAACAAGGAAATTTGGGATTGCAGCACCACTGGCCCTTATTTAAAAGGTGAGTGATGATTTTGTAGGTGGATTGTGGGCAGGACCAAATAGCATTAGGCAGTTCAAGGGAATTGATTTTTGAGACAGAAAACTGTTGGAAATGGCTTCCGTTGCTAGCCAGAAAAATGAGTTGCCCTGACTTAATGTTGGAGAACTGCCAAAAATTGCATGGAAGTTCAAGGCTATTATTCTTAGAAAAAGTCGTGTGGCAGTGCAGACACTCCGATCGAACCTTATTCCACTGAGATAAAATGTCAGACGTGCTTTCCCTGAACCTGATATACTGTTTGCAGATTCCTTCCTCTTGGGTTGTTCTACTGAACATGATTTGCATTTTGCCATACTTGTTTGATGAATCAGAGATAGTGAATGCCTGTCAGTCTCGATCCATCAGTTAAGGACTCAATTATACTTCAATTCGTATAGACCTGATCTTCACACGAAAAAACAGTGACATCCCAGAATGTGACATTATCGGAATACAAAATCAATGTGATAGGAAGTGGAATGCTTATACTGGTGGGCAGTGTTCCCTCTAACTTTTGTTTGAGCGGCGCGACCCATGAACGGGCTGTGCGGCCCATTCAAAAATCCGCACATGCGCGGATTTTGCATTTAAAAGCTGGCGAGCCAGCTGCACCGGAGCTCCAGAGCACTGCACGGCTGCGCAGCTTAAAGGGAACGTTGCTGGTGGGTTGTCAATACAATTACTTTTGTCAAGATGTCAGAAAGCTTGCTGTTTCTAAATCTGGGAACAATACAAATTGAATGGGAAAAAGCATAATTGTCTGTGTAAAACTAAAAAAAAATGCATTCGTATAGTGTCTTAGTAGTAACAAGACAGTTGCATAAGCCTAATTTAATCGTAAGAAGTCACACAACACCAGGTTATAGTCCAACAGCTTTATTTGAAATCACAAGCTTTCGGAGCGCTGCTCCTTCGTCAGGTGAAGTGAAGGTCACCTGAAGAAGGAGCAGCGCTCGGAAAGCTTGTGATTTCAAATAAAGCTGTTGGACTATAACCTGGTGTTGTGTGACTTCTTACATTTGTCCACCCCAGTCCAACTCTGGCATCTCCACACCATAATTTAATCGGACAGAGTCGGCATGGTTTTATGAAGGGGAAGTCATGTTTGACAAATTTGCTCGAATTCTTTGAGGATGTAATACACAGGGTGGATAAAGGGGAACCAGTGGACGTAGTGTATTTGGACTTCCAAAAGGCATTTGACAAGGTGCCACACAAAAGATTACTGCACAAGATAAAAATCACGGGATTGGGGGTAATATACTGGCATGGGTGGAAGATTGGCTATCTAACAGAAAACAGAGAGTTGGGATAAATGGTTCATTCTCGGGTTGGCAATCAGTGACTAGTGGTGTTCCGCAGGGGTCAGTGCTGGGACCCCAACTCTTTACAATCTATATTAGCGATTTGGAGGAGGGGACCAGGTGCAACATATCCAAGTTTGCCGACGATACAAAGATGGGAGGGAAAGCAGTGAGTGAGGAGGACATAAAAAACCTGCAAAAGGACATAGACAGGCTAAGTGAGTGGGCAGAAATTTGGCAGATGGAATATAATGTTGGAAAGTGTGAGGTTATGCACTTTGGCAGAAAAAATCAAAGAGCAAGTTATTATCTAAATGGAGAGAAACTGCAAAGTGTTACAGTACAAAGGGATCTGGGGGTCCTGGTGCATGAAACACAGAAGGTTAGTATGCAGGTACAGCAGGTGATCAGGAAGGCCAATGGAATCTTGGCTTTTATTGCAAGGGGGATGGAGTATAAAAGCAGGGAAGTCTTGCTTCAGTTATACAGGGTACAGGTGAGGCCACACCTGGAATATTGCATGCAGTTTTGGTTTCCATATTTAAGAAAAGATATACTTTCTCTCGAGGCAGTTCAGAGAAGGTTCACTTGGTTGATTCCGGAGATGAGGGGGTTGTTGAGTAGGTTTGGCCTCTACTCATTGGAATTCAGAAGAATGAGAGGCGACCTTATCGAAACATATAAGATTCTGAGGGGGCTTGATCGGGTGGATGCGGGGAGGATGTTTCCACTGATGGGTGAGACTAGAACTAGGGGGCATAATCTTAGAATAAGGGGCTGCCGTTTCAAAACTGAGATGAGGAGAAACTTCTTCACTCAGAGGGTAGTAAATCTATGGAATTTGCTACCTCAGAGAGCTGTGGAAGCTGCGGCATTAAATACATTTTAAAAGGAGATAGACAGTTTCCTAGCTGATGAGGGAATTAGGGGTTACGGGGAGCGGGCAGGGAAGTGGATGTGAGTCTAGGTTCGGATCAGCTATGATCCTATTGAATGGCGGAGCAGGCCCGAGGGGCCGTATGGCCTACTCCTGCTCCTACTTCTTATGTTCTTATGTCTTATCATGTCTCAGAAATATCTCAAAGTGCTTCACAAACAGTGAGTTACTTTGAAGTGCAGCTGACAACCACGTGGCCAAACATGGCAACTATTTTGCACACAGCAGGATCCAAGGAAATAGCAATGAGACAGGTGACCAATTAATCTGCTTTTGATGGTTGCGTTTGATGGAAGAATCTTGCCCAAGGCCAAGTAATCTTATCCGTCTTCTTGCAATAGTGCCATGGGATCTTTACTATCTATCTGAATCATGACATAATTTGAAAGTCAGCACCTCTAGTAATCCAGTGCTCCACTGAAGTGTGAGCCCAGGGTATGTGCTGAAGCCCTGAAATGATCTGCAATTTTTTGGTTCAGAGATGGTATCAACTGAACCAAGCTGAAAGCTAAATTGCAGCTGCCCAATTGGGAGTGATGACAATGTTAAAATGATGACAATGTTAAAGTGTATCAAGTAGGCCTTCCTTGGGAGTAGAAGGTATAGTTGGCAGGTAGGGGGACCTTGAGAAATGCTGGTAGATGTTTTGTCCCAACAGGAATTGGAAGATGCCACAAAACAGGACTCTATTTGAATTTCCAGCAGTCCAAGTTATCCACTGTGTTTAACTAGATGGGAAACGTTTTAAGAAAGAAGACCTTGCATTTTATTTAGTGCCTTATCACATCTCACGGACACATCTCAAAACACTTCACATTTCATGAATTACCTTGAAGTATCCAGACTCGATATGTCGCTAAACAGGGTAGCCTTTTACACACAGCAAGCAGCAACAAACAGCAATGAGATAAATGACTAGTCAGTTTAGAAACATAGAAGATAGGAGCAGAAGTAGGCCATTCGGCCCCTCTAGCCTGCTCCGCCATTCAATGCGATCATGGCTGATCATCCAAATTCAGTATCCGGTCCCTGCTTTCTCCCCATGCCCCTTGATCCCTTTAGCCTTAAGAAATATATCCAACTCCTTCTTGAATATATTTAATGAATTGGCCTCTACTGCCTTCTGTGGTAGAGAATTCCACAGGTTCACCACTCTCTGGGTGAAGAAATTCCTCCTCATCTCTGTCCTAAATGGCTTACCCCTTATCCTTAGACTGTGACCCCTGGTTCTGGACTCCCCGGCCATCGGGAACGTCCTTCCTGCATCTAGTCTGTCCAGTCCTGTCAGAATTTTATAAGTTTCAATGAGATCCCCTCTCATTCTTCTAAACTCCAGCGAGTACAAGCCCAATCGACCCAATCTCTCCTCATACGTCATTCCTGCCATCCCAGGTATCAGTCTGGTGAATCTTCGCTGAACTCCTTCCTTCCATGGCAAGAACATCCTTCCTCCGATAAGGCGACCAAAACTGCACACAATACTCAAGGTGTGGTCTCACCAAGGCCCTGTACAACTGCAGCAAGACATCCTTGTTCCTGTACTCAAACCCTCTCACTATGAAGGCCAACATACCATTTGCCTTCTTAACCGCCTGCTGCACCTGCATGCTTACCTTCAGCGACTGGTGCACAAGGACACCCAGGTCTCGTTGCACTTCCCCTTCTCCCAATCTATTGCCATTCAGATAATAATCTAATACTTTTGGTGGTGTTGATTAAGAGAGGAATGTTAGCCAGATACCAGAGGAGTTTCCTGGTTCTCTTTGAATAGTGCATGGGAACCTTTAACACCCACCTCAAGCACTGAAACAGATAAAGGGGGTCTCAGATTAAGTCTCAACCGCTCGACACACCTGCATCAACTTCTGACTCAGAGGCAAGAGTGCTGCCAAGTTGTGCAATTATAAATGTGCAGCAGTGATTACAATTAGGAATCAACCAGCTGCTGTTGGAGAAGATTTCCTCTGCACCAGCTGCAGTGAAATCATAAACACATCCTAAAGAAGATATCACTGCACCTAGTGATGGAGGAAATCCCCCCCACCATGTGTAGAATTTAGTCATCTGACAGTAATTGATAAGCTAATCTTTCTATACCAGCATTTGGTGGGCACTGCTGAGTACTCGCATGTTATAATGCAAACATGTCAACACTGTTATCTGAAACAGTATATTTATAATCTATACTTGTGAAATTCAAAGTTGATATATTTGCAAAAAGGTACAGCTCAACCCATGGACTACTCAATTATGCAAATGAAGTCAGGGCTCCTGGGATGCCACTGTGCCGCAGGCAGATGTTTCCAGAAGTTCTTCAATGTCCATACCTTCGTGCAGCTTCAGATGTGAGCAACCCATGGCTCATGTACGACTTTCAAATGAAGTGGAAAAGAAATAGTTGAGACAGATTTGTGAATTTCTAAGAAGACTGTTGAGAGTAAAAATGTTTTATTTTACCAGCATGGCCTCACGATGATGGAATTCGGCACTTAATCTTGGAAGTGAAATTATAGGCCCTTACAGTGACTAGCAGCCAAGATCATTCCACATATCAGGAATCTAATTTAGGAGTTAAGGTTCAGGAAGCTGGGCATGTTCTCTTTGGAAAATAGATTTTGTGGTGACATAATTAAAATCTTCAAGGTTACAAAAGGAAATTGGATAAATACTTGAAGGTAAAAAAGAATTACAGGGCTCTGGGGAAAGTGCAGGGGAGTGGGACTAATTGGATAACTGTCCCAAGGAGCTGAATGGCCTCCTCCTGTGCTGTACGAGACTACTATGATACAAAGGAGATTGAGGAAACTGGTCCAGCCAAGTGTGATACAGAGTTGAAATACCTGGGGACTCAAGTTAACAATTAGGTAGTAGGGAGTGAAGTTAAGCAGAACTTTTTTTTACACATAGGGTAATAGATTTGTGGAATAATTCATCAGGGAAAGTCACTGAAGCAAACAGTGTAAATATTCTTAATAGTGCTCCTGGAGAGAGAAAGGATTGAGGATACGGTGACGAGAGATGGGTGAACTTATTAGGCCTCATTGCCTTTTTTACTTCCAAATGAAATGATGTCCCCATGTATTCTGTGTTCCACAGATATTTATGAAATTCTAAACTGTATTAGTGAAAAGTTACTCTTCAACAGTCAGCACTGCCTTCTTTAAATGGGGGTTAGTTGAAATGTGAAGCTGTGATTTTACTTGACACAAGTATAACTGAACATTTGTAGTTCAAAGTATGAACAGGCGCTCTGCATAACTACACTGATCTACAGAGAAGAAAAAGTGGAAGAATGCTTCAATTTTTCTAATTCTTTTATCCATTCCAGAGCATCTTCTCAAACCCAGCCAGGGACCGACTTTGTAATTCCTTGCACTTTTACAACCTTTACAATGAACTGGCTAAGTGTTGCAATTAATGACAAAGTAACCCAAACCAACCCAGGGTTCATTAATTACAAGTATAAACCGCTTTTCTCATTATCAGCGTCCTTATCTATGATAATTATTTGTAAGTTGGTTAATTATTTACAAAATAGCATAATTCCCTTGTTTCATGAAGTGCTTTGGCCCCATATCAAATCAATTTCTTTGGTGAATTATGTGAATTTGTTGAAAGCTGATTTAATCACTGGTTCCAATCAAGTTCAATTTTCTGCTTTACTTTCAGCATCTCCGTGGGTGGATCTAGCGAAGCCTGCCAACAGGATTGACCTGTATGACGTTCGGAGAAGACCATGGTAAGGGCTGCTGGGGCCATTTCATACCATTAGTAATTCACACCTATTCTTGGCTTTAATCTCTGCTGAGCCCTGAATGTTATTTACAACAATGTAGCAAGAAGAAAAAAAGAAACACTTTCATTTGTATAGCAATCTTAAAGGAAGATTACTTATGGTTCACTTCAGCATTCCTTTTGTTGAAGATTACAAAGATAGGTGGGTTAGCAAGTTGTGAGGAGGACACAGAGGCCTAGAAATTCAGGTGGCTGTCCCACCCGTTAGCGCCTTAAGAGGGCGCTAAGTGGGTCGCAAGCCACTGGCCACGCCTCCCGCTAAATTCTGCGGGACGCTAATGGTGGCGTTAGCCGTTAGCGTTGTGCCGCTACCGATGACGTCATCGGTGTGCGCGGCGCCCCGCTAACGCCCCGGCCGCAATATTAGGAAGCGCCCCCTGATTTACTGCCGGACGCTATGTGCGACCGGTTCAGGGGGGCCTACCTGCGGCGGTAGAGGCGCTAATTAAAGGAGAGGTGCGGGGCGGCCATTTTTGTTGTTAGCCGCCTGCCAGCACCTTTCTGCACTCCCGTCCCCGGCCTCCTGACGCCCCCCCCCCCCTGCGGAGTGCCGGCTGCGTTCCAAGAGCCTGGCACTTCTCCTCAGTGCTGGGCTCTTTTGCCGACACTTGCGATCCTTGGGGGCCCAGCTGGGCCCCAGATCGCGCAGGACAAGGCCCCTCCCCTTTAAGAAGGGGAGGAAGGCCTGCAGTACCGCAGCGCGACGTGGCGCTGCGGCACGTTGCGCAGCGATATTCAGTCGCAGCGCCCCAAGAGGGATGCAGGGCGCCTCCAGTAGCGCCGCGCTTCCCTTTGGGGCGCTCCAACTGAATTTCCGGCGGGCGGCCACGACTGCTTTTGGGGCGCTACTTTTAGAGCCCTGGCGAGGCTGGCGCCCCAAACGGGTCTATAATCAATTTCTAGGCCAGAGTCTGCAAAGGGATATAGATAGGTTAAGTGAGTGGGCAAAAATTTGACAGATGGAGTATAATGTGGGAAAATGTGAGGTTATCCACTTTGGAAGGAAGAATGAAAAAGCAAATTATTATTTAAATGGAGTGAGGCTACAAAATGCTGAGGTACAAAGGGATCTGGGGGTCCTTGTACATGAAACACAAAAAGTTAGCATGCAGGTACAGCAAGTAATTAGGAAGGCTAATGGAATGTTGGCCTTTACCCCAGCAAGGGGTATGGAGTATAAAAGTAGGGAAGTTTTGATGCAACTTTACAGGGTGCTGGTGAGGCCGCACCTGGAGTACCGCGTACAGTTTTGCTCTCCATATTTAAGGAAGGATATACTTGCATTGGAGGCAGTGCAGAGAAGGTTCACTAGGTTGATTCCTGAGATGAAGGGGTTGTCTTATGAGGAAAGGTTGAGCAGGTTGGACCTACATTCATTGGAGTTTAGAAGAATGAGAGGTGATCTTATTGAAACATATAAGATTCTGAGGGGGATTGACAGGTTAGATGCAGAGAGGATGTTTCCCCTCATGGGGGAATCTAGAACTAGGGGGCATAGTTTCAGAATAAGGGGTCACCCATTTAAGACAGAGATGAGGAGGAATTTCTTCTCTCAGAAGGTCGTGAATCTTTGGAATTCTCTGCCCCAGAGAGCTGTGGAGGCGGAGTCAGTGAATATATTCAAGGCGGAGATTGACAGACATTTGAACTACAAGGGAGTCAAGGGGTATGGGGAGAGAGCGGGAAAGTGGTGTTGAGGCCAAGATTGGATCAGCCATGATCTTATTGAATGAAAGAGCAGGCTCGAGGGGCTGATTGGCCTCCCCCTGCTCCTGTTTCTTATTTTCTTATGTTCTATGTTCTTATGAAGAAGTCGACAGTTTTCATCGACATTTCTGAGTGCTGATGGTCATCTTTGGTAGAACTTGCTTGGAGGATTTGCTGAACCAAGACAGCAGGAGGAGCTTAATCAGCATGTACAGATATAGGCATTTACCCAGAGTGTCGAACGGTTGTTTGCTGTATTGGTGAGCTCAGTAACTCTGTCATGCCAGCTTCCTTCATGATTTTATTAGCTGACAGAGTTTACTGAAAATCTAATTCAGGGAAGAAAAAAACAGCATAAAAAGGTGCTCAAGTCAATCGTGTGGATTTCACTTAATCCTTTAATTGTTACGAGTTATTGATGGAACTGCAGCATTACTCGTGCACTTCCATAATGGCTCAATACATAAATATAACCTGTGATAAAGCAGCTAGCAATATAGACATGGAAGATTACAGGTTCCATCCCCTATCTTTGTTGAGTTAGGTGATCTCAGTTGAGGTAGTGCTAGGGGGTGTCAGCTTTGGAGTCCTACGACTAGGGAGAGGGGTAAGAATCACCGTGGAATCCTACTCCTCATTGATACCCAATGATGTGTGTGAAATGAACAGAATGCCTTATTTGTGAAGCCCTCCCAAGGTTGCCTAGCCTGGCAACACATTAGGAACGGGTGATGTACCAGAGGGCTATCTGCACCTGTGAAACTATAGTCCAGCATGACTCGGGAGAGAATTGGGAAAACATACTGGGCTGGATTTTACCAGCCCTGAGGAGGCGGGTTTGGAGGCGGGACTGCTGAGAAAATGGGAAAAATTGGGAGCGGGTCCCAACGCTGCTCCCAATCTGCCTCCGAGCCATCTTCTCGGGAGGTGAGTCCCTGACTCGTGCAGGGACCCGTCTCCTAGCGTCTCCTACTGGTATTTTGGTGCTGCCTGCTATTGACATGAGTGGAGCGGAGAATCTCTAGTGCAACGCGCTCTTTCCGGCATTAAGCTCAGCAGGAGGCCGAAGGTCACGGCTGAAGGCTCGGTGCGGCGTTCTCAGGCAACCTGCCGTGTCGGATCATTTGGTGACGGCCCCTGGGTTTTGCTATTGAGTCCGCTGATTGTATTTGCAGGATTGGAGCATTGTGCGTGCGGCAGATGACGAGGCATTTGTTTGTCCACGGCTCCCCTCTTACTTTCACGGACATTTCGCTGGGCCTTGTGTGGGGTCCACAAATGTCTGCCAGACTGCCTGGTGCTCCCACCTTCACTGGCTGCCATAGCTCCACAGATCTTCCACCCAGATGGTCTGGGCTCCACCATGGTGCTGGCGGGGGAAGGGGTTGGGGATGCACCATCTTGCAGCTCGCAGTGACAGTGCACTAGCCTGCATACCTTCACTACACGGACTGCAGCGGTTCGAGAAGGCGGCTCACCACCACCTTCTCAAGGGCAATTAGGGATGGGCAATAAATGCTGGCCTTGCCAGCGCCGCCCACATCCCATAGACAAATTTAAAAAAATATCGCTTAGGGGATTCAATCCCTGGTGAGTGGCTCCTAAAGCACAGGCTCAGATCTGGAGGGGCTGTGACTGGAAACACCAAATAGGGCTGTGGCGCAGATGTCCTTAAACTGTTGCATGAGACATCAATGGAAATAAAAAAAAATTAAAAGGACCTCTTGGTCAGGAGTTCATTGGTGTAAATGGTGTAGAAGAGAGTTCAATAACATTTTTAACAGCAGGCTTTTGAAGAACTCATGGCGAGAATATGCTGTCAAGCCTTTTCAAAGCAGATTTCCAAACTTTGCATATCATTTTATCAGTTCCCAAACTAGAAAACCCCAGTGTATAAATTTAAGGAAATGCAGCTTTGATTTTTCCTGAGATTATTTACAACCGTAGTACAGTACGGTTTATTTTAAAAGTATTTACCTCCTATACTGTTTGACTGACCAGCGGGGAGATTTGATGCGTCTCATTGCAAGCAGATTTCACGCCTATAGCTCTCCATAGTTAAGTTTATAGCAGCAGCTGTTTACTGTAGGGGTTCTAGCTCACCGCCACTTTCCTCCCGCCTCTCCGTGCTGCCAACAGATGCACGCACGGGTGTGCTTTGGTGAGGGCGGTGAGAGGAGCGGCGAGCTCCAAGCTGGATGAGCGTGCGTCAATGACATCGTGCTCCTGCTAATTAACATACTTTCCGCGAGCGCAGGCAACGGCAGCACTGCCGACCTGCCGAAAATGGCGGCGGCTGCGTGACCTGCCGGAAGTGAGGTGGCCGCCATTTTATTTACCAAAACGGGCCTCAACAGCCAATGCTACCACCTCCAATTTCGAGGCTGGCATGTTCAGTAGCTCACTATTAGTGTGTAAACTTCATCTTGCAGTCTCCTCCAGTCCATTTATAATAGTTGCTTAATTGAAACATTGAGGGAACATCTATAGATTCTGCTACTCAGACTGACATCCTATTACAAATAGCATGGTCAGACTGTGAACTTGCCGCATGGAAGGTTGCAGGTACAATTACTATTTTGTGACGCCGTGCACTGAAGCGCCAGGAGCAGGAATAATACAGGCCTCTGAGCAATTACCTGATTCCTCACAACAAGGTTAAAAAATAGCACCCTGTGCCGGGTGAGCAAAAGAGGAAGAAAAATAAACAAAAAGTTAGGGAGAAAAATATATTTTTTAATAGGGGGAAATAAAACTGGAACTTTATAAATAAGAGATAATGAAGAAGCGGTCAGTCAGTGGAATGCCCTGCACGCTGTTCTGCCAGTTAATGTGAGATTTGTGTGGGTGAAATTGTAGAAATCTACGGGCATTAACCATTAATTAATACATTGCTCGCAGCGCAGTGTGTTGTGAGTGTCAATCAAATATAATGAATAATGTACTTGTGCCTCCTGAGTCTGGCGGCTCTCTGCCATAGTGTCATCTTCTGTGTCTCAAAAGTGCTCAATGGAATCTTTTTTACTTTTATTTTGCATTTCCGTGGAGCCTATAAATGTTGCTGTAAATCTTATGCAAATTGAAAGAGAATCTGGAACAGAATGCCTGACCTAGCCATTTTAATTGCACAGCATGTTAGCACACATTAGAATACCTACAGTGAAAAATATCACATTTAATTACAGTACTCAAATATAATTTTGAGTTATTTGATTAAACATCTGTTTTTAAACTTTTCTTTATATATATATATTTAAATATTATTTTTGCTCCGACCGTTTTAGAAATTAGAATTCTCAGGCTGTGGGATGGGATGCACAATACAGGCAGTGAAGCTCACCGATGGTGGCTTTTCGTCGCTGTTAGCACGAATATTGAGTTAAATGGATGGATCGCTTTCACTGTACAAGATACAAGATACAGTGAATAGCAATATGATGCATGTGTTAGAAGTCAAGCTTCATTTGAAATTTTGCACTACTTGTTTATTTGGTACTGTGTTCTGAGTGGTTGGGGCTGTTGTATCTTGTTTGTTTTTGCGTATCTTAAAAAGGAAGGAAGTGCAGTTTGAAAGAGTTATCTTAAAAGGGGGCATCCTGGGAAGGCTGTACCATGATGCAACTGAGGAGTGGCATTCTTGATAAAAAGTCTTGAGTCTGGACTTGGCAGATAAGCAGGCTTTCTTTAGTAACAATAAATACTATCACAAAAAATGTTCGCTGAAGAGGGAAAGATGCAAGTTAGTTTAATATTTTACTAAGATTTTTGGTTTGGTTTTTGTTATAAGAACACACCTTAAGCCCACCTTGACTGCTTCTTTGATAAGTGTAGTGTGGCCAATCGATCAAATAACTTCAGCGATAAAGATAAATAAGTTATTTTTTAACCACAGTTGGCTAACTCACGTACCTAATTGAGGTAGAGAAAAAGAGACCAGAGAGAAGAGAAAGGTAACAAATGTGGAAATGCAAAGCAAAATATGCATTAGAATTGGCCAGATTTGGAATGAAAATCCAGTGCCTACTCCCTCCTGTGCAAAGATGCCAAACCTCCCGCATTGCTCGGGAGTCTCCTGGAATGAGGCATGGATCTCCCGGGTGCTACTGCTCACAGCCCGGGAGATCTGCGCGCTTTAAATATACCGCCTCCACACTTGCGCTTATTTTATGCTGGTTTTTATATTCGGCGTAAGCAAATGAGCTCCGTGGAAATTTTGGCATAAATTCCCACCGGCAAGATCAGCATAGAAACCACCATAAATTTTGGCGTAATTTCAGTGTTGATGGGTTCATGGAAATTTTGGGCAGCACATCCACCACTTGTGAGGGGAGAGGGATCTTACCTCAAGTCTTGATCTAATTTGAAGCTAGTAGTCCCAGATTTGTCATTCAAATGACAAACACAAATTGTTCAGGCTTTGATCTGTTTATGCTCCAATCTGAACCCTTCGATATAATTACTATTCCTGTATTTCACTGATCTTCAGTGCCCTCTGAATAATAGTTGGAAGCTGCTTAAGAGTGAAAATGTAATTAAATAAGCAAAAATTAAGTTATCCGAGACCTATAATTAACAATGACATTCAGCAGGACAAGTGCTGCTTTAAGTTGAGGAAGTTGGACAATTTCAGTGTTTTCGGTGGCCACAAATGCAACATAGAATTGTCCGTAGTTGTCACCAACTGAGAAACATTTTAGAGAGATAAGTGCCGCAGGGATACCTCCCACACGCCCACTACTGGAATTGTACGGTGCTTTTCTGGGGATGGGGCTAAGATAACGCGCAGGTGTTGCTACATACTGCTTTTGACACGCGCAGAGCTGAGGTTGCTTGAATGTGTTCCTGGTAATGAGCAGCTTTTTCAAATATGTCCACGCTACTACATCTCACCTTGCTGAGCACTCGTAACCTGCTCACTTCTGATTGGCAGCTGTGATTGTTTCTATAAGGAGATAGTCCAGGAAATCAGACATGGCTTCACTCTGGTTAATTATCATCCTTCCACTGCAGTGAGACAACATTCTGGTCTGCAGTGAAAGTAGCGCTAATGACCGTCAAATATATTTGACACCAAAAAATAATCTAGTTTAGACTACTGTAGTATGGTTCTCAAAGGGATTGGAATGTATTAGTTTTAACTACAATTGTCTCTCAAATCTAATTTAAACATGTATGTTATGACAAAATGAACTGGATTCGTGACATCCTTGACAGGATTGTTGAGAGTGGTGAGTGCTGACATGATACAGACGCTAACGGCGTTTGCAGAACATGTAACTAAACATTCACAAGCAGGTCAGAGCCTTTCGTCTCAAATTCCCAGAACAGATATCAAGGGGCAGTCTTGCTTCTTTTTGTGGGTTATGTTTATGAGATACAAAGAACATAATGATATGAGGGTAGGTGTTGCTATTGAACTCCGTCAGAATTGCGTAAGAATTTTACAGCGTGGAAACAGGCCATTCGGCCCCACTGGTCGATGCTGGCGTTGATGCTCCACACGGGCCTCCTCCCACCTTACTTCATCTCACCCCATAGACAAGTTGGCATGTCCCTTTGCAGCATCTGAACACGGTTCCACTGGGAGCCCCATGACTTTACGTCAGCTCATAGGCTACACTCAGTACAGGGGAGAGCACCGCACCCCCCCCATCCCCACCCACTTGTAAAAATCCGAGCTCTCGCCCTTTCCTCTCCCCCGCCCCGGCATCCTGCACCATGTGGGCTTCGACCCACTGGCACAGCTGCCTGGCGTACCTGCTCGGGTTAACGGTGGAGAAGGACTGCCCCCCCCCGGTACCGGATGGATTTCCACAGGTGCTCCAGCTCTTTAAACTACCTAAAGTTTTGTGTCTGCATGCACCGGCAGCACATGGGAAAGTGAAGTGTCCCTGTATTCCTAACACCCGAATAGTCCAAAGAGTTTCATTTGGTTCAAACTGCATAGGAGCTAGAGTTTTGTATCCAGTTTGAGTCAATAATACTCCATTCATGCTAAAAGGACACAAACTTTTATCTGGGAAATAAAGAACCAATCACTTTTTTGCAAATTCTTTTAGTTGAGCATTTTGTGGCCTGACCAACCCCACAATATACCTCAAAAATTAATGATATCATAAATGCAAAATTACATAGTTCTTTAAAAAATGTATTAAACTTACCCTGCAATGTTCTCCTTGTGCATTAGGACTCCCTGCACCAACACCGTCCTCACACCCTGCTGGTATAGCTCCCGCTCCATTCTCACACCCTGCTGGTATAGCTCCCGCTCCATTCTCACACCCTGCTGGTATAGCTCCCGCTCCATTCTCACACCCTGCTGGTATAGCTCCCGCTCCATTCTCACACCCTGCTGGTATAGCTCCCGCTCCATTCTCACACCCTGCTGGTATAGCTCCCGCTCCATTCTCACACCCTGCTGGTATAGCTCCCGCTCCATTCTCACACCCTGCTGGTATAGCTCCCGCTCCATATTCACGCCCTGCTGGTATAGCTCCCGCTCCATATTCACGCCCTGCTGGTATAGCTCCCGCTCCATTCTCACACCCTGCTGGTATAGCTCCCGCTTCATATTCACGCCCTGCTGGTATAGCTCCCGCTCCATTCTCTCACTCTGCTGGTAAAGCTCCCGCTCCATTCTCACACTCTGCTGGTATAGCTCCTGCTCCATCATCACACCCTGCTGGTATAGCTCCCGCTCCATTCGCACACCCTGCTGGTATAGCTCCCGCTCCATTCTCACACCCTGCTGGTATAGCTCCCGCTCCATTCTCACACCCTGCTGGTATAGCTCCCGCTCCATTCTCACACCCTGCTGGTATAGCTCCCGCTCCATTCTCACACCCTGCTGGTATAGCTCCTGCTCCATTCTCACACCCTGCTGGTATAGCTCCTGCTCCATTCTCACACTCTGCTGGTATAGCTCCCGTTCCACTGGACAAGCTTTTTGTGGTGAATAAAGCCACTGTCATTTTCAATAATGTAATAAAGGGAGAGGGTGCTGGGATACAGAGAGATCATAGTAAGGAGTGGTAAATAAGGTAGATAGAAAACCAGCTGGTGAGGGAGAGGCAGGACACAGGCCATAACCAGAAAGATACAGAAATGCAAGTGGATTACATGCATTGTTCACCCAGGATTGAAATACAAACACTGCACCATTTTGTGCTTGACTCAAAGTGGGAATTTAAACAGGAAAATATAAGATTCCTCAATTATTCATGGAACAGTGGTTTGCTTCATGCATCTCAGTTTTCAGCAATTAAAAAATACATTAAAATTTCCAGTTTCTAATTTAGAGAATTATTATCGAGCTAAATAGTTGGGGAATTTAAAGATGTACCTATTAACTTTTTCAGTGTGCCCCTCAAACTTCAGCAATTAAAAAATAAATTAAAATTCTTAGTTCCTCATTTCAGGGATCATTCTCAAGCCAGATCAGTGAAGGATTTTAAAATGTCTTTTAAGTTTTTCAGTATCCTGAATAAAATCAGGACAGATGGCTTTATGAATGCATTCCATCCTTGTAGCTCAATAGCACATCCAGTAGCACTTAGCACAAGTGTTATATTGAATTCCACTTTGTGAAATTAAGATACACTGCCGAGAAAATAATGGGCATATCCTATATGGAGACGCCAACAGAGATGTAGCCAGTTAAGAATTTTGACCTAATACAGGAAACTTCGCGATATCCGGCACCGACGGGACCGAGCTGCTGCCGATCTATCAAAACTTCCGGATAGACCAGCGCTAATGTTGAAGGATACGGAGGTTTTCATCTCCGTATCTGACAACAAACACTGTTGCTTAGCAACGGCTTGTAAACACTCGGCCCGTACCTTGGAAGCGTCTCTGAAGCTGTTGCTAAGCTACAGAGACGCTTTCCAGAGCCTGACTGTTAAAAAAAAAATGCTAGGAGAAGAAAAAAAACCTAACCAAAACGGCTGCTGATTTCTGCCGTTAGATCGAGGTTTCCGGACATACAACCTCCGGATAAACCAAAGTTTCCTGTAGTGCTTGTTTTTCACACTATTGTCTCACACGGGAACTTCTTTGTAATCTGAATCTACAGTTGCAATCTAACACAGTAGGCTAAAATGTCAGGCTATCTGGTGTTACTCAATCCACTTGGATTTTCTGTTTAATCTCTACATGTGGATCTTGTCTGTCCAGCATTCAAGTGAGACATCCTCAGGTGCTGAAAATAGCCGTGTTCACAGTGTGCTTTAGATGAAATCAGGGCTCATTGTGAGTATTCACATTTTCAGAGTTTTGCAGAGTCAGGTTTTGGCGTAATTTCAAGTTACTGAGCTGCAAAGTAGCCCTGCAGATAATTGGATATGGTGCGATTTGAGTTGATAGAATTAATGTTACCTTTACAGATCAGCGATTTTTAAATGGTGTCTTTACACTGCATCTGCTGTTGCAGTACAATTTCAGGGGCAGTGTGAGTGGTGAGCTGTGATACATCCTGCTCATTCTCATTGTAGTCAGTGAGGGGAGCTGTAGTTCCCTATCGGAGCGCGCAGATATTTTACAGTGAGCTCTTAATGGGGCGCAGACTCGGGCAGTGAGTTTTCTTTGGGGTTTGGTTGAAAGTTGGCCCTTGCGGAGGTGAAAAGTGGGTGTTGCAAAGTTAAAATACTGCAAGAGCACAAGAGGAAAGTTTAAGCCTTCCCTGCCACAAGCTTTGTCTTCACCCCGCACCCCCTCCCAAAAGCCCCTCCCTGCGACTTACCTTCTTGCTGGTCAGCCTCCCCGTGATGCTGCCCAGCAACCTCCTGCCACCCGAACATCTGCTCCCACCCGTTTCAGGTGAGGGGGGATGAGGCCCGGGAGTTGAAATCGGTCGGGATTGTTTGTCGTCGGCTCACCCCCTCCATGTGCCCACCCGAACCCCATTCCCAGTTACAATCAGGGCTCAGAGTCTAGCTTGAACCCCCCAAGCTTGAGGCTCAGAGGTGAGAATGCGAGCAATGGAGCCAAGCTGACGCTGGGTGTTTTTATTCCGATGGTATTGTGGATGGCTTAAATTCCACTCATTAGAACGATATTTGAACTTTTCCTCATTTGCTTTTACGAGTGTAAGTTGCATTCCTTTGATTTCCTCCCTCCCCAATTGTTTTTCATTTTGTGATATCGCAACGTAAACAGAGTGGGAAGTTGAGACTTTGGTGAGAGTGGGAATTCGGTGCAGAGGGGGAAGGAGGTGCTCCTTTTTGCCTTTAATACTTGTAGAGGTTTGTGTCAGCTTGAGGCAGTAAGTATTTAAAATTTTGTTCCATGTTTTCTCGCTTAGTGCAAGGGTGAGGGACATCACAAACTGGCTTGAAAGGAAATTGGAGAGGGAGATGGAGCTTCCAGTCATTGTGGTCCACGTTGGGATCAACAGCATAGGAAAGAGTAGGCAAGAGGTCCCGTTCGGAGACTACCAGGAGCTAGGAGCTAAATTAAAAAACAGGACCTTAACGGTTATAGGGCTAAAAATTGAGTCGCGCCCCCTTTGGGGCGCAAACTTCGCCGGAAAAATTAGCGCCCCCGCAACCGAAATTGAGTGGTAGTGCCCCAAGAGGGAAGCAGGGCACTACTGGAAATGCCCCGCCTCCATCTTGGGGCGCTGCGAGGGAATATCGCGGCGCTACTTACCTGTCCACACTAGCACCCATCACTCCCCTCTACAGCGGACATTTCAACCCCTCTCACCCCCGCAGACCCACTGCTTGCCTCGCTGACCCTGGCGAGGTTCGCAGCCGTCGGGAAGCCCACACTTGCAGGGGTAAAATGGGGAAAAGCCTCAAAACTACCTGTTAACAGACAGTTAATTGGCTTTAATCCCCTTCCCACCTCGAGGAGACGGGTCCCTGCATGAGTCGGAGACCCGCCTCCCGGGACAATGGTTTGGAGGTGGGTTGGGAGCGGGGTTGGGACCCGCTCCCAATTTTTCCCATTTTGCCAGCAGCCGCGCCTCCAAACCCACCTCCTCAGGGCAAATGTTAAATTATGAGGAGAGATTACACAAACTAGGATTGTATTCCCTGGAATTTAGAAGGTTAAGGAGTGATTTGATCAAAGTTTTCAAGATATTAAGGGGAGCGATAGAATAAATAGAAAGAAACTATTTCTGCTGGTTGGGGAGTCTCAGACTAGGGGGCATAGTCTAAAAGTTAGAGCCAGGCCTTTCAGGAGTGAAATTGGGTAACATTTCTACGCAGAGAGGGTGTTAGAGGTTTGGAACCCTCTTCCGCAAATGGCAGTTGATGCTAGATCAATTGTTAATTTTAAATCTGAGATTGATAGATTTTTGTTAACCAAAGTATTAAGAGGTATGGGGTAAAGGTGGGTATATGGAGTTAGGTCACAGATCAGCCATGATCTCATTGAATGGCGGAACAGGCTCGAGGGGCTGAATGGCCTACTCCTGTTCCCATGTTCTTATGTTGTCAGAGCTGTCATTTAGATTCAGGAATTGGTGGCTTGAAAACAATTAATTCAACGTTGGAAAGAAACCACTTACTGTGCTGTCTAAGGTGACAGCACAGTAACACAATCTACTGTCGTCTTTTCAGTGGGCTGCTTTGAAAATGCTTCAACCCTGTGATCTAATCTTCTGATGGAAGCTTTAAAGCATTCTTTGATTCCCCGTTCCTTGATTGACTACAATTCAGTGAGATAGCTTTAATTTTTGTTGTTATACTTTGCTTTAAGCCATTGAACTGAAAGCTCCCTTTGTTCATTACAGCATTTTTTTTATCTCATTAAGGAAAATCAGGCTGGCAATGCAAAACACCCAAATAATTGTGAGCTATATCTGATTAGACTTCTAAGGCGTAGAAATTACCTTCAGCACTTTTTAAAAAATGACTTGGTTAATGTGCAACTGTAGAATTCCTATGAGCACAATTTTTATAAAAGTGATTGACCAGTTTAGCACGCAGAGCAATTTTACATGAGTGAATTCACCAAGTGCTCAAAAATAATGCTGATAATTTGTTGCCCCCAGAATCTAAGCATTTTTAAACAAAGTGGCACAATTTCATTACAATATTTTGGGGATTTTATGTTTGTTTAATAATATTGGATCATTTAACCAATTGAGTATATTTTTCATAAGAAAGGTATTGATTTGCCCTTCTCATAATGTCTCTTCAATATTCAGTGTTCATTGTCTACTTAGTCAATATGGCTTCCTAGATTTAGTTAAATTGGGACCAATCTCTGGTATACCTCGCTGCATTAGAATTCAAAGCATTAGCTGACAAGCACGCCTCAATATCTAGATGGGAGACTTGATAATAAACCTTCCCATCTAGGCTATCCTTCTCTCATTTTTGGCTTTGAAATCTTTTCTTTTCATTACCACTTTTCTCGTCTATTTTAAAAATGTTACCCTGCTTGTTGCTCCTCTAAGCTTCCCGCTTTTGTTCCTCCGAAGCTCCATTCTATGCACTCTTCTTTATAGATTCTTGTGTTGAAATCAAAGCTCATCAAATCATCTCTCACTCTTTCTCAGCACTTCAAAACTATTCTCCTCTCTATAATCTGCAGACTTTTAAAACCCAAGTTTGAGGTAATTGAAGCATTACTTTTTGATTACGCAATAGCTTCTCGTCCCATCACCTCCAGTCACCCAAGGATATGTCCTTGTCTCCCTCTTTCTCACATATGCTGCTACTTGGCCACATTATCTGCAGACACAGGGTCAGCTCCCTTATGTACACTGAAAACACCCAGCTCTACATCTCCACTACCATAGTGTTAGCTGTGGCTCAGTTGGCAGCACTCTCGCCTCTGAGTCAGGTTGTGGGTTCAAGTCCCACTCCAGGGACTTGAGCACATTCCAGTGCAGTACTGAGGGAGTGCTGCACTGTCGGAGGTGCCGTCTTTCGGATGAGACGTTAAACCGAGGCCCCGTCTGCTCTCTCAAGTGGACGTAAAAGATCCATTGGCACTATTTCGAAGAAGAGCAGGGGAGTTATCCCCAGTGTCCTGGCCAATATTTATCCCTCAATCAACATAACATAAACAGATTATCTGGTCATTATCACATTGCTGTTTGTGGAAGCTTGCTGTGCGCAAATTGGCTGCCGCATTTTCCACATTACAACAGTGACAACGCTCCAAAAATACTTAATTGGCTGTAAAGTGCTTTGAGACGTCCGGTGGTTGTGAAAGGCACTATATAAATGCAAGTCTTTCTCTTTCGACCCCTCCACTGCTGAACTGTTTGTCTGGTATCGAGTCGTGAATAAGTCTAAACCTCCTTCAGCTCATCATCAGGAAGACTCTCACCCCCAGCGTCTTGTGAGTCTCCCTTTGCCCCACCATTGGTGATCGAACCTTCAGCCACCTGGATCTTATTCTCCAGAATTTACTTCACTATTTTCTATAGGCCTATCAGTGAAGCACCTAGGGACATCTTGTTGTGATGAACATGCCATATAAATGCAAGTTGTTGTTAGCTTGTTTTCCCTCCTGCTTACTATCCTACACTAGTCCTTTCACAATAATTCTCAATTTAAAACAAGTCTGTAAAAAACATATAGTAGTTCAAAGGCCTTAATGTTAATGGTGCAATCAGCTTTTCCGGTATATAAACCTCATTTGTGTGTGTCAGAGATTTTAACTTTGGTGGTAATAAGAGCAGTGGCATCTTTGGCTTCAAGTGGAAGTTTGCCATTGGCGATACAGGTGTAGCTGGCCAATCAGTCTGCTTATTCAATGCTGCTTCAGCATGACCAGGCACAAAGAACCAGATAAGACAGGTTTTTCCAATACGCTCCAGTGTCTTGTGCCCAATGAATGGTGCATAACAGAAATTACAGAGGTGTTCCTCGTTTATCTTGTGCTCGTAAGACAGACTGTTACATCCATAATAGCATCTGCTTCCATCTCAATACTGATTGTTTGAGCACTGAATCCAACAACTTATCCCATGCTCGACAGGCAGAAAGCACAAACCGGCCGCCTTACAGCGGCAGCCTTCAGTAAACATCAGCTCACGTGATGAATACGTCCTTGTTCAGTAGATATAAATGGAACAGTAGAGCACACAACAGTGCTGCTTAGTTACTGAAGTAGGCCCTGAAAGTAGGACAAGGGAACACAGATTCACACTGGAGAAAGGCAAATTGAGCATAAAGAAAAATACTGCAGATGCTGGAAATCTGAAATAAAATAAGTAAATGCTGCAAACACTAAGCAGACCGGGCAGCATCTGTGGAGCGAGGAAGGTAGGGTTAATGTTTCAGGTCGATGATCTTTTGTCAGAACTGGGAGATGTTACAGATGAACAGCTTATAAAGAGTAGAAAGACGAGGTGCTGATCCTCGAGCTTTCAGTAAGCTTCTTTGAAGCAATATAGGTGGCCAAGGACAGAGAGCTCAGAGTGGGACAGAGAATTAAAGTGGCAAGCGACTGGTAGCTCAGGGTCGCAGTTGCGGATGGAACAGAGCTGTTCAGCAAAGCGATCACCCAATCTACATTTAGTCTCCTCGGTGTATAAGAGGTCTCCTCATCTTTTTACGAGGTACATTACAGCCCTCTAGCCTCAACATTGACTTTTAACAACTTCAGACCTTAACCCCATTTACTCTCAGAGAGCAGGTGCCGGTAATGTAGGATGGATGCATCAGCGCTTCCAGGAATGGGGGAGGTTGTGGGCTGGTGCTTAGGATGGGGATCCCCTATTGGTACATGGTCAGCAAGATGGTCTGCACCTCTGGTGTCACCTGTCTTTTTCTTCCACCATACTCACAGGCCACTGGAGCTTTCTCCACTTTGCCAGATTGTCCATGATTCCCTCCCCCTCTGCTGTTCTGTTGTCCTCTAGATCTCAGGCACATCACTTATTTTTCTAATTTCTATCATTATTGTATTACCTCCTTTTGCCTTACACCAGTGTCACTTCTGTCATTTAATCATCTCCTGTCCTCTACCTAATTACAGATCATTCCTTTTTTTCTCTCTGCCCCCTTTTCCCTTATAAGCTGCTCCTCTGTAACATCTCCCAGTTCTGATGAAAGGTCATTGACTTTAGGTGTACAGAGAATGAATTACATGCAAGTGTTGTAGTTGGATTTCCTCCTTAGTTGGTGCTGTGTTAAGTTTTTTTCTCAGGTGACTGTTCCTGGTCTCTATCCATGTTGGTGGTTAGTTATACTAAACTAGTTATATTACAGTTCACATACAAGTAAGTAAATTGCCAACCAATTCCTCCTAAATCTGAGGAGAAGCACTTACAACATTGACAGATAGAGAATAGGATGGATAACGTGTTCTACAAGTGTATTCAAACAAGGGGTATTACAAAAGCTAGCCTGTACTACTTCAGCAACAATAAAAGCTTTATTTTAAGGTAATACGTATAAAGGGGAAATCTATGCTATTGTAAAAATGAAAACCTTCAGTAGTTCATTCATAAACAATATTCTCTGGGAAGGATGGCCATATTGTGAAGAAAATCCTTTGTAACATTGAATTATTTCAGAACAGTATATTCGGAGTAAGAAAGTATCATGATGGCCCAGAAATTCGGGTCGGAGGCTTCCCGCGGGTGCAAGCCTCCGACCTGCACTTACCTAGCGCACCGGCCATTGAGCTGTGGGCCAGCGTGGGATTCCGATCCTGGGCCTGCTTCAACTGCCGGCACGCAGTGCTTGCGTATTCCAGGGGCGCAGTTAGTTCGATGCATCCCCTGGGATCACGTGGGCCATGGAGAGCCAATGGTAGTAGGGAATGCTTCATTCATAAGTTTGACAGGAAGAGCTGTCAAACCTATAAATACTATAAGCCCCAAAACATCACTAAAACTTCAAATAATTTTTTTTTTAAATCACATTTTTAAAATAACTATAAATTACATGAAATAACTATTTTAAACAATAATTTAAATTTTTGAAAAAATTAATTACATTTTCTAATGGGGCTAAAAATAAACTTACCTTTCTTTAAAGTATTTAAAAATAATAAACCTGTGGAAAAAATGTTTTAATTTTAATTAATTCACCACTTATCTTGTTGAAAGCAGGCCTTGCGCCTGCTTTTTAAAAGTGTAACTGCTGGAGACTTACCCTCCTGGAGAACGTAAGTTCGATGCGCACGCGCTGCCACTCCGGCGCACGCGTTCCACCTGTCAACCCCTTCTTTCAGGGGAACGGAAGTGCCGGTTTCCCGCGCATGCGCAGTGCATACACGAAACTGGCACTTTCGTTGAGCCTACGCGTGAGTACCCCGTGCGTACTCACGTGTTGGGACCCGAATTTCTGGGCCTATTAATAGTTTGCTCTTAGTAAGTCATTATGCTATTTCATTTTCTATTTTAAAAATTTAAAACAATTGACTTGATAAGCAAATGAACGAGTGGAAATTCTGGAAATGTGCAGCTTGTCCATCAGGATCTGAAAAGAGAAGCAATAGTTCAAGTAGACACCCTTCATCAGAATACAGTTGTGAAAATGTCAGCTTGGCTCAGTGATTGCACTCTCACCTATACATCAGACGGTCATGGGCTGAATTCAGTTCAAGGACTTGAGCACGTTATTTAGGCTGACACTACAGTGCAGTACTGAGGGAGTGTGTTGAATTGTCATCTGCCTGTTCGGGTGGCCATAAAAGATCCCATTGCAATGTTCAAATAAGAGCAGGAGAGTTCTTCCAGTTCCTTGGCCAATATTTATCTATCAACACTACCTAAATCAGATTAACTGGTTATTTATCTTCTTCCTGTTTATGGGACCTTGGGCTAAAAATTCAGTATCGCCGCGCCAGGTCTTTAGTGCCCGAAATTTTGCGCTCGCCCGGATTCCCGTAGCGCCTGCCTGAAATTCAGTTGCGCCGCCCCAAGACGGAGGCGGGCGCTATTGCAGGGTTTGGCCGCCTCGTTTGGGGCGATGAAAGTCAGTTTCAGGCGTCCAGCTGCCGCTGCGGCACCCGATGTGGTGCGGCAGCTGGGGTACTGCAGGCCTCCTCCTTCTCTTAAGGAGGAGCTGCCTGCAGCCGTGAGATTGCCGCTGGATTCCCCCGGCAAATGAGCCCGGCACCACGGAGAAGTGCCGGGCTCGCGGGAGTCAGACACCAATGCCGCGGGGGGGTGGTGCAGGAGTCCGGGGAGGGAGGTGCGGCCAGGCGGCCGCAGGGAAAGCGGCCGGCCGCCCCTCCACCTTTATGCGCCGGCCTCTCGGAGCTGCAAGGCACCGTTTTTCAAACGCTGTTTGCGGCTACGGGCAAGGCGGCCGCAACTGAATTTGGCCATCGGCACGGAATAGCATTGGAACCGGGGCGCTGTGCACACCGATGACGTCATTGGTGCCGGCGCAGCGCTACCGGCTAACGCCGATGTTAGGGACCAACTGAATTTCGGGCGCTAAAAAACTTCCGGCGCAAACCACTCTATAGCCAATAAGTGGGCGCAAACGCGACTGAATTTCTAGGCCCTTGTGTGTGCAAATTAGCTACTGCACCTGGCCGTATACCAATAGTGACTAAACTTCAAAAGCAATTAATTGGCTGTAAATTTGGGACATTCTGAAGACATGAAAAATGCTAGTTCTTTTCTTTAAATGATCTGTACTCACAATTTGAAAGAAAAAAAGACTTGCATTTATATAGCACCTTTCACGACCACCGGACGTCCCAAAGCGCTTTACAGCCAATGAAGTACTTTTTTTGAAGTGTAGTCACTGTTGTAATGTGGGAAACGTGGCAGCCAATTTGCACACAGCAAACTCCCACAAGCAGCAATGTGATAATGACCAGATGATATGTTGATTGAGGGATAAATATTGGCCAGGACACTGGGGATAACTCCCCTACTCCTCTTAGAAATAGTGCCATGGGATCTTTTACATCCACCTGAGAGGACAAACAGGGCCTCGGTTTAACGTCTCATCTGAAAGACAGCACCTCCGACAGTGCAGCACTCCATCAGCACTTGCACTGGAGTGTCAGCCTAGCTTTATGTGCACAAGTCCCTGGAGCTAATTTTTTCTCAGTGTGTTTTGCAGATAGGTAAAATAATGGCTTTCATGGTGCCAACTTGATGTGCCAATCATCATAGAATCATACAGCACAGAAGGAAGCCATTCGACCCATTTTGCCTGTGCCAGTTCTTTGAAAAATCTATACAATTACTCCCACTCTGTGCTCTTTCCCCACAGCCGTGCTATTACAGTATTATTATACTGCAACAGTGCCAGTTATGTTTCTATACTGATCACAAAACTTGGCTGGTGATTATGTTTGTGAATAAACTGTTTAAGAACAAAATAATACCCCCAAAAGACAGCAGCTATATTTAAATAGATTTCTAGGCAGTGCCACACATTGTCGTGTTAATAGTACTTCACTGATTTGTTGTCCTCAGGTACATTCAGGGAGCTGCTTCACCCAAGGACATGCTCATTCTTGTAGATGTGTAAGTACTGTACAAACACTACAAAATATTCAATCTTGTTATTTTCTCTGTAGAGATTAAAATGTTTTACCATTTCCTTGTTTTCTTTTCCACAAAAAAAGGAGCGGAAGTGTTAGTGGGCTAACGTTGAAACTCATTCGGACATCAGTCTCCGAAATGCTGGAAACTCTTTCCGATGACGACTACGTGAATGTGGTTTCTGTGAGTATTGCAACAATCAGTCTTTGTCCATGTGATGACCTCCAGCAGTGTTTGTGGTCAGTGGTACTGCACTTAACCGGTACAGAGGCAGTTCCGTTGTCCCGTGCTCCCAGCACGGAAGCCGCACTCAGAGGGGCTGTGGGTTGGAGTTAGGACTGCAAAATTGTTGCCCCGATTCTCTAACACAGGATCCCAGCTAGTGCGGCTCCCTGCTGCATGTTTACAATCACCCCATCTTTATCTCGAGAGCTAGATCAGTTGTCACACCGCAATTCAACAATAGGTGGAATCCATGAGAATAGATTACACACAGACTCTGGAGAGAGCATGTTTGATGGGATATAAGTTTTCTTTTTATCATTCTACTCTTACGTTTTTAAATTGTGTATATGAGTCATTACAGAATAAGAGCTGTGTGTCATTAGCTGATGTCAAACTGTGCTCTGTGGGAGATCTTAATTGTATCCAGCGTGCGAATCAGCTCTGAGCACAGCTTGGCAGTCTTGATTAAATAAAACATGTGTTCTTGAAGTAACTACTTTGAGAGATTTTTGAGACTGGATTGGACCAAACCATTTTCTTGTTCTTGTGCTCTGGAGTATCCCAATGCAATAAAATGACATGGGTCACAAGAGTTCAGCTGCTGGGAGGGAAGCCTTGTGTCATAATCCAGTTTTAGTGCCAGCAGTGGTTTGGGGTGACTTTGTGGGCTTAATATCCAGCACCCCCACATCATTCATTACAGTGAAGATAATGATGGTCGTCATTATCATCATAGGTGGGATAGCCTTTTCTACATTTCAAACTCATATCTAACACAGGTAAGGGTTCCAAATATGAGCCTTCTTTAGAGTACGTATATGCCTTTAATTTCATGACATTGTTTAAGAGGGATGCTTTCAATTTTATTTCTAAACTGGAAATTTTTGTTGAACAATTTACTATATGTTCTTCAAGTATCTCTTATTAGCTAAATTAATCACAGGAATCCTCACAAGTAGAGGAGTATAATTGTGGGGAAAAACTGATGTACATTTATCATTTTATTTTGTTCCTATGGATGGATAGAAGGTTATATTTCAGTGATTGCTGTAAACCACACAAAACATTTAGTAGTAGTCTAGAAGCAATAAAACATTGGGGCCGGGAAATTGGAGCCTTTAGTGCCAGTCGTTAAGGCTGGTTTGGAAGAAAAACGGTGGCCGCTTCACTTCCGCCAACTTCCGCCACGGAACACGGAAGCCACCATTTTGGGAAGGTCGGCAGTACTGCCGTTGCTTGCGCTTGCTTCCCATATTTAAGTGATCCAGATCGTGATGTCAGTCGGCGTGCAATGACTGAATTATGCACGATCTGTGATTTTGGACGTTGCCGCTCTTAATAACGCCCTCTCCAAACCACGCACAGAAGAACGTGCGTGCAGCAGTACAACGGAGCCACTGGCAGCGCTGCTTAAAGAGACACACACAACTTTCAGGTAAGTTTAGATTTTTGCTTTTGGACTTGTTTCTTGACATTTTATTGGAATAGTGGCTTGGTGCAATACATTTAAAAAGCTGTTAGTGTGCAGGGCATGCTGCTGAACGCGAGCAAGGCTTTGGATGCTAAAGGAAGGCCTCTAAGAACACCACTTGCTTCCAGTCCTGGGGGCTCTAGTTGCAGGCCCCCTTGGGCTGCAGCATCACATGGTGATGGAGCAGAGGCAGCAAAGGGGACAAGCTGCTCACAGAAGAGGAGGAAGCAAAATAGGAGAAAGCGGAAGGAAGGCAGCAACCCAGACAGCCCCTTTCTGGCTGAGATATCTGGGACCGAATCATCTGCCTGCGGTACCAGTGAACACAACTCCAACCCCCTTTCAACATTTGTCCTACACCTTACCTTCCCTTTGTTACTGACTATCACAGGGTCCTCTTGGCCACAATGTTGAAATAAAAGCCACCACAAAGCAAACATTCCAATCCAACTTTGTCCATAGATGCATCCGATATTATATTAAAAAATCAACTACTCACCCTTGTGTATTCCTTTAGCTGACTGTCTTGCATGTGCCTTTGCCTATCCTAGTACTGTTATGCAGTGCTACCCCAATGGGTGCAGCATGACTGGTGGAAGGCTGCTGACTTTCAGTGGGGGGCACTGCAGATAGCCTTGCAGGACGACCTCGAGGAGCTGTGGCTGTGAGTGTTTAATCAAGTGACGGTGTTTCTGCTTCTTCACTTTCCTCTCCCTCTTCTTGTTGACCTACTGGCTCGGCAGGCTGGATTTCTTGGGTGTCTGAAATGAGGAAGGCACAAGGGTGGGGTTGTGCTGAGGCGGAGGAGAAAAGCAAGAGGTGCTTGCTTACACCTTGTGCAGCTTGTAAATCAGAAGAGATTGCGGGATGAGGGGGAAGTGGGATGTGTGAAGGAGGATAATGTATGAGAATACTGGCATCTTGTATTCTTTCAGCCCCACCGCTGGCCAAGGACTCAGCCATGTCCCTGTCAAGAATGGCCAGCACCGTCTCCTCCAAGGGGGTGAGGTGAAGCTAGGAATGTGAGGTGTGCCTCATGTTTGGTAGAGACTGTTGGTAGGTGAGTGATGGGGACAGGGGTGTGGTGCATTGAGCAGTCTGTGAGGCTAGTGGCGCAGTTGGTAGGAAACGGCTTTTGAAGATGCATTCACTGATCTTGACCACTCGTCTGAGGTCATGAAACTTCTTTGGGCAGTGGAGCCAAGTCCTGGCAGTGACTGTCTCAGCGATCTGGACCCACATCCTCCTTTCTGGAGGGCCTCCTAGCCCCCTGTGGGTAGAGGACCTCTCTTCCAGTGTTGACCCCCTGCACAAAGCTGGAGTACTGTGTCCGAGACCCTGGGTGCCCTTTCCCTAGCCTGTTGAGCCATTTGTGTCGGTGCTGAAACAATTTTAAATTTTTTTATCTGCAGAAGGCAGCTCACCTTTAGGAGATGCAGACTGCCTAGTGCTGAAGGAATTTTTTTTTAAATCTGTAGAAGGCAGCTCAGCTTTAAGACTGCCTTGTAGAGGAGCAGGCTAGCTATAAGTAAAGCTAGCCTCACTCCAGCAATGCAAACTTTGACCCCCTGATGAGTGCACAGCCTGTCAGCGGTGCATTCCACGCTCGGCTGTGCGCCACAATCATGGTCATTAGCAGGCAGCAGGAAGTTGATGTGCTGCCTGCCCTTTTTGGACGGATGCGGGCCTATCTCACATTGCGGTGCCCGGGCATGTTCACCAGCGGTACCCAATTTCTAGGCCTGGGTTTTTTCTCAATCCTGTTGAATCCAAACTGGGCAAAACAGTTGAATGTGTCAAAGGAATTTTGCTTAAATTCTGACATTTGACTCCAAGGGAGCAATTTTATCCTCACCCGCCCTGCAGGAAACTGAGGCGCTCAGATCGGCTGCCTCTTTTGCCCCCCACTTGATTTTACTTTCCAAGGTGGGTTAGATTCAAATTACTCCCAAATGCTTTGCCCCTTTAAGAAAACCATGGTACACATGCAGTGAGATAGTTCGGTAACTTATCTTTCTGCACGTGCACGATCCAGTTTTGGCAGGTGCATACCAACAAATAATCAACACGTCTCTGTTTTTGCTTTTGGACCTAGCTGAAAGGAAGTGACAAATGTGTGTTTTAAATTAAAATTGCACCTTATTTTTTAGTGTGTGCCTGTTTGATCAGATTCTATGGTGGTCTAGTATGGTAACTGTCTATATTGTTCCGATGGGGTCCTAGGTGGATATCTGTCTGCAATATCAGTCTCAGGAAGGTCTATGTGCTTGTTGTTTTGTAGAACACAGTGCTTAAGTTCTTAGGTCATCTGGTGCTCTGGGTTATCTGTGGCTGTTTGATTTCCTTGCAGTTTATTAGAGTTGATTTCCTTCCAAAATCCTTGGTGGCGCAGTGTGTATGTGTCCATATTATCCATTTCTACTGTAGCTTGTGGTGTTCTTTGCACTGCAGGTAATAGTTCATAGGTTGAAACTTGATTAGTAGGACTTACTTACATTTCCAGTACATTACCATTTGTGAACTGTGTTTGATTTGATTTATCAGAAATTCTTAGCTACTTTTATTGAAAGATGGGAAAAAATAATTAGCCATTTTACTATTCAGCCTAAGTATTCTCAGTAGATTTATACAAAATCTAGTGACATTCAATTTGGCTATAGTTGCTCTATTTTATGTGACAGCCAAAAGTGTTATAGATAGAGGTGGTGTGGTAATAGATCATTGGAGACACTAATCTGTATAACTAGATGGTGGGAATGTGCATAGTTGTCAATACTCCCAGAGCACAAGTAGTGCATTGCATTGGGCATGATGCATGTACAGAATAGATTTATTGCACATGGATGGTCAAGACTTACTGGAACATCTTACCTTGATGTTCCCAAAGAATGTGGTGACAATAGACCCTAAAACAGCAGACACAATAAGTTGCTACTAAAATAACATGGAAATTAAACATTAACAGAACTTAAATGACTACAGGCTACGTTATTGGCTTTTTTAACACTGTAAAGTTGCAACAGGGAAACTCAACCTAGAGAAACAACACAAGCCATATGCTTCACCACTCACTAACAATGGTTACTGATGGACATTGTAGCACAGTTGGAAAGGAGGAACTTGCATTTATATAACATTTTTCACATTCTCAGGAAGTCCGAAAGCGCTTCTCGGCCAACAAAGTACTTTTGAAGTGTAGTCATTGCACAATAATGTAGCAGCCACTTTGCACGCAGCAAGGTCCGACAAACAACAATGAGATAAATGACAAGGTAATCTGTTTTTCGTGATGTTGGTTGAGGGATAAATGTTGGCCATGACACCATGAGAAATTCCCTGCTCTTCCAATAGTGCCAGGGGATGTTTTATGTCCATCTGAGAGGTTTAACATCTCATTTGAAAGATGGCACCTCCGACAGTGTCAGCTTAGATCATTTGCTTAAGTCTCTGAAGTGGGACTTGAACCCACAGCCTTCTTCCTCAGAGCCAAGACTGACGCTAACAGATACCCATGAATTAACAAATGAATAGAGTGCAGGGCTCCATTGAATCAGTAAACTCATTGACAAGCAGGCACCAGCAAATTAATACATTAATACAGCAGTGGTTGTAGCAATGAATTAAAAAAATAATGGAGCAGAGGGCACCAGTTAATCAATTAATACAACAATAGGCACTGGCAAATTAATTGAGAAGCAGGCTGCAGTGGTTTAATACATTTGTAGACCCGCAACACACCAACAAATCAATAAATTAATGGAGCATGGCGTATTAGTTAATTATTGGAGCAACAGACAATAATAATGAAGATATAAATTAATGAAGAAGTGAGCATTAGTGAATTGATGAATGATTAGAAGAGTGGGCACCCTAACAAATTCAATTAATGGAGCTGACTGCACAAACTGCATGCCGGAATAGTTTGCAAAATACACAGATGTGAATGGAATCTTTATAGAACTATTCTGGGCTAAAAAATTCCAATCAGAACATAGGCTTTTGAGACAGGCTGAGGCTTGAATTAAAACTGTAAGGAAGGCATTAAAGACAATTTAAATGGGTAAATTTACTCAGATTGTTGTGAAATATGTAGTTTTTGGATTTTTTAAAGTCGAATCTTCCTACATGAGCATCAGATGATAACTAAAACCCAGTTGAAATCGGGAATCTACAACTTCACTTGGAAATCCAAGATGACAGAACTGATGTGAAAACACTAGGTTGTTCTTGACATCTTCTTGCTTCCTTCCCACAGACTTTTTGCATCCGCAATGCTTTATTTACCTTTTGACAGATATCAAAACTGTGTCACACCAATGAAATCACTCCAGGGGGATGGAAAAGTGAATCCTTGGCTCTGTTCAAGGGGGGAAACAGATATGCAATCTAAAGCTGGGACTAGTAAATCTTGCTGGACTCTATTGATATCTCTTTCCCCTTACCCCTCCAAAACAAACCCAGGTTTGGGTTTTGGTTTTACATTAATCTCAGGGCCGCCCCTTATTTTGCCTTTTTCATGACTGTTGAAGATATTTGCTAGTTCTTCGGATGTGGGTGACACAGGATTTATTCCCTATCCCTAGCTGCCCTGAGGGCATTAAGAATCAACCACATAGTTGATCCCCACACTATGTGGAGTCACATGTAGGCCAGACTGAGCAAGTGTGTCAGGTTACCTTCCCTGAAGGACATGAGTGAATCAGTTGGGTTTGCACAACAATCTGGCAGCTTTTATAGTTAATTTTTCTGGCGCTGGCCCATAAATTACCAGATTTATTGAATTAAATTTTGTAACTTGCCATGGCAGGATTTGAGCTCTCAAACTCTAGGTTGCTGGTCACACGGCTACAGTACCCATAGCTACAGAATCTTCTTCACCTGGGAGGTTGGGCAATTGTATTGCAGGCTCCGTGAAAGCTACGAATGCAGATAACCCAATCAATAGGATACACCTGTATGGTGTGACAACCCACACCAGTTCCACTTTTCACTGATATAAGATGCTAGCATATAGCCATGGTGCCCTGGCTTGTATGTGAATGTACAAAACTCAGATTCAAGTGCCAGTCACAACAACCAACTATCTCATTGGGTACACTGGGAAGCTCCAGATCAAACCCAATTGAACATATTGTTGGGCTCTTGCCTATGGTTGTAGGCATGTTAAAAACACAGTACAGAGAGCAGCGATTAAGTCATCTTTAAAAAAAATTAGTTTGGCAAGAAAATCATTAAAAAATATATTTTAATTAGATTTAGCTCATAACCATTAATTGTCATCTAGACAACTGTTAGCACTGTTGATTCCATGATAAATTGAAGCATACAGCCCTGTACTGTGGTGTCTTCTATCCAAATTGTAGGGTTCCCTCCAATTGTCTTCACTTCTGTAGGATACAGAGGCAAGCTGGCACCAATCCAGTACCTTCCCCAGGTGGCCATTCATAATTGAGCCTGGACAGTGAGTGTCAGCAGGTTGCTTGACCATAGCATACCAGAGCTGAGCCTGATGCTATCTTCATCTAATTTCTAAGCATTTTATTTCCAGCAAGAGTCAATGGAAAGCAATTAATTGCCAGAACATTGATTGATTTCCTCCCCCCGCTTCCCATCCATGACCATTGAGGTCAGTTGTATCATCCTGGGGCAACTCCAGCTGATTGGCTAACTCAGCATTGAAAAAGGAATGAATCTGGGACGTAACTGGTTTTATTGCTCACTACCATAACATGCAGGGCGTTTACTTACTAAACGATTAGCACAGTCCTTGTAGGTTATTTTAGTACCTACCTTTAAACTGGCGTGCCCTACCCAATTGGTTTAAAATAATACTTTAATAGGAAATATACTTCTTTACCCAAAGTGTGGTAAGAATGTGTAACTCGCTACCACAAGGAGTAGTTGAAATGAATAGCATAGGTGCTTTTAAGGGGAAGCTAGATAAATACATGAGGGAGAAAGGAATAGGAGGATACGCTGATAGGGTTAGATGAAGAGGGGTGGGAGGAGGGTCGTGCGGAGCATAAACGCTGGCATAGACCAGTTGGGCCGAATGTTCTGTTTCTGTGCTGTAGGCTCTATGTTATTCAATGTAATATATATGTAAAAGCAGCATTCTTCGACATTGCAGCTGTAGAAACACATCCCGCTAAATACCTCTCATCATTCATTTACCTCAGCTGCCTAAAAAAATAAATTGTGAATTTGTGCTCCCAAAGTGAGGATGCTAGCGCTGGGAATTGTACTGAGTGATCGCAACAAGCACTTCCAGGTCGGGTCTCCGACGGAAGATACACAGAATATACCTTTCTCTATTTTGGCCCAACTTAACCCCAGTAGGAAAGTAGCAGTGTGATATTTTTCTTTTCCTGCACCAGTACCACTGAGCAAGGTAACTAAATTAATACCATCAATAGGTTACAGAGCAACAATTCCTCAAAGAAAATCAAGATTTAAGATGCACCTGGCCACTGCTGTACATCATCTTTTGCAGCTGGTCACAGAGCAGTATTGACAGTGGCGTAGCAATAGGTGAACTTGGCTACCATCATAGCTGGTCAATTGTGGCAAAAAATGTGAAGTAACATAGGAGGAAGAAAAGATACAGGTGGCAATTTAATGGGTCAGAATAAACAGCACATTTTGTTTTTTGGATAACTGTGTCTTGTAACTCTCCTACAGAAATACCAGCATATTATACAGAATTAGCTCTGTGCATAGCCTGTCCAGCGATGTCTTTATGGACATGGCAAGGCATGCTAAAGAGTTTGAGGGTTAATCAAACAGTGCTGTGAGGAGGATGCAGAAAAACTCCAGTACGATTTGGACAGGTTGGGTGATTGGGCAGATGCATGGCAAATGCAGTATAATGTGGATAAATGCAAGGTTATCCACTTCGATGGCAAAAACAGGAAGACATGTTGGCCTTCATAGCGAGAGGATTTGAGTACAGGAGCAAGGATGTCTTGCTGCAGTTGTACAGGGCCTTGGTGAGACCACACCTTGAGTATTGTGTGCAGTTTTGGTCGCCTTATCTGAGGAAGGATGTTCTTGCCATGGAGGGAGTGCAGCGAAGATTCACCAGACTGATACCTGGGATGGCAGGAATGACGTATGAAGAGAGATTGAGTCGACTAGACTTATATTTGCTAGAGTTTAGAAGAATGAGAGGGGATTTCATTGAAACTTATAAAATTCTAACAGGACTAGACAGACTAGATGCAGGAAGGGTGTTCCCGATGGCAGGGGAGTCCAGAACCAGGGGTCACAGTCTAAGGATAAGGGGTAAGCCATTTAGGACTGAGATGAGGAGGAATTTCTTCACCCAGGGAGTGGTCAACCTGTGGAATTCTCTGCCACACAGGGCAGTTGAGGCCAATTCATTAAATATATTCAAGAAGGAGTTGGATATATTTCTTGAGGCTAAAGGGATCAAGGGATATGGGGAGAAAGCAGGGACAGGGTACTGAATTTGGATGATCAGCCATGATCTCATTAAATGGCGGAGTGGGCTCGAGGGGCCGAATGGCCTACTCCTGCTCCTATGTTCTATGTTTCTATGTTTCAGTTGGGTTTAGCTTTGGTGGTTAAAAATAATGACTTCAGCTTCAGAAAGAGGCTCGAGAGACTGAGTGGTATCAACGCTGTAAGCTCAGAACGAAATGAGGTTATTGGCAAGTTTCTGGAACTCTAATGAGATAAGGTGACTGATATGTTCTGGCCTTGCTACTCGTTATTCCATACATCAATGGGAATGTGATAATTTATTTCTGTCTTGTTTTGTGATCTAACCAGCTTAATGGGATTTCTTGCCTGAGCCATATGTTGTATAATATCTCGTTCTCTGTGACAAAATTGGAAATTGTATTCCATAGTCGTCACTGTGAAAATGATGCTTGCAGTCACGGTACATGAGTAACAGTTTCAGGAATGGTAGTTTTATTGCTTCATTTCTATTATAAAATATTGGTTCTTCATTCTTGTCTAACTGCAACATTATAATCAGCACTGTGGAATTTAATGTTAAAGTTTGTTGTCGATATGATATCAGACTTATTAACTAGCAATGGGGATATGCCACTAAATGACTACAAATTATTTTTTCTATAAAGCTCCATTAGTCATATAACAGTCATTAATCCTTAAGTGAGAACGCTGTTGTGCATCAATGGTGCTCAAGTGCGTGGGCAATCAGAGTCAGCATTGACAGTGCTGTTGCACAAAACTGGGTATAAACCAAAAAAACTTCCATAAAATGAACAGTACCTACTATTAGAGAAAAGAATAACACCCCCTGGAGTGATTTCAAGCGAGTAATCTAATCTCAGGTTTCTGAGGACTACTGGAAAGAGCCGGAGCTCCACTCTCCTGATTTATGAGGTCTTCAGAATCCCTTCAAAGCAGGTTAGTACTTTGAAATCATTAGTCCCCCTTTTTTTAATTATAGTTACGGTTCAATTCATGGAGTAGATCTAGGTATTCATTATTTTGTGTGCACAGTCCACACCTGTTACTACTGAAAGAAGCATGCATTCATTCTCCATTTAGTTCTATAGTGTTTACATTACCATTTTCACCTGGTACAGAAACGTAGTCAGTACAATGCCGTGCATGGTCCAGAATGTGCTAGCCATCTATGTACCTTCGGTGATGGTGTCAAACATGCTGTCCTGTCAAATTTTCAATCTAAGTAAAATATAAATCAAAACTAAAAAGAAAAAATCCAATACTTTATGCTGCAGTAAGTATTGTATTACATCTGCTACAGCACACAACTTCTCCAGCCTCTCAGACAGTTGGCAAAGCTTTTGGTATTTCAAGAACTTCAGCCTGCTGAAAACTCCCCAACACAAGGACAATGTGCCTTTTAATAAGAACAATTTGATAAAGGAACACTTTTTTTCTCAACTTAGGCTGTGTTTTCTTTAAGAAGCTTTTACTAAAGATTGTGTGTCAAACATATTCAAGGAAACTAACTGGAAGACAAAATGACATTGACACCAAATTCAGTGCAGAGGATTGCTTCAATGGTCTAACAGTTTCCATTTTGTGACACAGGACTATTCAATATATAACATACAATTCGATACCATTAAAGTGGTTCAATCGCAAAAATAGAAGTAAGTGACCAAATTCCCACTAGTGCATGAAATGATGGATAGCGGGATACTTTTATTGTATTTGTTTTCCCTACTTCTTCTGTCCATCTATTTGCAGAGGCCTGAACTCACCCTATCTTTCATCTGGGAAAATAGACAGACTGTGGACCCTAAGATCAGCATTTATCGTCTATTTACAATATCACTGCACTTCCAAAGGTCTAGTGACCACAGTGTCTCCACGCCAATGTAGCTTGTAACTTTCATAAAAAATAATAGTATACATCAAATTCATATCAGTATAAGGATCAGAGTGGAAGGGGTGGCCCCTTCTTCCACTCTACTAAATTGCAGCATGAATCTTTGAAAATACCTTGCAGTTCTCTACACCAGCTGTATCACATTTAATAATAAATAACATTACCAGTGCAATTTGTTGACGATTTCACATTTACTGTTAGGGTGACATTGGAGCCATTACTAGTATGAACTATGTGCCAGAAATGTAGCTATGCCTAGCTAACCCAAATCTTACTGAGAAATCCTGAGGGAATCATCCGTGACCCAACCATCTACAGCTGCTTCATCAATGGCCTTCCCTTCATCTTTAGGTCAGGATTGGGGCTGTTTGTTGATGATTCCACAATGTTCAGTTTCATTCTTTGATAATGGAGCAACTCATGGCAGTACACTGCAGAACCTGGATGACATCCAACCTTGGGCTGACAAATGACATGTAACGTAAGTGCCAAGCAATGATGATTCGGAACCCAAAAAAACAGCTACCCGCCACCTCCCCCCCCCCCCCCCCGTTCAACAATTTAAGACCATAACCTCTGCCCCTATCTTTTTTTCCATTTATTTTTTTCTCTCTCTCTCACATGGCAGCTGTCTTTCATTCTGCCAGTGCCATTTACACTTCATCTAGAGCCATCTTTTGTTTCTTAACTTGTCCCATTACCATCTCCTTTTGCCTTGCACCATCTCTTAATCTCTCTTAATCTCTCCTGCCTTCCATCCTTTCACAGACCTTCCCTTTTGTTCTTTCCCCCCCTCCCCCCTTTCCCTGCCCCTGCACTTGCTTAAAAATCTGTTCCATCTCCAGCTTTTTCCAGTTCTGACAAAGGGTCATCGACCTGAAACGTTAACTCTGTTTCTCTCTCCACAGATGCTGCCTGACCTGCTGAGTATTTCCAGCATTTTCTGTTGTTATTTCAGATTTCCAGCAGCCGCAGTATTTTGCTTTTGGAAATATACATGTTAGTCTGACTCAATCAGGGTGGCCTTCTGAGATTGTGGTTGAAGCAGGTTATTGTGGTTGAAGCAGGTTATTGGGGTAATGTAGAGGCAGACTCATTTTGTATCTAACCTTTGCCATACCTCACATGGAAGTACTGGATGCTGGCACTGAATGACAAAAGTGCAAAACTATTCCATTTTCCCACAAAGAGCAGAACATTCACAATTATTTTTAAGCTGAGTTAGAACTTTTATGAAATTTTGTTTATCAGTATAGAATATTAATGTTTCAGCAATTCACTGACCTAGAAACATCTGAAGGATGAGATAGGCAGCAGAGACAGTCAGTGCAAGGTGGTATCAATATTTACAACGTAAATAGTACTTGTTAATCAAGGCAGCTTAAAGCTGTAGAAAATTATATTTTCAAAATGCTCATGTAAATCTAAAGCACTTGGGAAAATAGTCCTAATGAACAAGTATAATTAAGACATTTACTCAGTGTGAAGAGAATTTTGATGTTTCACGATACCAGGTTCCATTGATCTGATGAAATTGCTGGGTAATGAATTCTACAGATTTTATAGGCTGCAATTTTCATGTTTTCACTTAAAAAGGCAACAATTTCACCGTAACAGGTTGTCAAATAAGGGGGTGAGTTCATGAAGCTGCTGCAAGGCTCTGGTGAGACTGGAATCAGAGAAAAGATTTTACTTGATCTATTAATTAGTAGTAAGCCTTGGATCACATGATCAATACGGATGACGGCCATTTGGTCCATCTCTGCACCTGCATCCAGAAACATCCCAGAACACTCCTGTCACAGCATCCAGTTCTTTCTCAAATGATTCCAGCGTTTTTGCCTCCAATACTGTATCTGAAAGCCCATCCCATATATTGGTCAGTATTTGTGAGAAGAACTGGTTGACATCCTAAATTTGACGTCCTAAATTTGTCTTCTTCTAGTTGAAGCTGTACTGATCTTTGGAGCACTAAAGGAACAATGATCAAAATGGCATTTGGTTAGCTATTAAATGTTTTACCAATATTAAAAGCAAGACAAAATTAAATATATTGAAACTCTGCGACTGCCAGCAGTCTAAGCAAATAATTACCTTCTTGATCCAGTGAGATTTTAAACGATCAGCTTCCTCACTGTGATGCTAAGACAAAAACTAAGATTACTCTAATAAAACCACTCAGCTATTGGGAGCAGCTTTAGTACTGTGATTTAAAAAAAAAGAAAGACTTGCATTTATATAGTGCCTTTCACGACATTAGGACATCCCAAAGCATTTGCAACCAATGAAGTATTTTTGAATTGTAGTCACTGTTGTAATGTAGGAATTGAAGTCAATGGAAATAGAAATCGGTAGAAATATGAAACGGGATGCCGACTCGCTATCCACCCGTTTTACACGATCGCACAAGGTTAAAATCTAACCCTATGTATGATTAGTCGATCGTAGACTTCTCCTCACATGACCTGCTCTTTCTTTAAGGAACACTAAGTTCCTGCCTTTACCTCTTCTAAAAAATAATTGAGCAGCATTTTTAATATCTTTTATCCTTAATCCCCTCCTTCTGAACAGATAAAGGGCTGGATTTTGTGAATGGAGGCGAGACTGCTGCTTGTCGTGTCAATGTCCCGCCTCCATCCTCGCCTGACCATTCAGAGGGATTTTCCCCTGATTGAGCTTGTTAAGCCTGCCAATTAGGGAGGAAGTCACTGACAGATCACGTCAACGTCAGACGTGCTATCTGTCAAGACTTCTTGAAAGAAGAAATGACAGCGTTTGACAGCTCTGTGAAGCTGTCAAACACCGACATTCTCTTTAGTTTGATGAGTCTTTGTGGTGAGGACTCAACAAACATTGAAAATAAGTAAATTTCAGAAGTCTGATGGATCGGAGGGTCCATCAGCCATTACCTGAAATTGACAAGGTGGATGTCCGCTCTCCCGATCCAGCACGGCTAAAGGCTATAGAAGGAAAAAAAGGTAAGTGAACACTTTTTTAAACTAATCATTCACCTTGCATACTTACCACTCCACACTTGCACCCATCACTCACCTCTACACCTTACTTCCAGGTGCCTCCGACCACCGTAGACCTCCTCCACGTCTCCTCCAACCTGGCGGGGTTCTCCAAGGTCGGGAAGCCTTTACCTGTGAAGCTAAAATGGCACTAATCCTTTTTTCTGCCTGTTAACTACCCGTTCACAGGCAGTTAAAAGGATTAAAAGCCTTTCCCGCCTCCAGGAGACGGGACCCGAAGCTGCACATCTTCCCGCCTCCTGGCAAAAGGGCATGGAGGCGAGATGGGGGCGAGTTTTCCATCCGCCTCCACTTTCTCCGATTTTATGGGCTGTCCCGCCTCCTTGGGGCTTGGAAAATCCAGCCCAATGACTCCATTTTATTTTAACTTGACCCCTTTTTAATTTTCTCATTGGTTGCATAGATCTCAAACTCCAGGACTTCAATTCTGATGCATTTTTAACTTACATAAAAACTAAAGCTATCCTGTTTTAAAATGTCATTCTTCGTCTATTAATGTTATTCATTTCCTTTCCTTTTGGATGTTTTGTTTACCTTCTCCCGCCTAAGGACATTGGTACCAGTGTGATTTATGTGAAATTTGTTCCATCACAAAAGCCTCCCCCTCCCCCCTGGAACAGGGGCTCTTTTGACTCACCTTTTTTGTTGTGTGTCCTTGTTCAGATCTGCAATTTGTAGCAGATTTTTGGAGCTTGCTGGGTACAGACATGGAATCTGAAGACTAAATATCAAATATATTTCCTGTCTTTAAAAAAAAAAATGTCAGAAGCTTGATACTGCAAATGGCATACTTGTAGCTTGACATCTACAGTGATAATCTTCCAAGAAGGAAGCAACTCGAGCACCGATAAGAAACAGGGCACGTGCCATTAAACCTAAAATGACTTGTAGGTCACACTGTTGTTGCTGTTCATTGAGGATTAGGGTGATTTGGTAGGTAGTGTGATTTTAGATTATTTAATTTCAAAGAGTTTAATAACATCCCTGAAAAGTTTTATAAAAATACATGGCCTAATGGACGAATCTGTGAATTTGGATTATGACTTGGCTGGGACGAGGCAATAGAGGGTAAATGGTGCATTTCTAACTGGTCAACTGTGACCACTGTGACTGGCCCTGTAGCTTCTGCTGTTCACGATGACCATGCTGTAAGCAGGAATGTCTAAGTTTGTATATCTTACCAAGCTATGTGGGATAGCGTGGTATTCCAAGTGAAATACAGCATTCAGAGAACTGGGGCGATTATAAACTGGACAAGTTTTAATTTCGAGGTAACACAGAGCAATGTTAAAAATAGTAACTATAATTATAAAACAAAATAGATTAGGATAAGAATCTGGGTGTTCCAGCTGACAAGACACTGAGTATGTAATTATGGTTATGGCAGTTGCTACAAGGCCAAAAGAAAGATCTTCGGAGAGTAAGGAAGTGATATTCGCACTAATGAAGCATTAGTCAGAACGCACATGGAGAGACAAAGGGAACTCCATCTGTTTGTGGGAAAGAAACAAGATTAAGAGATGATAGTAATTAGGGGGATCAATAAGATAAATGTAGCAAGGAATTTTATGCACAACCAGAAAAAGACAACCAAGAATGTGATGAATGTAGAAGCCACAAGCTAAATACAACTTAGACACAAACCTCTTCATGCTTAGTGTTTTTAAGTTATAAAATAGACTTCTATCTATGCAGATTCAGTTCCAACATTCATAAAGGAATTATGATTCAGAAAGAGTAAAGTATAGTCAGTGCAAAAGCAGGAATGGAAGGCAAAATGTGCAGTGAATAAGATTGTAATATTTGGAGATTTTAGTTTCCATGGCCTGTAATGGATTTTTGTTTTGATTTATGTTATGATATTGCTATATGGTTAGATTGCGCTTAAAAGGGGTAAACTCTAAGGAGATACAGTATTTTTGACTTCACATTAAAGCCTGTAGACATTACAAATCACCAAGGCTTCCACACATTGTTTAATGTTAATAAGCTACCCAAAGTAAGATGGGATAGTCATGAGACTGCTTATTTTTGTATGTTACTGGAGCTTTTAAACATTGGGAAGACCCTGATAAAATGATTATAGCCTTCAACCATCAATGTAGAAGGTCTTTGTTTTCAATCAATGTCAATGGAAATCCCATTGTGAATTAATTAAATCAAAAAAAGCTTTTGTACACATATAGGCTTAAGACAAAGCAGTCTTTTCTGGGTCAGTCAAACATACCAGGCTAGTCTGCGAATGCATACAACTTGTAACATGAACATAGAACCAGTTGGCTTGACGTTGGCTAGATTGAAAGTGAGTTTTCGTCTAGAATGTTGGCACAATTGTGTATTTGTTGTTTTCATGGAAGGAGGAGTGGTCGGAAACACCTTATTGTGAAAACTGTATTTCATGTATTTTATGTAAAGTAAACCAGTTTCTTGGTTTACAATCATGCCTCACCTCACCCTCATTATAGAGGCGAGGATACATGTGGAGGCACATGCACGTTTGCAGTAACTGGTATGTGCAGCAAGGGTTCTGTACTACAATCCTCAGGCCAGGCTATTGTTTAACCAGATATTGAGCAGTAAAGGTGTACTCTGGATTGTGGAGGACCTGAGGTCTACTTACAGGAGCGACTGGTGATCCTGAATCAAAGAGACTATCAAGTGTAATACTTGAACATTTTGTAACAAGGATTAAGCTGAATTGTCTCCTTTTCATGCATTTTTATTTCAGTTTGTCAGGGTTTAGGATTTTACTTTCAGTGTTAAAGGAGTTTCACTAATACAGTAATTGGGTTCCATTTTATATCCTTGGACCAAAATGCTGAATGGAATGGACATGGAGAAAGTTTGACCATTGGTTCTTGTGTTTAGATGAAAATGATATCCTGACTAATTAGGCAGCAGATCTTAATTCTTGGCAAAGAGATTGAAATTGAAAAAACTAATTGCAAATTGATATGGTCAATATAAAAGACCAGAGGGAAAAAGGTGACTTTCTAAGAGTAAAGTTCCCTAAATTAGCACAACTGACGTTTAGCAGTCATAGGGCTTGAATTTCATCGGGCCGTTGAGGCGGGATTGGAGGCGTGTGGGGGGTTAAAATTGCAAAAACTGGTGGGCGGGCCCAATCCTGCCTCCAAGCAATTTTCATTAAATCGTGTCTACTGGTCCCGTCTCCGTCCCGCCTCCAAGAGGCGGGATAGGCCGTTAAGGCCCTTAACAAGCACTAAATTGCCTCTATAATGCCATTTTGATAGGCCTATGTGATTTTAACCCTTTTCCCATGTGAAGCACGCCAGTTCTGAAACACAACGGTGAAACCTGGCGGGAGCACAATTGGATTGCTGACTCTCAGCTGCAGCTCAACCATTAAATAGGAGATTTGATCAGCCATCAGTTGCAGGTGGCAGGACTTTGTTGTCTCAGGTCTGGGGGAACTTTTAGAAGGCATAACCACAGCTGTGGAAGTTTGGAGCCTGACACCCATCTCCAGTGTGACCTCCTGGGAACCCCTCTCACCACCTTGACTGAGCGCTTCCTCAACTGAGGCATATACCAGAAGCATGGGAGGCATTTATTTCCTTCCCTTCTGGACATCAGATGAGGACCAGCCGCGGCACCAGCAGAACCAGGAACAGCAGCAGCACCAACAGCAGCAGCAACAACAGGAGCGCCAAGCTGCTGCTCACCCACCTGAAGCTGCACAGACCAGAAGGGGCCAGTGCATGGAAGCCCGTCGGCGCAGGAGATACCCCCCAAACAGGGTCTACAGACACAGGGTCAGCTACCTCAACATGTCTAAGCAGCAGTGCCAAAGGTGGCTCTGACTTTCGCGAGAGGTCGCAATGCTATAACAAGACCTGGAGCCCAGAGGACCAGGTGGACAACCCTTACCAGTGGCCGTCAAAGTCACCACCGCACTCAACTTTTTTGCCTCCGGCTCATTCTAGGGATCAGCAGCAGACACCAGCGGCATCTCCCAGGCGGCCGCACCCACTTGCATCACGCAGGTAACCGATGCCCTCTTTGCCATCGCGCACAATCACATCCATTTCACCAAGGATCAAGCAAGTGTCATGGCGCGTGCAGTTGGATTAGCTAATCTGGCAGGCTTTCTTAAGGGTGCAGGGCGTCGTTGACTGCACACATGTGGCCCTTAAGGCACCCCATCACAATCCAGGTATTTTTGTCAACCGCAAGGGCTTCCACTCCCTTAACGTTCAGCTGATGTGTGACCACAAGAAGGAAATTTTGCATGTTTGTCCCAAGTAGCCTGGCAGCTGCCATGACTCCTTTATACTGCGCCAGTCTAGTGTGCCTCCACTATTCAGTCCGCCAGACCAACTTAACGGATGGCTACATGGAGACAAGGGCTATCCCCTGAGGACGTGGCTAATGATGCCGTTGAGGAGCCCATCCAACGAAGCTGAGGAGAGCTACAACTCCAGCCACATGTCCACCAGAGCCATAATCGAGCAAACCATCGGTTTGCTGAAGATGCGCTTCAGATGCCTGGATAGATCAGGTGGGGCCCTGCAGTACTCAGCAGCCAGGGTCTCCAGAATCGTCGTGGTTTGCTGTGCACTTCACAACATGGCAGAGCGTCGTGGCTTGCAGATTCCTGAGGACCAAGTGGCTCGTCACATATCCTCCTCAGATGAGGAGGAGCAGGAGGAGGAGGAGGAGAGTGAAAACGAACATCCTGCAGAGGCCCATCAACCAGCGGCAGCAGTACGCGAGAACATTGCTGCCCGGGATGCAAGGAACGCATTCATCTTGGCCAGATTTGCTTAGCCTAGCCAATCAAGTACTTTTGCCTCGCAGCTTCTTACCTGAGCATCGACAATGGCCAAGAACCAGCGGATTCCTAGCAATTTGACCACCATACAGACAATTGCAAGTAATCCTAAGCCCTCAATGTGGAAGTCCCATTCGCGAAATGACACACGCCACAACTACAGCAGTAGCCATCAGATTTTTTATTTACAGTAATCATCTGATGGCTTTTTAACATAAAACATCAAATTTCATCCAAGTGACTACCCTTGTGACTATTTGTGCACTATCTTTCTCTTACACGTGCTCCTACGTGGTGCTTCCCCTGTGGCTTCAGCAGATGTGGCGGCCCCTTGCTCACTTTCTTGCTGCTCCTGTCTCGACACCTTTGGCGGGCGTCCTCTGGGGTTGCGAACCTGTGAAGGCTCGCCAACAGTCTGCTGCTCCTGCGGCTGTGCAGGGGTTGAGACGCCAATCTCAGTTGGGCGCGGACTCTGGTGGGGCTCTGACCGAGGACTTGTCAGTGGCATGGAAGTGTGAGCACTTGGAGAGGAACCCCCACTTCCTTGTTCTCTGCAAACAACATCCCTCTCATGGGTCAGGTCCACCTCAGCGCTTGCAAGTGGATTGAGAGCACCTTGCTGTACATCAGGGGGGCCATGGGGACCCGTATCTGCACTGGAAGTCCTACTCAGAATGACTTCCATGAAGGTCTGGTGTCTGTGTTCAATAGATGACCATCGCTCCTCCAGAGATGTCATTCTATTCCGAACACTCACCATGTTTTCTGCACTCTGGCGACTTATCACATCATTGGCTGTAGCCATCCTCTCATCTACTGTAACCATCCTTTCAACGGAGGTTGCCATCATTTGCACGGAGGTTGCCATCCTTTCCCTTGTGATGCGTTCATGCGCCAATGACTCCACAAAGGCTCTACTCATGTTTGCAATGGACTCCTCCATTCGCTCCACACTCGCAGCGATCCTGGAGACAAAACCTACCAGAGACTCCTGCATCTGTTCCTGGAGTTCCAGCACCGCTGATCTTATGGATGGACCCAGAGGCAGAGGGTCGACATGCAGCTGAGCCGAGCTGGGAGAGTCCTGTGCCCTCAGAGTAGGACTCTCTACTGATGTCCCTGTCTCCACAATCTGCTGATGCTCACTTGTGAGCTGCGATACACCAGATGACAACATTACTCTACCTCGCGATGTTCCCTCCGAGGTGTGAGTGTCTGCGCTGGTGCTGGGTGCGCTGACTTCTGCTGACGCTGCACCCTCAGAGGTTGCAGCTTCCTCTGAGGAGTCTTGAGGCTCATGCTCTTCCTCCTGGATAGTGGGGACGGGTGCTTGCAATGGTCCTGTGGGGGAGTAAAGGAAAGAGTCAGAGATGTGAGGCCAAGGTTACATGCACATTGCATATTGCAGATGATCATAAGTCCATCTGTTAGAGTTTCAGAATCATTATCAGCAACTCATGCAATGTCAATGAGAGAGATGGAAAACTATTCTGTCACCAGCTTGCTGTGATGCGCCCGTCTGTCCGTCCCCCACTTGGGAATCTTCCTCCACTCCCACGATCTCCAGGCCCGCCTCCTACTAGGTGGTGAGCTGGGCTACTGAGGGTGGCCTTCCTCCTGTCCTCACTCTTTCCCTCTTATTGTGAGCTCTCTTTTCCTGCAATGAGGGAGACAAGTGGAATTTGAGTGAGAATGAAGGAGTGAGTGTAGAGAATCCATAGCATAGATGCTTAGAAGGAGACAAAGATGGAGTGAGGTGGCAAGACCAAGGGCCCTCCCTGTGTTGCAAGTTGTAATTGCATCACAGTGATAGGGAGTGTGAGGGCTGCATAGTCGAATAGTTAGGTGAATGTGACCATAGAGAGAGAGGGAATGGGTAAGGGTGCATGGATGTCAGTGTCAAGTGGGATATGGAGGAAGAGATTGCTAAAGCTGAGTGCTGGTGAGGAGAGGCAATGGGGATCAGATTGAGGGTGATGGGAAATTCATACTCACTTTTCCAGTGCGCAGAAGGTCATGAAACCTCTTCCTGCACTGAAGCCAGGTTCTGCGGGTTATTGACAAAGAGTTGACCTCCTCTGCCACCTGGATCCACACAGCCTTGGTTTGCTGGGGAGGCTTCTTCCTCCCTGAAGAAGGGAAGAGCACCTCTTTATTTGCTCTTGCTCCCTCTACTAAAGCCTGCAGGGCAACATCATCAAAGCGGGGCGCAGACTTAGGTCTCTGCTTGGCCATTCTTCTTGCAGGTGCCTCTAACATGCAAGGGCAAAAGCTTGGCAGTCTGCAGGAGAAGCAAGGCTTGTTGCAGACCTTAACTGCAGCGGCAATGATGATGTAATCAGAGGCAACTTTCAGACTGGAAAAACTCATTGGCCATGGGTTCCCACACGTTGGAACTCAATTGGCCAATTAAGTTAAAATGGCATAATTTTCCCACATCGATTTAGAATCGGGTGGCTAACACGAAATGCAGATTACACGACCCCAGCCCACCCCAGTATCAAAATCCAGCCCATAGTGACACAACTGAAATAACCAATTAAATGATAATTGCAACCCACTTCAGTGTTTTTGTTTATTGAAAATAGATAATTAAAAATATTACTGTCTTGATTTACATTTTATTATTCGGGGAACTGTGGAAACTATATTAGAACATGTCTTAGGTGTCAGAGGATTAAAGTACAACAGAAATATGTTTTTCCTTTTTTTCTCGTACTTTTTGAAATACTCTTCAGTCTTGAACCACTCCATAATTGATGGGACGAGCAAGCAACTTGCTTTTAAGATCTCTCTGTTGATAGAAGGTCCATAGCCGATGTATGTCAATTTACTGCCTGAATTCTCCTTCATTTCCACTAGAAACATAGAAACATAGAAGATAGGAGCAGGAGTAGGCCATTTGGCCCCTCGAGCCTGCTCCGCCATTTAATGAGATCATGGCTGATCATCCAAATTCAGTACCCTGTTCCTGCCTTCTCTCCATATCCCTTGATCCCTTTAGCCTTAAGAAATATATCTAACTCCTTCTTGAATATATTTAATGAATTGGCCTCAACTGCCCTGTGTGGTAGAGAATTCCACAGGTTGACCACTCCCTGGGTGAAGAAATTCCTCCTCATCTCAGTCCTAAATGGCTTACCCCTTATCCTTAGACTGTGACCCCTGGTTCTGGACTCCCCGGCCATCGGGAACATCCTTCCTGCATCTAGTCTGTCTAGTCCTGTTAGAATTTTATAAGTTTCAATGAAATCCCCTCTCATTCTTCTAAACTGTAGCGAATATAAGCCTAATCGACCCAATCTCTCTTCATACGTCATTCCTGCCATCCCAGGTATCAGTCTGGTGAATCTTCGCTGCACTCCCTCCATGGCAAGAACATCCTTCCTCAGATAAGGCGACCAAAACTGCACACAATACTCAAGGTGTGGTCTCACCAAGGCCCTGTACAACTGCAGCAAGACATCCTTGCTCCTGTACTTGAATCCTCTCACTATGAAGGCCAACATACCATTTGCCTTCTTAACCACCTGCTGCACCTGCATGCTTACCTTCAGCGACTGGTGCACAAGGACACCCAGGTCTCATTGCACTTCCCCTTTTCCCAATCTATTGCCGTTCAGATAATAATCTGTCTACCTGTTTTTGCCACCAAAGTAGATAACCTCGCATTTATCCACGTTATACTGCATCTACCATGCATCTGCCCAATCACCCAATCTGTTCAAATCATACTGGAGTTTCTCTGCATCCTCCTCACAGCACACACGCCCACCCAGCTTTGTGTCATCTGCAAACTTGGAGATATTACATCTAGTTCCCTCATCTAGATCATTAATATATATTGTGAAACTGGGGTCTTAGCACCGATCCCTGCGGTACCCACTAGTCACTGCCTGCCACTCGGAAAAAGACCCGTTTATTCCAACTTTTTGCTTCCTGTCTGCCAACCAGTTCCCTACCCAAGTCAGTACCTTACCCCCAATCCCATGTGCTTTAACTTTGCACGCTAATCTCTTATGCGGGACCTTATCAAAAGCCTTCTGAAAATCCAAATACACCACATCTACTGGTTCTCCCTTATCCTACCAGTTACATTCTCAAAAAATTCCAGTAGATTAGTCAAGCATGATTTACCTTTTGTAAATCCATGTTGACTTTGTCCGATCCTGTCACTGTTTTCCAAGTGCTCTGCTGTTACATCTTTTTTAATGGACTCTAGCATTTTCCCCACTACCGATGTCAGGCTTACCGGTCTATAATTCCCCGTTTTCTCTCTACCACCTTTTTAAAATAGTGGGGTTACATTAGCTACCCTCCAATCCATGGGTACTGTTCCAGAGTCTATCGAATTTTGGAAGATGACCAGCAATGCATCTACTATTTCTAGGGCCACTTCCTTAAGTACCTTAGGATGTAGATTATCAGGCCCTGGGGATTTATCGGCCTTCAATGTCGTCAATTTCCTTAACACCATTTCCCTACAAATACTGATTTCATTCAATTCCTCCCTCTCATTAGACCCTATGTTCCCCGACATCTCTGGAATGTTATTTGTGTCCTCCTTTGTGAAGACAGAACCAAAGTATGTATTTAATTGGTCTGTCATTTCTTTGTTCCCCATTATAAATTCCCCTGATTCTGACTGCAAGGGACCTATGCTTGACTTCACTAATCTTTTTCTCTTCACATATCTATAGAAGCATTTACAGTCAGTTTTTATGTTCCATGCAAGCTTACTCTCATATTCTATTTTCCCCCTCTTAATTAATCCCTTTGTCCTCCTTTGCTGAATCCTAAACTGCTCCCAATCCTCAGGTTTGCTGATTTTTTCTGGCCAATTTATATGTTCTCTCCTTGGATCTTATGCTATCCCTAATTTCCCTTGTTAGCCACGGTTGAGTCACCTTTTTTGTTTTATTTTTATGCCAAACAGGGATGAACAAATTCTGTAGTTCATCCATGCAATCTTTAAATGTTTGCCATTGCCTATCCACTGTTAACCCTTTAAGTAACTTCCCCAATTCATCCTAGCCAACTCGCACCTCATACCATCCTAGTTTCCTTTATCTAAATTCAGGACCCTAGTCTCTGAGTCAACTACTTCACTCTCCATCTTAATGAAGAATTCTATCATATGATTGCTCCTCCCCAAGGGGCCTCGCATAACAACGTTGCTAATTAATCCTTTCTCGTTACATAATACCCAGTCTAAGATGGCCTGATCTCTAGTTGGTTCCTCGACATATTGGTCCAGGAAACCATCCCGTATACACTCTAGGAATTCCTCCTCCACAGTATTGTTACTAATTTGGTTAGCCCAATCTATATGTAGATTAAAGTCACCCATGGTAACTTCTGTGCCCTTATTGCATGCATCTCTAATTTCCCGTTTAATGCCATCCCCAACCTCAGCATTACTGTTTGGGGATCTGTATACAACTCCCACTAACGTTTTCTGCCCCTTGATATTTCTCAGGTCTACCCATACAGAGTCCACATCATCAGAGCTAATATCCTTCCTTACTATTGTGTTAATCTCCTCTTTAACCAGCAATGCTACCCCACCTCCTTTTCCTTTTTGCCTGTTCTTCCTGAATATTGAATACCCCTGGATGTTGAATTCCCAGCCTTGGTCACCCTGGAGCCATGTCTCCGCAATTCCAATTACATCATATCCATTTACATCTATTTACACAGCTAATTCATCCACCTGATTACGAATGTCTCCTCCCACTAAAGGAATTCCTCACCACCTCTCGGCCTCATTCGGGGATGCAGCCAGAGGTTGGGAAATCGCTAAGCATTAGTGCAGAGGCTAACTTGTGTGGTGCCATTCTGTGGCATTATGTTGTAGTGTACTGAGGTCACAGTGCCTTTGGATTACCAAGTCCAGTAACAATATGAAAATGATGGTAGATGCCATTGCTGCTGCCATTTTGAATTCTCACTGAATTATGCCCTCATTTGCATACAAGGATTTTCGTTTGCCCTAACAGTAAATCCCTGCAAAAATGTAGTTTTTGCACTCTTCTTGACCTAGAACAGCATTTGTGTTTGTCACCTAGCTCAGTGGTTATGGTTTGAGCCTTCTAGGTTAGTGCTAGAATTACATGTTTCTTTTTAGTTCTTGTCCTTAATGAAATGAGAGTAGAAGTCATTCTGATCCTTTTTAAAGCAGAAGTGCATTCTACAAAGATCTTCATTATCCTAAATGCTATGATGGAAGCGTACTGTACAGTAATCAGCATCTCTATATATTTTCTATTCTCACCAGTGACCACATCAGGTATTCCCTAGTATAGTCCAGGTTCAACAAAATGCACAGATGCTGCATTGCTCCCTAAATGAAGATGAGCTACATCCTCATCAAGTTACTTACTTCAATCAGTATAACTAATACGTGGCCATGTTTCCTTCTCCTGTGTCTCAAGTTTCCAAATTAGTGCTAATAGGTGCCAAAATCAAACAAAAAATATTGTAGACCTTCACAGCTTTCTGTGAGTGGGTGGATATGTAAGTGTATGTGAGGCAATGGGAGAGAAAGAAAGACTATTAAGCAAGCGAGGTAGGGAAAAACATTAAGATAGAAATTCTTCATTTTATTTACATTTATGTTTGAATCTAGATTACTTAGATAGGGCTGCATTTGAGCCTTTTGCATCACCTCACTTTACATTGATTTGAATTGGATCTTGTTTGTTTGGGCAGAATTTGAACCGATGTTCTACAGGTGATTTAAAAAATGATTGTATATATTTTTCTACCACTGTCCGCAGTGTCTGACTTGAAAGGTTCAGTAATGTTCAGAGAGAGAGGGCCAAATGGAAGACATTCGCTTACCATGCCTAGTACATCTATTAATGAAAGCTCAAGGAACAATACCTCATCTTTCGATTAGGCACTTTACAGCCTTCTGGACTCAACATCGAGTTCAACAATTTCAGACCATAACCTCGGCCCCTATATTTTAAAGATATTTTATTTATATTTTAATTTTTTTCTCTCTCATGGCAGCTGTTGATGATTCCGCCATTGCCATTTACACCTCATCTAGAGCCATCTTTTGTTTCTGAACTTGTCCCATTACCATCTCCTTTTGCCTTGCACCATCATTCTTTTTGTCTATTGATCTCTCCTGCCTTCCATCCTATCACAGACCTTCCCTTTTGTTCTTTCCCCCCCTCCTCCCTTTCCCTGCCCCAATACTCGCTTAAAAATCTGTTACATCTCTAACTTTTTCCAGTTCTGACGATGGGTCATCGACCTGAAACATTAACTCTGTTTTTCTCTCTCCACGGATGCTGCCTGACCTGCTGAGTGTTTCCAGCATTTTCTGTTGTTATTTTACAATATTTCAATGTAATGTTCAAACTATAATATAATCTCTCCATAGAAACTCTGTCAAACTGTGGAAATGTAACACTACTTACGCCCATATGGAACTGAAATGTTTAGAGTAGCAGCTCTCCAGTTCAACACTTTCTCTGGTGGAATAAGTACTAGTTTGGATGAGATATTCTTGTATTATAGCTGTGAGCCTGTCAGGAACACAGGGTTCTAGAAGGCCAAACTAAATTGATAGAGGTAGATTGGTGAGAGTAGTAATTCTGGTTGTATTATCATGTCCAATAGTTTGCATTGCACCTATTTAACAATTAATTTATTAAATAGGAAAATTGCTATGCATGGATGGGATCTAATGTTTAAAAATGTTCTGCTGCACGTTGAAGTGTTCACATAGAAAAACAATTGTTGTAAATTTTATTTTTATTCCTGCAATGAATTTGCAAAATTCAAGCGGTTTGACTGTTTGCCATGGCTAGTTGGAATAGTTTCAAGCAGGAGTTTACTGCTTTGAGCACATATCTCATCCACCAGTCAAAAGACTCCAATTTCAAGTAGATTATCTTGCTACAATGTGCCACATCCTATTCGGACACCTGAACATTGGCATTGACTCATAGTGCTAGTTCAGTGAAGGATGTTTTGGGGCAATAATCAAACAAATCCTTTAATAGGTGAGATAGGTCATAGAACAATCTTATCTCCATCTTGGGTCCCAATTTGAACATTTCTAGTCACCAATTTGTCAGCGATATAAGTCTGAGATCAATTCCTCACCATATGATTCCGTGACAGGCTCCACTGGTTGAAGATAGTCTGAGGAGGCAAAGATTGGATAAAGACCAAGGCCGGAATTTTCCGGGGGTTCAGCGGGTGGGATTGGTGGTGGGTCGGGTGGGAAATTTGATTTTTTTTAACAGTGGGTCGGCAACCTGCTGCAACATGCCTTTCCCAATAGCACGTGTGTGATCTCCGATCCAGTCCGACCTGTAGAGGCAGGCAGCCCAATTAAACCAATTATTGGGCTGTTGACAGACCCTTATTAATGGTTTTAACCTGACCTTTTAACTTTAACTACTCACCCACGGGGTCCATGCTGCTTGGGGACCACGTCTGTGAACCTGAGGCGGGAGTTGAATGGCCATTGAATCAGCTGATTAGTTGACAGCTTGAAATGTGCTGTAACAGCTCCCACCTCACAGCTGTTCACTTTCCAAGTGTAGAAGCTGTTGCTTACTGCATTTGGAAGACAGATTGAGCTTTATGCAGGCTGCAAGTGTTTGGTGCAAACTCTCCATCCAGTGTCACCTCATTGGAACAACCTCTCCCACCATTGACAGATTGCTTCTGTCATCTCAACTTCACCTGCCATCTATTCCATCAGCATGGGTATCGTTTATACTGTTTCACCTTGGTCCTCAGAATCTGACCCCGATCAGCCCCAACACCAGCAGCACCAGGCACCAACAACACCAACCTTCTCTGGAATCACCTGATGCTGCACAGGACAGAGGGCATCAGCACCGAGCACATTGCTGCCTGGGAGGCCAGGGGTGGCCTCACCATAGACAGATTTACTTCACTTGATGCTGTACACCCTGGCTGCCACATAATGCTCCAGGTTGATGCCACCCCATACCAACACCATAAAGCATCCCTACAATGTCCAAGCCATTCCTTCACACTCGCCACCATTGCGGAGGGTACTGTTATGTCTCACCATTCACTGCAACTCACTAAGCCACTTCCAAAGGTGCACACAAATCTGTCCAGGAACACACAGGGGTCGATTTTCAGTGTGCCGTGAGGCAGGCTTTTAGGCGTGCGGGGGGTTAAAATCCTGAATTCGGGGGTCCCGACACCATCACGCCCAAAACCCGCCTTCATGTAAGTTTCAAAGCAGGCGGGTACCCACCCCGCACTGGGACCTGCCGACCCGAGGCGGGAAGGGATTAGTGCCAATTAACTGCCTGTTAACAGGTAGTTAACAGGCAGTTTTTAGCCTAATCCCTATTTTGAAGGTTGTCGTGTGGGATTCCCGATGGCTCCAAACCATGCCAAGTTAGAGAGTCTGGCCGTCGGGTTGAAGGACTTGGAGGGGTCGAGATGTCAGTGTTTAGGTGAGTGGTGGATGCATGAGTGCAAAGGTAAGTGTGTTTGGTGTGTCTAAAGTGTGTAAAGAAGTTTAAATTACCTGTACTTACCTTTACAACCTTCCTTCCTCTAGGTTTCGGGAGTCCATCATTCAGTCGGCACAGAAAGCAAGATGGCTGCGATCTGTAAAAAGTGACAGCCTGCAGCTTTCAGTGCCGGCGAGATTTCTAACTGAGTCTGCGTAGAAGGACTCAGGTTAGAAGTAAGACTGTCAGTGTTTGACAGCTTCAAACAGCTGTGAAACACTGATATTTCATCTGTCAACACGTCTTGACAGATGAAATTTCAGTCTGTGACGTCACCTGTTGCCGGGTCCCCCTTAATTGGCCTGAGCCTGCTGGGCGGGCTCAACAAGGTCAGTCAAGTGAAAATCGCGTGGATTGGCCGCATCTCGATGGAGGCGGGACTACAACCCGAAAGTTGTAGTCCCGCCTCCTTCCCGACTTCTGAATGAAAATCCAGCCCACAGTGTTCAAAGTAGAGGTTTCAATGTTTGACAGCACATTAACAGAAACTTTACATAAACATTGCATAACACACCCAAGTGCCTACCCTTGTGTGTTGTTAGTTGGTATGATTGCACTAGGATGAGGGTGAGTGTGAGGGGTGGCTAGTGAGATGGGGAAGTGATAATGTAGATAGAGAGGGATGGGTGGAGGTGCAAGGTAAGTTGGTGTGAGTAAGGATGTGCAGGAGTAGGGTAGGGAACATTCTGCTCTTATTTGGCAATTTATTTCAGACCAGATCTGTCAATTTAAGCCATAACTTTCCATGGCCTTTCCAGTAGTACAAAAGCCTTGCTGATGGCAGGAAGGAGTTGGAAAATTGGGGCCCCGACCTCATGCGTCCAGTTCGCAACACATTTAGGCCTAGAAATTCAGTGGGGCGCCAAGCTCGCCTGGGCACCGGATGTTCCGCCCCGGAAGGAGCCAATTGCGCTAGCGCGATATTCAGTTTCAGCGCCCCAAACGGAAGCGGGGCGCTGCTCGAGGCGCCCCGCGTCCCTCTTGGGGCGCTGAAACTGAATATCGCAGCGCAACGTGCCACAGCGCCACACGCTGCGGCATGGCATGCTGCGGTACTGCAGGCCTTCCTCCCCTTCTTAAAGGGGAGGGGCCTGCACCAGCGCGATCAGAGATCGCGAGTGCTGGCAAAAGAGCCCGGCACCGAGGAGAAGTGCCGGGCACTTGGGACTCAGCCGGCACTGCTCGGGGGGGGAGCTCAGGAGGCTGGGGACGGCGGCGCGAGGAGGTGCTGGCAGGCGGCCAGCAAAAAAAATGGCCGCCCGCACCTCCCCTTTTATTAGCGCCACTACCACCGCAGGTCAGCCCCCCTGAACCAGTCGCAATCTGCGACCGGCGTTACAGCAGAGGGCGTGACCCAATATTGCGATCGGGACGGTAGCGGGGCGCTGCGCACACTGATGATGTCGTCAGTGGCGGCGCAGCGCTACAGGCTAACGCCGCCATTAGCGGCCCGCTAAATTTCACAGGGGTCGTGGCCAGTGGCGCTAAAGCCACTGAGTGCCCTCTTTAGGCACTAACTGGTGGCGCAGCCCACCGAATTTCTAGGCCTTAGTTTTTCGATGTGCAGTTCTGTGGAGCTGAATGAGGCTGAGCTGCAGGCATGTGTGAGCAAATGAGGTCCCATGCTGAACTTGGCAGCTTTGGGTCCCCAACATGCATTTCACCCCCAAAAAAGGCTGCATAAGAGGGAAATTGGCTTTGAAGTGTCTCTTAAAACAAGATTGCTGTTGAGTGATACACTGAGCACTTCCCTACTTGTGCATTGGCCAGCTTGCAAAGTTTTACACTTTTGCCTTCTTGTGAAAGCTTGTTAAGATGCACTTTCCCCTGGTCTTGTCAAGTGCCGCAGCAGTATAGGGTGCAGCCCCCTCTCCCCACTCCCCCGGAACTTACCTGAGATCCACTTCCGGCAAGGCAAGCGACCCGTAATTCACCTGCTTCAAGTAGGTCAGCTGCCCTCTGTCCCACAACAGGTGCTGGCAGCTCGTCTGATTTATTCAAATGAGGCTCCAAGCCCAATTTCAAAAATGGCCCATAGCCAATTTCCACTCCAATGTGTGACGCTCTGATATTTAAAAAAAAAACAGAGAGGAAATAGCTCTGATTGCTCATTATACCTTCTGTGAACACTTATGCTTTTCTAGCCCTCAATTACTGTCAGAAGCCTTCAACCTAGTGACAGCGGAATGGGAATTACGAGTTGAACCCTGCCATTTCTCACAAACATCGCACCACACGGCCGAGTTACAGATGATCTGATTTGTAAGCCTGTTAGCCTGCTCTTTCAGATAGTGGCCTTTGAACAGCCAGTACACTTTTTTTTAATGAATGTCCAAAAATATAACTAAGATGACGCTGCTGTCTCCAGATTTTATGGGATCTTAAAAGATGCAGAATCCTCTTTTCAAATAGTTTTGCCACTTTTCAGAGCCTACAGCTCCGCAGTCTCTATATTTGAAAAGCTTTCTGTAAGGCTGCAGATTTAAAAAGCGGGCAAATCTTATGAAGTGATAAAGGTGTAATTTTTTATGAGTTCTGCAATAATTCAAAGTTTATATATTTATATCAATCTGTGAGATGTTCCTTTAAGTTGGTGCTGCAGTAGGTTTCAGACTTCTGGGTTGGGGACCCACATTCTGCAGGTGTGGCTGGAAATTGCATTGTGAGGAAAACCAAGTCCGCAAATGATGGAGACACGCAGGGCGGCCAGGTCACCAGTTGGCCTCGATTTCTTAATATCTTTCGATTGGAAAATCATTAATACAGATTTCATCAGAAGCACTTCTTGATGCCGGATACCGTGGTTGGCTGGAGTCAGGGGGATTCTCACTGATAACTGGGTCAGCCTTTGCTCTCCACTACATTATTTCTTATATCAGTGCTCTGCAGCCTGTGTGGAAGTGGTGCGCAGTGAGTTCATGCTGGAGAGACAAAATCCCACCTATAAGTCTTGGTTGGGTCTTGGACACTGGTTTAGTCATATTGAGAGTTATCAAAATGTTGCGTCTTTTGATATTTTTCATTCGTGGTGATATAAGTTAGAAATTTTGTAACTGAGTGAAATCGGCTGTGTTGACTTTATGCTGCCGCTTAATCTTAATTTTTAATACATTTGGTTCGTTGGTCTAATGGTGTTCATTCTTCTGCTATCTGAAGACTCCGAGAACACGAGAGGGTTTGTGTCAATTGAATTAACTATTCCAATCATGATGGTTTCAGTTCGACCCCGAGCCAGTGTTAAAATACTAGAGATTGTGCGTATAAAGTCACACTTGTAGAGATTGGGCACTCTCTTACAAAACTGGCCTTTGGTAGGAAGCACAGGGAATTATCTGAGTAAAGTCTCAAAACAAACCAAAAGGATCCCATGCGCTGAGGAGCTTGTATGGTCAATGGCACAGCCAAATATAAATGAAGACGAGCGAGAGGTTTCTCAAGTAATTTTGGCCGTTCCAATCTTCACTGCTATTTTGCTTATGAATTTATTTTTAATTCTTCTGGCATTGGTTTGAGCTGAGCAAACGTGCTGTTTTATTATCATTTGAAATGAAGTTTGGTCAGTAAGAAACTTTATTTGCTTACTTGTAGATTAGTTTTATTGTGTTGATTGATCAGCCATGTTCTCTGGAAGATGTGGGTAATATCTATGATTCTGTGCCAATCAGCTGGACGTGTGTCGTGATTAGCTAAGGCATGATTCCGTTCATGCAATAAATCATTTTCTTCTCTTGTTGCGGAGGCAGGTCCTTTAATTTCAGAAACATACCAGGTCAGCTTGGGCCTGCTTCTTATGGCAAGAAGTTGAAGACCCAATCCTATTAATTAACATTATTATTGGGAGTGAAAGATGAAATTGTTTACTGCACAGACAAGTCACTAACATCATTCAAGTTATAAAATTAACACTGTAAATGCTTTAGTGAACAATCTTGTGAGGTTGACATTCGCTTCATGTTTTTCAATGCTTTTAAGGACATCTTGATTGATTCCCCTGCTTGCTAGCATGAGTGCATGTGAATTCTTCTCCTTTACAGTAATGGTCTTGCATTGTTCTCCTTTACAATATTGGCAGTGCATTGTTCTCCTTTACAGTAATGGCCGTGCATTGTTCTCCTTTACAATATTGGCCGTGCATTGTTCTCCTTTACAGTAATGGCCGTGCATTGTTCTCCTTTACAATATTGGCCCTGCATTGTTCTCCTTTACAATATTGGCTGTGCATTGTTTTCCTTTACAGTATTGGCCATGCATTGTTCTCCTTTACAGTAATGGCTGTGCATTGTTCTCCTTTACAGTAATGGCTGTGCATTGTTCTCCTTTACAGTAATGGCTGTGCATTGTTCTCCTTTACAGTAATGGCTGTGCATTGTTCTCCTTTACAGTAATGGCCATGTAGTCATCCCATTTATACACGTGTCTGTACGTTCTCCTAATTTACAAGATTTTCAGTTATTAAATTGCACTTTACATAGCTCACGGTTGGTCTAAAAACAAACTGAACACAATGAGACAGTGTTAGGAAGGGGCATCTCAAAGGAGTTTTCTTTTGACAACTGGGTGTCACTATTTCACTGAGCAAATAGGAGATGAGCAAGATTCACAGAGCAGTGCTTAAGAACATAAGAAATAGGAGCAAGAGCAGGCCATTCGGCCCCTCGAGCCTGCTCCACCATTCAATAAGATTATGGCTGATCTGATCTTGGCCTCAACTCCACTTTTCTGCCTGTTCCCCATAACCCTTGACTCCCCTGTAGTTCAAATATATGTCTATCTCAGCCCTGAATATATTCAATGACTCCGCCTCCACAGCTCTCTGGGGTAGATAATTCCAAAGATTCACGACCCTCTGAGAGAAGAAATTCCTCCTCATCTCAGTTCTAAAAGTGCAACCCCTTATTCTGAAACTATGCCCCCTAGTTCTAGATTCCTCCACGAGAGGAAACATCCTCTCTGCATCTACCCTGTCAAGCCCCCTCAGAATCTTATATGTTTCAATAAGATCTCTTATTCTTCTAAACTCCAATGAGTATAGGCCCAACCTGCTCAATCTTTCTTCATAAGACAACCCCTTCATCCCAGGAATCAACCTAGTGAACCTTCTCTGAACTGCCTCCAATGCAAGTATATCCCTCCTTAAATAAGGAGACCAAAACTGTACGCGGTACTCCAGGTGTGGTCTCAGTACAGTTGTAGCAAGACTTCCCTACTTTCATACTCCATCCCCCTTGCAATAAAGACCAACATTCCATTTGCCTTCCTAATTACTTGCTGTACCTACATGTTAACTTTTTGTGTTTCATGTACAAGGACACCCAGATCCCTCTGTACCGCAGCATTCTGTAGTCTCTCTCCATTTAAATAATAATTTGCTTTTCTATTCTTACCAAAGTGGATAGCCTCACATTTTCCCACATTATGCTCTATCTGCCAAATTTTTGCCCACTCACTTAACCTATCTACATCCCTTTGCAGACTCATTCTGTCCTCCTCACAACTTGCTTTCCCACCTATCTTTGTATCGTCAGCAAATTTGGCAACAATACACTTGGTCCCTTCATCCAAGTCATTAATATAGATTGTAAATAGTTGAGGCCCCAGCACTGATCCCTGTGGCACCCCACTAGTTACAGTTTGCCAACCTGAAAATGACCCATTTATTCTGACTCTGATTTCTGTTAGTTAGCCAATCCTCTATCCATGCTAATATATTACCCCCAACACTGTGAGCCCTTATCTTGTGCAGTAGCCTTTTATGTGGCACCTTATCGAATGCCTTTTGGAAATCCAAATACACTACATCTACTGGTTCCCCTTTATCCACCCTGCTCGTTACATTCTCAAAGAACTCTAATAAATTTGTCAAACACGATTTCCCTTTCATAAAACCATGTTGATTGTATTATGATTTTCTAAATGTCCTGCTATTACTTCCTTAATAATGAATTTCAGCATTTTCCCAATGACAGATGTTAGGCTAACCGGTCTATAGTTTCCTTCTTTCTGTCTCCCTCCTTTCTTGAATCGTGGTAATTTGTAGATTCAATTTTAAGTGGAATTGCATGGATATAGCAATAAATGTTCAGCATTCATTAAACCCTAAAGTTACCTGATACTTTAAAGAGAGAATTTGGACCTTTTTAAAGATGAGATTGTTGGCAACTAGGATTAATCTTGTTTTTTCTGTTACTATCATGTTAAAGGACATGTATATTTTTTTGTTTGAACAGTGAATGCTGATGACATTGTCACAAGAATTGGCATTGTGGTATTATTGAGGCTGACAGCACGAGGGAGCTGAATTCACAGAGTTGAGATGAGAGAATTGCTGAAGCACCGTGGGTTTCTGATTGTATCTTTATTGATGTTCCCTCTCACACTCCGCCTCTGTAATTCCTCCAAGCTGCTTCCCTGATGTTGATCTTAATTCTTTGCACTGGTTTGATCTTGGTTGTGATGGTGGGACTCCTGCTCTAAAGTATTATGGGCTGTATCGGATCAGTTGTGCTACTTCTGTGATTTCCAACTGTTGTACTTGTGCTGTAAAAGGAAAGGAAGATAAAGCAGAAATGGGTTTTGAGTGACACGCTGTTTTTTTTTAAAAGCTAGCATTTGTCGTAAAAGTGCCCACGCCAGTGATGGCCAGTTCCTCACGCAAGGCTGGGAGAGTCTTGCAATTCAACATGGATGAGTAAATCTTCCCTGGTTTTAATTAGTGCAGCACAGCTTCACGGTGATTGCGCACAAGCCAAATGTGACAGATTGGCTGGTTGCCTGAGAAAAAATAGGTTTGTTTCTGTTGGTAGCCCGAAGGCTTCATTAGACATTCTGTGCCTCTTACTGAATGTGCTTGTGGACGCAGTGATTTCTGAGGACTGGTTTAATAATTGGAGTCACTTTTTTTTGCCATGTAAAGAGTACTGTAACACATTTATATAAAGAAAATGAGAGTTTATAATAAATAAAAAATATATATAACTTTTTTAAAATGATAATTAAAAAAATAGGCTAACTCAGCAAAGACTGGAGATCAGAATTGGGACATTCCATATTTGTGTGAATTGGAGACTTTCAACTTCAGTTTGGCGGGGGGGTAAAACAGACGACATCGGATCGGCCGCCCATTATACACTTTGCTCGATCTTCCTTTCCGTTGACTTAATAGAAAGGAAAATCAGGCGGAATGTATAATGGACGAGCGACCATGCATCGCCCACTTTACGCCTCCATCGCAGTTGAGTGTTTTGGCAATCGATTTTACCTTCAATCTTTGAAGGGGGCTTGGTTATGTAATGTATATAGAGATTGCAGGCTTTTATACTCAAGGGGTTAATTTTCTTGCTTTCAGTCCTTTATTCTTTCTAATAATTATTTTACTTTTTTTTACATTTTATGCTGCTACTCTTTAATAGTAGATTTCCTACCTAACTTTTGGCATTTGAACTAGCCTCGTGCGCATTAATGTCATTCTGTGAGACTAGTATCTTGGATATTTTTAGCTCTCTCTCTCCCTGTTCCAGCGTTTGGACTATTTATTCATTATTATTTAAAGGCATATTGTCATTATGTGTGAAGTACTTTGTCGGTTCTGTAATGAGATAGAAGTGAGTGATGTAATCACTGCCTCCTGATGACAAGTTAATTTTCTTCTTTAGAACATTAATTTGTTTCTAGTTCTTGCTTCTCCCTAAGGCACTGACTCATGTTGATGTACAATTCTCTGAGTGCCGGCTGACCTCCAGTATCTTGCCCTACTCACCATTATTCATGGGTAAATCTATACAATGAGGCGTAGATTTGCCAATCAGTGTTATTTCAATGGTATTAACCCATTTAAAATAAATGAGATAATGCTGGAAATGAAATGACGCTGATCAGACAATCTAAGCTGGAGTTGTCGGCACACAATTTTACCACGAACATCACGGCTGAACCCAATCCTGCTTTCAGCTCAAAGTCCTGCACTTGCATTTGCAGCAGGGATCACTGGATGGTGATTAGGGGCGGGAATGCTAGCCTAATTTTTTCCTCCTTTGCTAACCCAAGGGTGCTGAAGCCAATTGTGCTGCATCGATTGCCTTCCTGGCTGGGATCAGTTAACTTGGCATAGGCCAGGGATTGAACCGGGATATCCCCCAGTCTGTGTAACTCGGCTCCAAACTGGCCCGTACATTTACCAACCGCTCCAGCACCACTGTAACCAGGAACTGGGTCGTCCACATTCGATCTGCTGTTTGCTGCTTTGGTTTCCCCACCCCCGTGTTTAATCACTGGGTACAGGATGTGAAGCAGCAATGCAGATGACAATCTGCCTGGCTTCAAGAGGAAGAGACTTCAAAAAGATTGAGGACAACTTGAACCACGACATGGCAGCCATCAGTGACTATTGCAAAATGGGGAGATTTAAGCCCAAGACAGTGTTCCCACGCTTCCATTTTAATTATGCCAGCGCTGCACGAGAATTCCACTTCTTGTATAGTGAATGGCTGGCACGTGACCGAAAGCCAGCATATCTAGAGTACCTCTGAATCACACACTCGTGTACAAGGACCACATGACTAAGGTAGCTCAGAAGATCAAGTGCAGAAATGGCCTCCTAAGTAAGTCTGTGGGCTCACCTTGGGGATCTAATGTAATCATTGCGTAACTCGTCGCTGTCTCTCTGCTACTCGGTCGGAGAATGTTGAGCTCCTGTGTGGTTAAACTTTTCCCACACAAAACCAGTTGCTGTACAATTAAATCAAACGAGAATAATAACCAGAACTATGAGACCGTATGGCTGCCAGTCGTCTCAAATACATGGCCTCCTAACATCAGGTGTCATATTGTAGTAAAGAATCTCCTCGGGGAAAATCCAGGAGATGCCACAACTGCCACTTTTCAAAGATATATGGGAGGCTTCTGGCCACTGACTCATCAGCAGAAGACCAGTCTGGACTTTGCTATCAACCATCTCCACGGCGCATTATGAGAAACAGAATGGGGACGAACTGCCCCCGCCACCCCCGCAAGACACTCCTTCCTCATCACCCGGCCTGGTGAGACTGCCTGGTTTCAAGCTCCCACTCCATCTGTGGTGCAAGCTCATCTGTTGTAGATCTGGGACGATAAGGTGTGCAGCAAATGAGCCTTGCCCTGTTTTAGTTGTATACAACCTATGTGGACAGTAACTCTGAAATTGTTATTATATGGCACAGAGCGTAGAACTCGCTGACCGTGGCTACTATCCTGCAGACACCAGCACTTGGAAAAATAAATCTACTGTGTTCTTGGCCTGGATTTTAACTGCCACTGGGCTTCCGGTGGGAAACTGCACTGGCGAGTTGACTTCCCGCCTGCCCGCAGAAGATTTTTAATGACTGGGTCTCAATTAGATTCTGCCGGCTGACTTCCGCGGTTCTTGGGAAGGAAGTGACAGGAAATTGCACGGCCGGGAGGCCACCCGCTGACATCGGGATTGGCTTTGGGGGCCATCCTGCATCTGGGAAAGGGGAGGAAAGTGGGTGGGGGGGGGGGAGTCCGCGGCAGGGGAGGCCTACGCTTTCCTTGTGGGGCTTCGAGGAGCACACTGTGATGTTCCGGATGCCAGTGTGCTTTTGTCTTCGCCTCATGCAAATCACATCTCATCAGAAACTGATATTTTGTTCCATGATGCTAAACTGAAGTTTTTGCATGGCAAGTTGCTGAAAGTGCGAGCTGATAACGGCGCAGCGAGGGAAACCGGGCACCTGGGACCGGAGTGAACAGGACAAGCAACTGTGTATCTCCTTAACCAATCAGATTGAAGGATTGTGAAATTAACAGTACAAGGACTGAGAAGAAAGAGTAAATTAGAGCGGGTGAATTCAATGTCAAATCAGGTACAGAATGAGAAATAAAGAGAGTGAAAGAAAGATTGGATTAAGAGGGGAAAAAAAGGAAAAGTTAAAAAAAATTAATTTAAAATTTTACATTTTTAAAATCTCCAACAACAATTAAAACGTGAAGGAATGAGACTTGTAATAGTTAATTTTCAATGCCAGAGAGGTTGACAGACAGTAATTAATACTTATTACATTGTTAAAAGGGCACTTAGACTGAATGGACAAGACTTAACTTTCTGCGGCGAGTTTAGTTCATATCTACCGCACAAATACAGCGACTTCACCCCATTCAATGCATGTCAATGGTGAGGTGGACTGCGAGATGCCGTTTTTGCGAAACTATCGGCGGAGCGGCGCAACTTTTGAATATTTGAGTTAATATGCGCATCTGCCCCTTGCCTGAAGTTGCTGTATTATTTCCGCATAAATAATGGCGAGCGTCTAGCCCTCACCGTTATTTTGACGCCAAATTATGGCCCAAAGAATTTCAGCATCATGGAGTGCCCCTGAGGAGAGTGTGCAAGTGGCAGAGGGGTCAAAGAATATATCACTTCCCCAAAAATAACCAAGAGTTTGAGACTGAATGGGGGCTGGCCCATTGCAGGAGCTTTCATTTGAATTAATTCCACTTGCATAGCCCATGCAAGCAATCTGGCACATGAAATGTCACAAACTCTGTAACTGCTCTGCAATCCCATCTACAGTGCCACACGTTGACTGAAAAATATGAGATTCCTTTGAGATTATAAATGGTTATTACACAAAGCTTACCCTGAATAGTCTGTAAATGAGAAAAAGTAGTACTGTTCTGTGAATACATGCTCAACACCCAGTGGAAATAAATAGTTAAACTGTTCAAAAAAATTGAGGCAAGTGCCACACGCACAGGAGGACCCATTGTAATAGCACCCCCTTGTGGCGATAATTATAGCTTTTCTTAAAGCAGAATTTGTGTTTCCTACCTTCCTGATTTTGATGAAGCCTAGAGTTCAAGCCTTTTCAGCGATAATTGAGAGTGATGGTATTGTTGTTATCTGAAATATATTTGTCAATACACATTTTCTGAATGCTTTGTGTCTTTATTGTGGCACTAAATGGAATGGTCCCAGGTATAAATGGCCAGTAGAGCGTTGTATTTCTCCTGGTTTTGTGAGGCCATAACATATTTTCAGAAATGCTACACCATCTCTATAATCTATATCTTAGGATGCGGAGAGAAAGCAGGAGACCACATGCCGAGCTTGCCTTGATGTTGCGATTAGCTGTTTTCAGAGGCTCCTGGCTGTTCAGTAATTAAAATGGGGATCAGCACCATACCCAGTGAAAATCTGTGCCTAGCCTGTGTGGGTCAGTGTGTTCACTCTGCCTCAATCTCTCTGCATCCAGTGTGTGTGTCTGTTTCTCCCTTTATCTCCTCTATGTTTCTATTCACAGTAGAATCTATCAAGCTGTAAAATTGCATTGAGGCAGCAGTAGTCTCGCTAATACCACAGTATGGTGATTTATCTGTGTATCACGGTCATCTATGAAGGGAGCATGAACTGTTGTGATCAACATGTGATCTGTGAGGTAGGCTGAGTCTGGAGTGGGAATGGGATGAATTACTTGAAACCAGGTGAATGTGCAAGTCTGTGGAGCTGGTAGGCTGGGTTCTCTGCCTGACATTGGATGGTAACAAAGCTGTCGGGGTCTGGAAAAGTGGCGACGGCCATTCCACTCAGTCCACATCCCCCTGTCCTCTTCCCCATATCCTGGTTTTGTTTCTCTCTTTTTCAAATATTTGTCCATTTCCTGATGTATATCAAAAATGACCCCTATTGCAGGAAGATCAGTCACAAAAGTCTGCGTAGTTAACTGCGTTTGTTATGTCACCAGCAGTCGCTGCATGTCCACCATTACTACAAGACTCTTTAACATAAAATTAAGAGCGCTATGCAAAATGTTTGATATTTGTTGTGAGGAGAAGGAAGATTGGCATGTCATTTTTATTCAGATGGCATCGCACTCAAACTTCATCACATCAGTGTTTGGCAAACACAAAACTTCATTACTTCTTCGGAAAGATGATTCTTCTAAATGCACAGGTGTCACAGTTGGGATGTGTAAAGTGAATGTGACAGCACACTACCTATTCTGTGCTGCTGTTTTCTCCGCATGAGCCACCTAGTCTAATCCCACTCAACTGCTCATTCCCCATATCCTTTGACATTCCTCTTTTCCAGCCAGCTATCCATTCCCCTTTTAAAAGAATTTGTGAGCTTTCCTTAAATAATGATTAGTGGTGGAGCATCCCACATTCCAACCAGCTTCTGTGTGAAGAAATGTCTTTTAATCTCTCCTTTATTTCATTTTGGTCATACATTTGTGTCCTCTCTTATGGTCTAGCCGACCAGTGGAAACAATCTATCACTACCTTCTCATAACCCTTCGTAATGTTGAAGATATCAGTCAGGTCACCCCTTAATCTTCTCAGCTGTAATGATAAAAGCACTCATTTCTCAAGTGTCTCTTCATAGCGATAACCCCTCATCCCCAGTAACGTGCCAGTTAACAAATGCTATACCTTTTCTATTGCTTTTATAGCCTTTCTGTACCAAAACTATATGACTGTGGCCTAACTGAGATCTTGTATAAATTCAACATATCTTGTTTTAGTATTCTGTGCATCTATAGTATAAAATCAAGAGAGTCAGTTTGCTTTTGTTTTAAAAAGCCTTATCTACTTGCGTTCCCACTTTTAATGATCTGCGTATCTGCACATCAACATCCCCCTGCTCCTCTACTCCATTTAAAATCTTGCCATTTAAGGTGTGCTTCCTTTCCTTATTCTTACTTCCAGTTCTACATTGATCTGCATCTGCCACATATCTGCCCATCCTGTGAGTTGATCTTCATCTTATTGCAATCTTTCACACTCTTTGTCACAACTTACCATATCCCTCAAGTTGGTGTCACCATCCCTCTATCCATGTGACTTTTGGACTCTAGGGGAATCAAGGGATGTGGAGATCAGGCTGGAAAGTGGAGCTGAGGTCGAAGATCAGCCATGATCTTATTGAATGGCGGAGCAGGCTCGAGGGGGCATATAGCCGACTCCTGCTCCTAATTCTTATGTTCTTATGTTATGTGACAATATTCTCCTTAATTGTACATGCCATTATCTTTGCCAGTTGTACCTTATCAAATGCCATGTGTTTTGAAAATCCATTTAACATCCACAGCAGTTCTTTTGCCGATCATCTGTTACTACTTCAAGGAATTCTCTGTGATTGGGCAAACAAGACATGCCATATAGGAATCCATACTGACTGACCTGATTAACTCTTGTTTCACCAAGGGTTTAGTAATTTCATCCTGCATAATAAACTCCAGTAGTTTACTAAAATCTGTGACCCCTAGTTCTAGACTCCCCAGTCAGGGGAACCATCCTCCCAGCATCTAAACTGTCAAGCCCTGTCAGATCACCGCTACAGCCTTCCGACCCCCCCACTCCATCCCCCGCCTTCCAGCCCCTGAGCACCCTCCGGCCCCGATCCGCCTCCAATTACCCCCTCCCCCACCACCCCCCCCCCCCCCCCGCCCGATTCTTCCCTCCCTCCTCTCTGCGACCTGTTGCCGCAGATCTACTCACCCAACAGCCGGCCAGCCTTTCCATCTGGCTGGCTGCGGGCGGGAAACAGTGATTCTAAATGCTAATCAGGCCCTGCCATTAAATTCAGCAGGGCCTGCGGGAAACCCGTGCTCCAACCCCTACTCTCCTCCAAATTAAAATTCCGGCCAATTGTCAGATGACTTGTGTACATTTTTGCTATGTTATACCAGCCTAACAATTTGTGAAGTCCTATGTCATTTTATATTATCATCCAGTTGAGATAGAACCGGTGCAATAGCAAAATACTGCGGATGCTGGAAATCTGAAATAACAACAGAAAATGCAGGAAACACTCAGCAGGCCAGGCAGCATCTGTGGAGAGAGAAACAAAGTTGACGTTTCAGGACCTTTCGTCAGAACTGGAAAAAGTTAGGGATGTAACAAGTTTTAAGCAGGTGCAGAGGCAGGGAAGGGGGGGGGGGGAGGGGAGGAAGGAATAAAAGGGACGGTCTGTGATCGGGTGGAAGGCAGGAGAGATTAAATGTTGCAGATGGGGATGACAGAATCGTCAACAGCTGCTGCCAGAAAAAATAGGGGCAGAGGTTATAGTCTGAAATTGTTGAACTCGATGTTGAGCCCAGAAGGCTGTAAAGTGCCTAATAGAAAGGTGAGGTGCTGTTCCTCGAGCTTACATTGAGCTTCATTGGAACAGTGTAAGAGAGCGAGGACAGAGACATCAGAGAGGGAGTGGAGCGGAGAATTAAAGTGACAGGCGACCGGAAGCTCAGGGTCACCCTTACAGACTGAATGGAGGTGTTCTGCAAAGCGGTCACCCAATCTGCGTTTGGTCTCCCCAATGTAGAGGAGACCGCATTGTGAGCAGCGAATACAGTATACTAGATTGCAAGCAGTACATGTAAATCACTGTTGCACCTGGAAGGAGTGTTTGGGGCCCTGGACAGTGGGAAGGGAGGAGGTAAAAGGGCAGGTGTTGCATCTCCTGCGCTTGCATGGGAGATAGAACCGGTGTTAGTGAAGGACAGTCTATTCTGTAAATCAAGCAACAAATTCACATTTAGAATAATGGTCATGCTGAACACATAGGCCCAGAAATTCGGGTCGGAGGCTTCCCGCGGGTGTAAGCCCCGACCTGCACTTACCTAGCGCGCCGGCCATTGAGCTGTGGGCCCACATGGGATTCCGATCCTGGGCCTCCTCCAACTGCCGGTGAGCAGTGCTTGCGTATCCCAGGGGCGCAGTTAGTTCAATGCGTCCCCTGGGATCACGTGGGCCATGGGGAGCCAATCGGAGCAGGGAATGCCCATTCATAAAATTGACAGGAAGTGCTGTCAAACCTATAAATACTACAAGCCCCAAAACATCACTAAAATTTCAAATAAATTTTTAAAAAATCACATTTTTAAAATAACTATAAATTATATAAAATAACTTTTAAACAATAATTTAAATTTTTGAAAATATTAATTACATTTTCTAACGGTGCTAAAAACAAACTTACCTTTCTTTAAAGTATTTAAAAATAATAAACCTGTGGAAAAAATGTTTTAATTTTAATTAATTCACCACTTACCTTGTTAAAAGCAGGCCATGTGCCTGCTTTTCATATGTGTAACTCCTGGAGACTTACCCTCCCGGAAAAACCTGGAAAATAAACGTAAGTTCAATGCGCACGCGCTGCCTGTCCGGCGCACGCGTTCCACCTCTTTCCCTTCTTTCAAGGGAACGGAAGTTCCGGTTTCCCGCGCATGCGCAGTGCATGCACAAAACCGGCACTTCCAATGGGCCTACGGGTGAGTACCCCGTGCGTACTCGCCCGTGGAGACCCGAATTTCTGGGCCATAATTTCCAAAGCGTTTAATTATTTCTCCCTGATTTCCCTCCCATCAGCAAATAAGTTTTTCTCCCATGTGTAATTAAAAATAAATGCTGGGTGGATGTTCGAGAATTCCGGCAGCAATCTAACCTCTGGCTTTAGATGATTGTTAATTTCTGGATTTGTGAGATTGCCTGAATTCCTTGATTGGATTGCTGCCTTGGGATCCCCACCCCGGTTTCCTCGCAGCTGCAGCATTGCAGCTGCAGCATTGCACCTGCGAAAGTTGCCTCCAAACAGACTCACTCCACACACGATGCCAATTACTTTTCGGGGATGTACCACTAACATAACATAAAAACATAAATAAAAGGAATAGGTGCAAGAAAAAGAAGTCCAGCTTCTCTTTCTTTGTTTAATGTTTCTAACTTATTTTCCATGCTTTACATATATTTTTTCTAACTTGATATCCTTGAGATTTGCCAACATTTGGAGTGTGACAGTTTGCGGATTTTATTCATGTGCTCCCAGTTAGTGCCGTGTTTGACGGGTCTGCCTGCCTGACATTGAGCACTTGATCCTCGACGGTCTGTATTCACTCTCAATTGCGTGGTAACAAAGGATTATGGTAATTTCCTTCCCTTAATATACATTCAAGTAAAGTAACCCACTCTCCTTGTAAACATTTCCACAATAAATAAACAAAACCTCTTCGAGAAAAACAATCATGAAATGCGAAATGGATGTCGCGCTGAATTTTTTATTTTAGCCGGTTGTCACATCCTTTGTCTGCTGCACCATCACTAACCTTACCTTGACATGGGAACAACTGCACCAACAGCACTGGCAGCAGTCTGTGTCATCAGGTTGACCGGTGCTATGCAGATAGTTACATTTTTTTAAAAATGAGACAGTAAAGGATAATTTAAAAATATTTTTAACTTCCCTGCTTAAAACACATTCCAGTAATAAAGAGAATTTCAATAACAACACTTCAAATATTCTAGTACTGTATTTTTTTTTCAAATTAATGAATGAAAATATCTTTTTAACTTGTACCGCAAGATTTTCATAGTCCCTTTTACGAATGCCTTGAAGTAGATTTTTTGGGTAATGTGAGTCTCTTTTGGGTTTTTTTATTCGCTCATGCGGCGTTGCTGGCAAGGCCAGCATTTATTGCCCTCGAGTGGCTTGCTAGGTCACTTCAGAGGGCAGTTAAGAGTCAACTACATTGCTGTGGGTCTGGAGTCACACCAGGTAAGGACGGCAGATTTTCTTCCCAAAGGACATTAGTGAACCAGATGGATTTTTACAACATTCTGATAGTTGCATGGTCACCATTTCTGATACTAGCTTTTTATTCCAGATTTATTTAACTGAATTTAAATTCCCCAGCTGTAATCCAGAATTTTGGACTGTTTATGTGTGCACATCTTTCTTTTTCTCCTAATTTCCCCTTTTTGTCTGTATTGTTGTCTCTCTCCCCTGTTTCTCTGTAGGACCATATTTCTAGTATTGCATTTAACAAGATTGTGATGGGTTTTTCTCTGCCTGTTTCTCTTTCTATTTGAATGTTTCTGTTCTTGCACACGCCGTCTCGTCCTCTTGTTCTCTTGTTTTCTTGCTCTCCCTCCTTCTCTGCTCCCCACCCCACCCTTCCCACACTTAACTCACAATAGAAATGAAACTAAACACCTCACTGATATCCACGATTCAGTCTATTAAGGGAAGCTCACTAAAAATATTGGACGAGGACACCTAAAATGTCGATCAAACTGGAATGGCTTTCAAAGATTTCCTCTGGGTTTTCGGTGTTAAGTACAACCTAACAAGCCACTTGCTACTGCTTGGCACTGGGTGTGTGCTTCAATGTGCTGCAACGTGATGAGTGCCTGAGTTTAGCCGTGCCATCAGGGCAGTTGCAATAATTAAGGCCAGGCAATTTCCCACAGGGAAAGAATTTAAGAGCAAGTGACGCACAAAGCTCTGTACACTTTGTACCAGAATTTATTCAGAGTGCAGAGCAAGAAGAGAAAATATATAAAATGGAGCTGCTTGTTTTTGTAATGGATTATATTTTCCTCCTTCGACCGATGTGAATGATAAAGCTACAGTGAGCATAATCGGGCTTCCAACAGTTTTTGCTAACATTAGTGACTTGGGAGGTATATTTTATTGAAGCAATCAGTAACCTTTACCATGAGGTTGGTGAATGCTGAGTGCATCTTTCAAATTAACATATCTAATATTCTTTATTATAAAATACTGTATAAATAAACCCAGCAGTTGCTGCATTTTTCAGAGGTATTAGGATTTTGGCAGTATTACTTTGTCAAGACCGCCTGCAATCTAACAGCTATGATTATTGGAATTTTGTCAGTAAATTCATCAAGAGAATTATTGCACTGCTGAATGCTTGACATTTATTTCTTAATGGCCCGGATATTCCGATGCCTACGGGTGTGTACGAGCTGTGTACCCACCCGTAGGAACATCGGAAATGCTGGTTTCAGGCATGCGAAGCGCATGCGCTGAAAACCGTCATTTCCGATCTGTCAAGAATGCTCTTGACAGATCGGATGCCTGCCCTGGAGAAGGGCCTCTGTGGGGGGAGAGTTCTGCTTTCTGGAGAACCTCCGCCCACAGAAAACCCTTAGAAATCTTACGCCTGGTAAAAGTAGGATAAGAGTTGAAGTCATTTATCATTTAAAAATACTTTTAAAAAAGGTAAGTTTATTTTTAGCCCTGTAAAAATTACATTTTTGTTTAAAATATTTAATTGATTGTAATTTCAACTAATTTAAAAAATGTGATTTAAAAAAAAAAATTATTTAATGTTTTACAGTGTTTTTGGGGTGATCCTCATTCATATATTTGAAATGTCTATCTGTCAAGTGTATGAAGGGAGATTCCCTTCTTTGATTGGCTCCCCAGGACCCCCGTGATCCCAGGGACGCTTGCGAACCGCATGCGCCCCTGGGATACGTGGGCCCTGCACACTTGGAGTTCGGGAGGCCCAGCATCGGAACTATACGCACTTCGGGAGCCCTTAGGTAATTACGTAGATTTTTTTCCAGATCGGAGGCTTCCGCACGCAGGAAGCCTCCAATCGGAAAATATGACCCAACGTGACCACACATTACAAAATATGCAACCATGATCATCCACTTGAAAAAAGCCCAACTCAAAGAAAAATATCACACTATCTATAGTAGTAAACATTGACCATTTTGTGCACCATTTGGTATTTTTCAGATGGAAGTACCTGGTAGCTTTGTGACCTTGCCAAATAAACATGTGTGCACTAAATCTTACCAGTGGTTCCACTCGACATTACTGAATACACAACCAGAATCAGTATAGCTTAACAGGACCACGACTGCCAACAACAACAACTTGTATTTATATAGCGCCTTTAACGTAGTAAAACTTCCCAAGGTGCTTTATGATGCAATGTGTAGCATATATGAAAAAATGAACGATATATAGCAAGACAACGACAGAGTATAAATAATTTACCTCTCAGCATATAAAAAAATGACCGCCAGACAGACCAACAAACAAATAAACATTTGTAATGTTGTGAGATGCACTGGTTATTTTCAAAGTTGAAACAAATCATTTGCCTGAAGGGGTTTAATTGAGTCTGATTTCTAAATGTCAACCATTCTTTTCAAAATGGATCATCTGGCCCCCTGGGTACTGTTTCATTTTCTTTCAGACAAGTCCCATGTTGACAATCATCAGGCTACCTGAAATATTGAGTAGTGAGTGAAGCTCAGTGAATCTTCTCATGAATTCTAAAAATTGATGCTATTAACTGAGCTCATCAGACTTTATCTCAACCTTACCAGTACCTACTGATGGAAAACATTTAGAAATAGAGTCAACGTTTCAGGTCGTAGACCCTTTGTCAGTTCTGACGAAAGGTCTTCGACCTGAAACGTTAACTCCGTCTCTCTCTCCACGGATGCTGCCCTGGCCTGCTGAGTTTTTCCAGCGTTTTCTGTTGTTATTTCGAATTTCCAGCATCCGCAGTATTTTGCTAATGTACTGATGCTGTCTGGCAATAAGTTTGCAATGATTTTTTTACAATTTTAATTTCTCATCAACACCAAAGGGCAATTCTGGCACAATCACTGCAAATCACCACATCAGTTTTTGAAATATGCTTGTCTTTAATGTCTTCTGGCATTATAAAAACAACAAAAACAATAATAAAACTAAGACCCAACTGCTGTATTTATTTAATGTAAGAAATCACACAACACCAGGTTATAGTCCAACAGCTTTATTTGAAATCACAAGCTTTCGGAGCGCTGCTCCTTCTTCAGGTGAAGTGGAGAAATGCATAAAGACACAGCTTATATAGTCAGAGAATCATGTCAGATGTTTACAGGTAACCTTTCCAACTGCCATTTATCACACCTCGGCAGAGAGATAATCACAGCAGTCAAAGGTGTGAATGGTGTCCATAGACCTCCTCAGAAGACAAACACGGGACACAACCAACAGAGTACCCTTCGTCGTCCAGTACTTCCCCGGAGCGGAGAAACTACGCCATGTTCTTCGCAGCCTTCAACATGTCATCGATGACGACGAACACCTCGCTAAGGCCATCCCCACGCCTCCACTACTCGCTTTCAAACAGCCGCCTAACCTCAAACAGACCATCGTTCGCAACAAATTACCCAGCTTCCAGGAGAACAGCGACCACGACACCACACAACCCTGCCACAGCAACCTCTGCAAGACATGCCAGATCATCAACACAGATACCATCATCACACGTGAGGACACCACCCACCAGGTACATGGTACATACTCATGTGACTCGGCCAACGTTGTCTACCTCATACGTTGCAGGAAAGGATGCCCCGGAGCATGGTACATCGGCGAGACCATGCAGACACTGCGACAACGGATGAACGGACACCGCGCAACAATCACCAGGCAGGAGTGTTCCCTCCCAGTCGGGGAACACTTCAGCAGTCAAGGACATTCAGCCTCCGATCTTCGGGTAAGCATTCTCCAAGGTGGCCTTCGAGACACACGACAACGCAAAATCGTCGAGCAGAAACTGATAGCCAAGTTCCACACCCATGAGGACGGCCTTAACCGAGATCTTGGGTTCATGTCACGCTACATGTAACCCCACCTGATGCAGGGTCATCCAGACTCGAGTCGACATTGGCTTGTTCTCTCTACACAGATGCGGCTGGACCTGCTGTGATTTCCAGCCAAAAAAAATGTTTTTTGTCTTTTTTTGTTTTTCATACAGACCCCAGCATCTGCAATATTTGACCCCTTGTGACCCCACCTCATTGTTCTTTGATGTAATGTTTCCCTGACTGACCTGTTTGGACACCATTCACACCTTTGACTGCTGTGATTATCTCTCTGCCGAGGTGTGATAAATGGCAGTTGGAAAGGTTACCTGTAAACATCTGACATGATTCTCTGACTATATAAGCTGTGTCTTTATGCATTTCTCCACTTCACCTGAAGGAGCAGCGCTCCGAAAGCTTGTGATTTCAAATAAAGCTGTTGGACTATAACCTGGTGTTGTGTGATTTCTTACATTTGTCCACCCCAGTCCAACTCCGGCATCTCCACACCGTATTTATTTAAGTTATGGCATGCTATCGGGACTGAGTTCAGTGTAATCATTTCACCTCAAGTTCAGAAGATTACTAAATAAGGATGAGGATGGTATTGGACCCATCTAAATTTATCTGTCTAGAAATAACCCATCAGAGCACCTTATTCTTAAAAATGGCTAATCCTTTAAATGTATTTATCCTGTATGCTCAGCAGTATGCCTTTAAAGGTACTCCAATCATCCTTAACTGAAACATTAAACAGATTGCGCCCACCAAAAAATGCTGAAGCTCATCCCTCATTCTCTTGAAGTTGACCTTTTTATATTTTATATCTTTAATTTCTTTGGCTATGTGATGGACATTAAATATCAATAACTGTGATTAATACAAGCTTTTAAAGAGGCAGTACAGTATTCATTTGGTATACACAAGCTTTGAAATTAAATTCCCCACTTCTCATATGCACACTGATTTAGTTTAACTATAAATTGTCATTCTAATAATTATTTAATGTCAATGATGAATATTTTGAATCATGCATACATTTTTGACATTGTGGTAGTTAAAAGTTATAGATTTTTAAAATTCGATGGAAAGCCATGTTAGTAACAGACAAAAGAGAAAGGAATCCTCACGTTTTCAAGCTCTGTTCAGTCCTCATTTCACGTCTCTTTGTTCAAATATTCATTACTTCTTAAACAACAGTGCGTAGGCAACTCATCATTCGGAAAAGGCAGTTGTGAATGATGGCTTTTCAACAATCATGATATAAACTCGCTGATCAATAAAGCATAGAATGGAATGCAGAAAGGAATTTATTTTAAACATAGCTTTGAATCCTAATTAATCATGACATAGTCTATTACTGTGACAAGCTTAAACTCCCACAGATGTCCATACTAGTTATGCATTTTTACTAAGATTACCACCATCTAGGAGCAAGTTGGTTTTTCAGGGGAAAATACTTGGAACTGAAAGAGCTGTTGTCAATTAGGTGCGCTCTTTTGCTAATCTTTTCACCCAGTAGGCCATGTGTTATATTTGCAAGTATTACATTTCATTAACTGCATCCTTTGTTCCTACTGCTCCTTTTTAATATCTGAAAAATTAAAGAGAGTTACAGCTGGTTTCTACATCCACGGGCCAAGAAAGAACATGCATTTATAAAGCGCCTTTCACGACCTCAGGACATCCCAAAGTGCTTTACAGCCAATGAAGTATTTTTGAAGTGTAATTGCTGTCGCAATGTAGGAAAATGGCAGCCAATTTGTGCACAGCAAGCTCCCACAAACAACAATGTAATAATGACCAGATGATATCTGTTTTTAGGTGTTGGTTGAGAGATAAATATTGGCCAGGAGACTGGGGAGAACTCCCTCGCTCTTCTTTGAATAGTGCTTATGGGATCTTTTACGTACACCTGAGAGGGTGGATGGGGCCTCGGTTTAACATCTCATCCAAAAGACATGCAGTACTACACACAACTCAACACTTCCTACCCAGTCTGGCATCATTTTCAACTTTGATTGAGATGAAAATCTGACGGTTTCTACAATGATCCACAATGCCAGTTTTGCGCCTGAGTGGTAGGTTGAAAATCTACCCCAATGTTCCGAGGTTCCTTTTGTGGCAGTTCCCAGCATTAATCATTTATTTTTAATCGTCTGCCCACTGAAAACAAGTAGTCATTAACTGCATTAGAGACATTTAAAAAAAATTGTTCATGGGATGTGGGCATCGCTGGCAAGGCCAGCATTTATTGCCCATCCCTAGTTGCCCTTGAGAAGGTGGTGGTGAGCCGCCTTCTTGAACCACTGCAGTCCGTGTGGTGAAGGTACTCCCACAGTGCTGTTAGGTAGGGATTTTCAGGATTTTGACCCAGCTATGATGAAGGAACAGCGATATATTTCCAAGTCAGGATGGTGTGTGACTTGGAGGAGAACTTGGAGGTGGTGGTGTTCCCATGCACCTGCTGCCCTTGTCCTTCTAGGTGGTAGAAGTCGCAGGTTTGGGAGGTGCTGCCGAAGAAGCCTTGGCGAGTTGCTGCAGTGCATCTTGTAGATGATACACGCTGCAGCCACGGTACGCCAGTGGTGGAGGGAGTGAATGTTTAAGGTGGCGGATGGGGTGCCAATCAAGCTGGCTGCTTTGTCCTGGATGGTGTCGAGCTGCTTGAGTGTTGTTGGAGCTGCACTCATCCAGGCAAGTGGAGAGTATTCCATCACTTTCCTGACACTTGCCTTGTAGATGGTGGAAAGGCTTCGGGGATTCAGGAGGTGAGACACTCGCTGCAAAAATACCCAGCCTCTGACCTGCTCTTGTTGCCACAGTATTTATTTGGCTGATCCAGTTAAGTTTCTGGTCAATGGTGACCTCCAGGATATTGATGGTGGGGGATTTGGCGATGGTAATGCCGTTGAATGTCAAGGAGCGGTGGTTAGACGCTCACTTGTTGGAGATAGTCATTGCCTGGCATTAGTGTGGCGCAAATGTTACCTGCCACTTCTCAGCCCAAGTCTGAACGTCATCCAGGTCTTGCTGCATGCGGGCATGGACTGCTTCATTTTCTGAGGAGTTGTGAATGGCACTGAACACTGTAGTCATCAGCGAACATCTCCACTTCTGACCTTATGATGGAGGGAAGGTCATTGATGAAGCAGCTGAAGATGGTTGGGCCTAGCCTTTGGTGACCAACTAAACTTGGGATGTTTCCATATGCTGACTGAAAAATATGAAATTGGCAGGTTGTTCTTTATTTAAATTTGTTTCTCCCCTCTCATCACCTGAGTATTAACACACTAAAAGTTCCTGTTCTGTTAATCCTGCGTACTTAACCAGTTTTATGAACTGGAATTGAATCAGCTGTACTGTGTTGATACTTCACTGTCCTGAGAATTCTGACTAGTAGCAGCAGGTCCTGGTGACGAGGTTCTCTCAAGCACCCGCTGGTTTGCCCCTTTACCTGTCTGATCCAGACCACATACCAACTGTAACCACTGCTACGATGTCCAAGATCTTAACCTGTGTGGGGAAACGTAGCGTCCTGTGATACCACATCTTGGTGCTACAGTGTACTGTGTCACTGAATCATTGGCAAATCACCCATTTTATCTATTTGGATTCAGAGGATACTCATGGTCACTTAAGGTGGAAACAGATGTAGATTTTAGGGTTTTTCTGAAGCAGAATTTGTGTGTTGGGAGATCTGATTTGGTACGATTAGAAGCTGCTGAAAAAAGCCTGGATTTGGAGTTCCCTCAAGGTGTTTAAGCGTATTTATTGCTAAGTGTTCAATTAGTAGGGACTAACAGGTAGAAAATTGTTAAATCCGTGAATTTTGATGTATGGTGTCCTTCAATAAATCGACAGAGACTGCAGAGGAACAATCAACAGGTGTTTACTGGATGAAGGTTACTCTAAAACTAAAGTACAGATCCCTACTCAGGGTGTGGTCACTGCCGGTACTACAGTATACAGGAGGTGTAAAACGTAGTTCTCCCCTTAAAGGTACATACATTACAATTCCTCCCCTTTTAGATTAACAGTACCATAACATTCATTTAACAATTAACACTTCTAACATGCAACATTAACTGCAAATAGTCCATTTATAAATTCAGTCTTTGGGGCGGCTTCCTGATCCTTTCTGGATAGCGCCTTTCCTGAGTGTCTTGCTCTTGGTGCGGAGGCAATTCTGGCCCCCTGTCGTCGGTTGGTTCATCAGCTCCCGATGCTACTGTTTCTGGGGTAGAAGCTACCTGTATGTCGGGTTCATCACCAGGTACGCGAGATCTGGTCGACATGGCGTCTCACAATGTTCTCCCCAACATCCACTGTGTACATTAGTGGCCCCTGCCATGTGCATATCGTTCCTGGTTGCCATTTCTCTGTTCGGTAGTCGCGGGCCAAGACTGGTTGCCCTACATTGAAGCTCCTTGTCGGCTTCTCATTGATGTGCTAGAATTGCTTATTCTCAACATCTCTTCGTACATTTGGTCTGAGCAAATCCAGACGAGATCTCAACCTTCGGTTAAAGAACATCATGGCCGGGGTCTGGTTGGTGACTGCATGTGTTGCATTTCTGTAGGCTAACAGGAAATTGTCCACCTTATGCTGCAGTGGAATGTCGTCATCGCACATGGCCCTTACTGCTTTTTTAAAGGTTTGTACGAACCTCTCAGCCAATCCATTTGTGGCTGGATGATACGGGGCGGATGTGTAATGCCTTACCCCATTCCTTTTCATAAATCTTTGAAACTCTTCGGACACAAACTGTGGTCCGTTATCAGAGCAAATCTGCTCTGGCAAGCCGTTCCTGGCAAATATGGTCCGTAGGACTGCAATAGTTTTCTCCGTGGTGGTGGTGGACATTTTGATCACCTCAGGCCATTTCAAGTGCGCATCCACGGCTTTTAAAAACATTGAGTCCATGAATGGACCAGCAAAATCAATATGCACCCGTTGCCATGGAGATGAGGGCCACTCCCAGGGGTGTAGAGGGGCATGTGGTGGTGCATTTTGGACCTTCTGGCATCCTCAGCAGCTCTTTGTCAGGTCCTCGATTTGCTGATCGATCCCCGGCCACCACACATAAGCCTTAGCAAGACTTTTCATTTTCACCCCTCCCAGATGGCGTTCGTGAAGCTCATTGAGCACTCTCTCCCTTAACTTGGGTGGAATTACCACTCGGGATCCACACATTAAGGTCCCCTGGCATACTGACAGCTGTTCTCTTCTGGATGAGAATGCTGGCAACAGTGAGTCGCCATGTGCTGGCCATCCCTTCACCGTCAAATCATATACCCGAGACAGTGTCGGGTCATTTCGGGTCTCCTTTTCTATACCAGCGTTAGTTACTGGCAAGCATTCAATTATAGTCGAATGAAATATTTCGACAGGATCCACTGCTGGTGCTTCCTCCGCAGTAGGCAGTGGCAGGCGTGATAGCCCATCAGTGTTTCCATGCTGTTTCGTGCCCTTATACTCGATATCATATTGGTGCGCCCCTAGAAAAAGGGACCATCTTTGTAGCCGTTGCGCAGTCATCACCGGAACGCCCTTCTTTGGATTAAAGATGGAGACAAGTGGTTGGTGGTCAGTCAGCAAGGTGAACTTCTGCCCGTGCAGATAGTGGTTGAACTTTTTCACTCCCCACACTAGGCTGAGGGCCTCCCTGTCAATCTGGGCGTAGTTACGCTTGGCTGAGGTTAGTGACCGAGACGCAAAGGCTACTGGCCTCTCCGAGCCGTCCGGGAATTTGTGCGACAGCACCGCTCCAATGCCATAGGGTGATGCATCACACGCCAGCCGAATTGGTAGTGCTGGGTTGAAATGAGCCAACACCTCTTTTGATGTGATCAATGCTTTGCTCTTCTGGAAAGCTCGTTTACATTCGTCATTCCACTTCCATGGTACCCCCGTTTGCAGTAGGGTGTTCAGTGGGTGTAGTACTGTAGACAAATTCGGCAAGAACTTATGGTAGTAGTTCACCAACCCGAGGAACGACCTCAGTTGTGACACATTTTCCGGTGCTGGAGCCTTGACTACTGCCTCAATCTTTTTAGGGGACTTATGTAACCCCTCTTTATCAATAACGTGGCCACAATACGAGATCTGCTTCTGGAAAAACTCGCATTTGTGGCGATTAGCTTGGAGCCCATAATCCTTCAATCTAGTGAGCACCTGCTCCAGGTTGGCGAGGTGATCACTGTCATTTTCGCCCGTGACCAGGATGTCGTCCAAATAACACTGGGTCCCTGGAATCCCTTGCAGGACTTGATCCATTGCCCTTTGCCAAATAGCCAGAGCTGATGCTACCCCGAACACCAGCCGGTTGTATTGGTAGAGACCTTTATGAGTGTTGATCGTGAAGTACTGTTTCGAGGCTTCTTCTACCTCCATTTGCAGGTACGCCTGGGCCAGATCAATCTTAGTGAAGCGTTTCCCTCCAGATAGCGAGGCGAAAATATCTTCAATCCGCGGAAGCGGATATTGTACAGTGTGAAGGACTGGGTTCACTGTCACCTTAAAGTCCCCACAGATGCGAACCTCCTTTGGTTCCCCAGGCGTATTATTCAACGACCTCTTCATTACAGGAATGATGGGTGTAGCCCACTTGCTCCAGTCCACTTTGGATAGTACTCCTGAACGTTCCAAACCTTCCAGCTCTGCTTCGACGGCTGGGCGGATCACATAAGGTACCGGTCTGGCCTTAAAAAAATTTGGGCTTGCATTTTCCTTTATTTTGATCATTGCTGTTATGCCTTTTAGTGTTCTGAGTCCCTCCTGGAACACTTCTTGTGCGTCAGTTAGCATTTTTGACAGTTGTCCAGGTGTGACGTCGTCATCCTTTTTGGCATCTACAGTCAGTGCTTGTATGGAATGCCAATCTAGCTGTATCTTCCGGATCCATTCACACCCTAGTAGTGGTGGTCCTCCATCTGGCAATACATATATGTCCATTTTTGGTGTTTCCTTGCCGTTGTATATCACGTTCACCCTTATTTTTCCTTTGGGGTAGACTTTTTGCCCCGTGTACATCTTCAAGACAATCTCTCTATCTCTCAAGGGTATATGTGAGAATAGCCGCTTGCAGTCCCTTCGGTTTATGACTGTTAGGGCTGATCCTGTGTCCAATTCCATTTTCACTTGGACTCCATCTATCTTGAGCGTGACCCAGATAGTTTGGTGATCCTCCATTTTGATTACATGATGTAGTTTCAGACAACCCAGCTCCTTGCTTCCGGAGTCTGTATCACTTTTCTGTTCGTCTGAACTACTCTCCGTCACCTTATGTACCTTTTTGTACTTCTCCTGTGGAGATTTCTTGCTGCTGGTTTTCTTTCCCGACCTGCAGACACTTGCTATGTGTCCTACTTTTCCACACTGTCTGCACACTTGGTCCTTGAACCAACAATCCTTATGGTTGTGTGTTGTTCTGCCGCAGCGATAACACTTCACTGCTCCATATGACATTTCATTTGTGCCATATTCTTGCGATCTCCGTTGTATCTCTGCAGCGCCCCGTGCGGCTGCTTCATGTGATACTGCCATGCTGAAAGCCTTGTCCAGCGTAAGATCCTTTTCTGATAGAAGCCGTTTCTGGGTTCCTTCACTTTGAAGCCCACACACAAACTTGTCCCTTAAAGTATCTGCTAGTCCCGTTCCAAACTGGCAGTGTTTCGATAGCTTGCGCAGTTCCGTTAAATACTCAGCGTTACTTTCGTCTTTATGCTGGTTCCTTTTGTGAAACTTAAATCTTTCTGCTATCAGCAGCGGTGTGGGGTTTAAGTGGTCCTGTAGGATTGCCACTATGCTTTCAAAATCCTTTTCCACTGGCTTCTCAGGGGTTACTAGGTTTCGCAGTAAGCCGTACGTTTTTGCACCCATGGAATTCAACAATACCAGTGCTTTCCTGGCATCTGGCACTTCATTCGCCTTGCAGTACACTTCTACATGTTCTATATATGTTGCCCAATCTTCGACTTCATTGTCGAATGCTGTGACACTGCCACTCTTCTGCATCTCTGGGTGTGGTTAGACTGGCTAAAAATGGCGTCTCCCGCGCTTCCTTTCTTCCCCCGCGGATGCTGCTCAGCCCTTGAAACCCCGGCCGCGCTCTGCACGTTTTCCCTTCTCTCGTTGACGCCGCTCGGTCTTCAACCCCGGCTGCGCCCTGTGCGCTTTACCCTCTCTCTTACCCCGTCGACGCTGCTTGGCCTTTTTTTTGTGCCGTCGGTCAGCTCCAGCCGCCGCCGTCCGGGAAGGGTCTGCGTCGTTCCTGCTGCCAGCCCACTGCACTGGATCGTTGCGACTGGGGAACCAAGCCCAGCTCTCCACAGCCTCCTCTGCGATATTCAAGTCCTCTCCGGATGGTCGACGCCCACACTGGTGGAATCGGCCTTCTTCTACAGAGTTGCAGGTAGGTTCGAATCGACTCGTCGCCACTGTTAAATCCGTGAATTTTGATGTATGGTGTCCTTCAATAAATCGACAGAGACTGCAGAGGAACAATCAACAGGTGTTTACTGGATGAAGGTTACTCTAAAACTAAAGTACAGATCCCTACTCAGGGTTTATATACAGGTGTGGTCACTGCTGGTACTACAGTATACAGGAGCTGTAAAAAGTAGTTCTCCCCTTAAAGGTACATACACTACAAAAATGATTTGTGTTTGCAATTTATGTTATAAATTACAAATGTGACATTGTTACTGCGCTGCTTGACTACACTGTGTCATAATCTGATTGGAAGAAAGCCAAGGTCAAGACCCCAACTATCAAAGCAGCCGGCAGGAGGTTGGACCAGACAGGACCCACATATTCTGCAGGGATGCCAAAGGCAGATGCCTGTGTTAATAGGAGTTACTTCACCTGCTGGAAAACCATGCTTTAGGCAAGAAATTGTTGAATATTTTAGTCATAGCATTTTTCAGATATATTTTCTAAACATTCTGTTGGTGTGATTTATTTCTATATATTTTAGCCCAGTAAAACTTGGGGCGAATATTAATGGGAACTGTGCACTTGCTTCCAGAATATGCCACTTGGTACTCAGTCAAATGCCCAGAGTCGGAAACCTTCCATTTTTTTTAAAGATTCATTCACTATATCGACGTTGCCGTTTCCGCACAATCTGCCTTTCAGAATTTAATCAATGACCTAATCTGGCAAAAATGTTATAGTGTTGTTTGCTGGCCTAGAGGATCTTAAGTATGCACCTGTTGAGGTCACAGAACTGGGACTCTTGCTTGTTGTAGCAGGTGAAAGAGCTATGAGTGTTCTTTCATCTTTATTGTGCTTGTCTGCTCCAAGAGTACTCGGGACATCCTCCCCTATCTGTTTTGGTGTATATACCTGGGAAGAAGGTGGATAATAGCCTAGTGGTTACAGTTACATCTAGGTATCTGAAGCCCTTCGCTGGCCATTAAAGGATAGGATTCCCATGCGTGTCACCTATTGGAGTAGTTAAGTCTGTAATATGAAGTCGGCTAAAGTTCTTGACAGGAAAATGAATATTAGTGAGGTAGTAGGGATGGTCATGTGTTTTGGTTTACAGTGATATTATGTGGTTGGCCCCTTCAGTGTGCAAACCGTGGATTTGTAAATTTATCCTCATAGCTGTTGCCATGAGCAGAGTTAGGAGAACATGAAATACTGACTAATTCCTCGTTGGGAAGGGAACATGGAGGTTTGTTAGCTGTAGAGCATCATAATACCTCTAAATAATAAGGAAGGGTTATGATTCCTTTCCAGAATGTTTTTCCAAAGGTCATTCTTTCAAGTATGAGGAGGAAGAAGCTGTTTTCCCAGTTGAATGCCTTCTCGGTGTCTAGGGAGAGTGTTAGGCCAGGGGTTTGGATGCTGTTTCAGTGGTGAATCACCCTCAGCAGAAGCCTGTTTGGGAACTACCTCATCCAATATGGAAGCAGAGTTTTGGTATTTTATAATAATTATTATTGAGGGGAAATATGAGCTTACGAATATGCCTGGAACACTAAGCTGAAGGGCGGACTCGGCCTATATCTCAGCTTAGGGCAATTTTGACCTACAATAGAGTTTAGCTGTGAAACCCACAGTTGAAAATGCAAACTGAGGCTTCTCAATCAAGCCTCTGCCCGACCTACTTTTCATGCACCCTAGCAAGAAACCAGAAGGGCTACAGAAATACTCCTAGTCCTGTTTTCCAGCAACTAACAGAGAAGTTCTGTCTCTTTTTCCAGTACCTCCAAATCAGGCACTTCCTCCAGAGCCCAACAAAGCACTGCAAATTGGAACAGAAACCACTTCCCTTACAACAATGATACTGCATCAAGCCCAAAAACATCTCTGCCTTGTCCACTGTGCTTGAGCAAGTCCTAGGCAAGAAGAATGGAAGCAAATTTTGGGACAAACCATCACCACATGCAGTAAATTGCGATAGGACCAACTCAAACTTTTGCTTTAAGTATCCATCCCATGTATAAGCTCCATAGGCCCACCACTTCTGCATGAACGCTGGAGAGGCTGTGGCTAGTCTGGTATGCTCCTTCATACCTTTACAGGAACGGTGGCATAGTGGATATGTTACTGGGCTAGTAATCCAGAGGCCTGGACTACTGATCCATAGACATGAGTTCAAATCCCACCACAACAGCTGGGGAATTTAAAATTAGTTCATTGAATAAAAAGCTAGTATCAGTAATGTTACAAACTGCTACAAAAAGCAATAATAAGAATAAAACCGGACGAACCACCCGGCATTGACCTTGGCACTGGCTTCGGACACGACAATGGCACACCCAGCCCAGTCGACCCTGCAGAGTCCTCCTCACTAAACTTGTGCCAAAATTCAGAACAGATCTAGCAGTTCAAAACTGGGTATCCATGAGACCATCAGCAGCAGTAGTATTGTATTCCACCACAATCTGTAACCTCAAAGCCTGGCATATCCCTCACTCTTACCATTACCATCAAGCCAGGGGACCAACCCTGGTTCAATGAGTGGTGCAGAAGAGCATGCTAGGAGCAGCACCAGGCGTACCTAAAAATGAGGTGCCAACCTGGGGAAGCTGCAACACAGGACTACAAGCATGCTAAACAGCAGAAGCAGCATGCAATAGACAAAGCTAAGCAATCCCACAATCAATGGATCAGATCAAAGCTCTGCAGTCCTACCACATCCAGCCGTGAATGGTGATGGACAATTAAACAACTAACTGGAGGAGGCGGCTCCATGAATATCCCCATCATCAATGATGGCGGCACCCAGCACGCGAGTGGAAAGGACAAGGCTGAAGCATTTGTAACCATCTCGGCCTCCTCCTGAGGTCCCCACCGTCACAGAAGCCAGTCTTCAGCCAATTCAATTCACTCCACGTGATATCAAGAAGCGGCTGAGCACACTGGATACAGCAAAGGCTATGGGCCCGACAACATCCTATCTATTGTGTTGAAGACTTGTGCTTCAGAACTAGCCGCGCCTCTAGCCAAGCTGTTCCAGTACAGCTACAGCACTGACATCTACCCGACAATGTGGAAAACTGCCCAGGTATGTCCTGTCCACAAAAAGCAAAACAAATCTAATCACTGCCCCATCAATCTACTCTCAATCATCGGCAAAGTGACGGAAGGCGTCGTCGACAGTGCTGTCTAGTGGCACTTACTCACCAATAACCTGCTCACTGAGGCTCAGTTTGGGTTCGGGCAGGACTACTCAGCTCCTGACCTCATTACAGCCTTGGTCCAAACATGGACAAAAGAGCTGAATTTCAGAGGTGAGGTGAGAGTGAGTGCCCTTGACATCAAGGCAGCATTTGACTGAGTGTGACATCAAGGATCCCTAGTAAAACTGAAGTCAATGGGAATCAGGGAGGAAACTCTCCACTGGCAGCAATCATACCCAGCACAAAGGAAGATGGTTATAGTTGTTGGAGAGCAATCATCTCAGCCCCTGGACATCGCTGCAGGAGTTCCTCAGGGCAGTGTCCTAGGCCCAACCATCTTCAACTGCTTCATCAATGACCTTCCCTCCATCATAAGGTCAGATGTGGGGATGTTCGCTGATGATTGCACAGTGTTCAGTTCCATTCGTAACTCCTCAGATAATGAAGCAGTCCATGCCCGCATGCAACAAGACCTGGACAACGTTCAGGCTTGGGCTGAGAAGTGGCAGGTAAACATTCGTGCCACCGAAGTGCCAGGCAATGACTATCTCCAACAAGTGAGAGTCTAACCATTCAATGGCATTACTATCACCGAATCCCCCACCATCAACATCCTGGGGGTCACCATTGACCAGAAACTTAACTGGACCAGTCACATAAATACTGTGGCAACAAGAGCAGGTCAGAGGCTGGGTATTCAGTGGCGAGTGTCTCACCTCCTGACTCCCCAAAGCCTTTCCACCATCTACAAGGCACAAGTCAGGAGTGTGATGGAATACTCTCCACTTGCCTGGATGAGTGCAGCTCCAACACCATTCAAGAAGCTCGACACCATCCAGGACAAAGCAATCCGCTTGATTGGCACCCCATCTACTACCTTAAACATTCACTCCCTCTACCACCAGCACACCGTGGTTGCAGTGTGTACCATCTATAAGAGGCACTGCAGCAACTCGCCAAGGCTTCTTCGGCAGCACCTCCCAAACCCGCGACCTCTTCCACCTAGAAGGACAAGAGCAGCAGACGCATGGGAACACCAGCACCTCCAAGTTACACATATAAGAACATAAGAACATAAGAAATAGGAGCAGGAGTAGGCCAATCGGCCCCTCGAGCCTGCTCCGCCATTCAATAAGATCATGGCTGATCTGATCCTAACTGCCAATCCACTATCACAGAACCATCTCCTGCATCTAACAGAATTAGACACACGAAATAGGAGCAGGATCAGGCTACACGGCCCCTGGGCCCGCTCCGCTACCCACAGGGCCATGACCGATCCGAACCTAGACTCGTCCAAATTCCTGCCCGCTCCCCGTGACCCTTAATTCCCTTTACTTCTAGGAAACTGTCTATTTCTGTTTTAAATTTATGTAATGATGTAGCTTCTACAGCTTTTTGGGGCAGCATATTCCATGGACCTACCACCCTCTGAGTGAAGTAGTTCCTCCTCATCTCAGTTTTGAAAGAGCAGCCCCTTATTCTAAGACTATGCCCCCTAGTTCTAGTTTCACCCATCATCGGGAACATCCTCCCCGCATCCACCCGATCCAACCCCTTCACAATCTTATATGTTTCAATAAGATCGCCTCTCATTCTTCTGAACTCCAATGAGTAGAGTCCCAATCTACTGAACCTCTCCTCATATGTCCATCCCCTCATCCCCGGGATTAACCGAGTGAACCTTCTTTGTACTGACTCGAGAGCAAGTATGTCCTTTCTTAAGTATGGACACCAAAACTGTATGCAGTATTCCATCCTGACTTGGAAGTATATCGCCGTTCCTTCATCGTCGCTGGGTCAAAATCCTGGAACTCCCTCCCTAACAGCACTGTGGGAGTACCTTCACCACATGGACTGCAGCGGTTCAAGAAGGCGGCTCACCACCACCTTCTCAAGGGCAATTAGGGATGCGCAATAAATGCTGACCTTGCCAGCGACGGCCACATCCCAGGAACGAATAAAAAAAAACTGATCCTGTTCCTGAAACCAGCCATTTTGGGCAGCGTCCAAGATTCATGCACGAGCAGCAGTGAGATTCCCTCTGACCTAATCCCTACCTTGCTGTTTTGAGTCTTCAATGTGTACAGCAGCTTTCACTGCTGATGGTGGGAAAATCAATTCTTACCATGGCAAAGGCAAAGAGGCCTTTGGCAAAGGCCCCTCTGTACCATAGACAGAAACATATGTATTAAGCAGCTCTGGAACATCTACTATTTGGAGCAAGTGATTTATGGTCTCCATATACAACTGGAAGAGTGCAAAGTAGTTTGCTTCCTCTTCCGACATCAGACCTCAATACTTATTAACACCGACTGATTGGGCCAAATGGTCTGTTAGGATGTTGAAGTTTCTATGTAATTGCTATGTCTATGTAATAATCCCGGCAGAAGAATAGCAACCAACTGAACAACACATTTTACACGTAACATTACTATACCGGCATTCTGACTGCATTGATGTCTATTTATATAAATACTATCTGAACAAAATTACAACGATATGTAAACCGATGTAAGATTTTTTTTATATCAATGTCATAATCCCTGTGTTTTATGCCGTTGTATAACTGCCTAACAGAATTAATCTTTCTTTTCTAATAACGTGGTTTAATTAAAGTGTCTTAGATGATTAAATAATAAAATAGAAATGGAGAATAATGGAATCTCTGGGCATAAGGCCAGATGTTGTGCAGCATTATATCAAGCAACGGTATTACTCGTTGGTCAGAGTACGGAATCGAATATATAATGAACTTGGTGTATTATGTGAAGGTCCCTTGTAAAACATATTGTCATAGTCAAAAGTGATCTTTTTGTCATTTGGACCCAAATTAAAAGCCTAGAAATTACTATTGGCAGAATTAGTGAATAAATACTTAATGCATTCATGAAGATTCTACTATTTCAGCACAATGCATTTTAATTAAGTAGCTGATCACATGTATTAAAATAGTGGATAGAGCAATGGCATGCAAACTCGTTAAGCATTCATTTTTTACATTGAGATTTGTGTGAGATGGTGTTTCATATTAAGGAGCCATAAAAGGTGCACAGTATATAAGAGGTAAGAGGTGTAATAACAATAAGCTGTTCTTTACCCCCTCCAACTTTTACCCTTTCTCAAAGGCAAGCAATTATGCTAGAGTATGATTCCATGGCAGCTGGTGCCTTCTGGTACAATGGCCAAGTGAGCCCAGGCAGGGTTTTAGTCAGGGGTCATCAACAGCTGTCCTGCCTTTGCCGACCATCCCATATGCACAGTTTCCAGCAAAGGTCATTGGATAGCAATGAAGAGCAGGGTGCCTGGCCAGAGAAGTAACACCAGTAGAGCAGCCAGTTGTAGCTCTACTGACAACTGCTCCAGCAGCGATTGGTTCATCAGCACTCGTGATTGAACCTGGCCTACCTCGGTTTGTGATCTGTGTGGCTCAGTCTGACACCAGGCAATTCATTTACCAACTGGACCATTGGGGGGGGGGGGGGGGCGGGGTGGGGTGAAATTATTTAACTTATTTACATCATGCATTCTGAGTGCAAACTCTTTTTTTTACTATTTCAGTTCAACGATGTAGCAAAATCTGTCAGCTGCTTCAGACATCTTGTGCAAGCCAATGTCCGGAATAAGAAGGTCCTCAAAGATGCGGTTAACCGGATTCAGGCGAAAGGAATCACTGACTATAGAAAAGGGTTTATGTTCGCTTTTGAACAGCTGCAAAATGTAAGTCGTGCGTCTCTGTTCCAAATGATTGTATGGATGGCACCAGATTGAATTTAGTTTTGAAATTAGGCTAAGTAATTAGTAGTCATATTAAATTGTAAAACAATGGAATTAAAGGCAAACAATTCTAATAATTACTTCAAAATTTAAAGATAAGACAAGAAAATATCAATCATATAACATATACCGTCTGATCAGTGAATGGCTAAGGGACAATTCAATTACTTTGTACAATTCAATTACTTTGTATTCAGATAAATGTAGTAACTTAAAAACAAAAAACAAAATCAATTAACAATAGTCCAAACAAATTGTATTTGAGATTCAGTATCCCAGTATTATAGAATTATAGAAGCATCAGAGTGATACAGCACAGAAGGAGGCCATTCAGCCCATCGTGCCTGTGCCAGCTCTTTGGTAGAGCAATCCAATTAATCCCACTCCTCTGCTCTTTCCCCATAGCCCTGTAAATCTTCAAGTATTTATCCAATTCCCTTTTGAAAGTTACTGTTGAATCTGCTTCTACCACCCTTTCACACAGCGCATTCCAGATCATAACAACTCGCTGCGTAAAAAATTGTTTCCTCGTGTCACCTCTGGTTCTTTTGCCAATCGCCTTAAATCTGTGTCCTCTGCTGTCTTGTGAAAAATGCCCATCACTACGAACCATTTATATAATATAAGAAGCCCGATTTCAATTAACAGGCTGAGCAGAGTTAGTCCTCTTTCATCGTGATCACGCTTTGTATTTTGCACATCAGTCTTTTTATACTAACTAAAGCAGTTAGGCTTCATTTATTTCCAACCAGCCGCTTCTCAACACAATAAAGAAAAGGATACGAGATATTTAAAATGTAAAAAAAAGGATAAGAATGTTATTCTAATGATTAATTATAGTAGCAGCACTAGTTTTAAAACATTGGCCTGTAATTTGCGGCCCCTACGGGCACGTACGAGGTGTGTACGCACCCATAAGGGCTGCGCAAGTTCCGGGTTTTGCGCGCGAAAACTCGGAACTTGCGATCTGTCAAGAATTTTCTTGATAGATCCTCCGCATCCCCGGGAAAAGGACATCCGCGGGCAGAGTTCTGCCCAGCGAATGCCTGTGAAATTCTTATGCCTGGTAAGTTTAATAAAATATAAAAATAAATTTTTTCAATCATTTATACATTAAAAAGCCTGTGCAATAAGGTAAGTTTATTTTAGCCCCTTTAAAACATTTAAATGTATTATTGTTTTAAATATTTAATTAAATTGTATTTTAATTCATTTTAAATGTCATTTTTTTAAATGTATTTGATGTGTAGATGTATTTTTGGGGTATTTTCATTCATGCTAATGGGGTTTCTGTACATACAGAATCTCCATAAGCATGAATGGGGATTCTCTTCTGTCATTCGTTGGGTTGGCCCAAGTGATCCCAGGGGCGCTTGCAAACCACCTGCGCCCCTGGGATACGTGGGCCTCTACCCGCGAGTACCCGGAGAGACCCAGGACCGCGATTCTTCATACCTCCCGGACCACCAGGTACGCGGGCATTTTATTTGCGGATCGGAGGCATTTCCCTGCAGGATGCCTCCGACCGCGAATTCAGAGCCATTATTTACTTTTATGAAGTAGGGAATCCCAATTAAATAGTTTACGTATATATGAAGGTGCATTTACATTATAGATCCTGACTCTGGATTCAGGCGGCATTTACACCATAACTGCAGCATTGGTAGCCAAGCAAATGCACTTCACACTGATGCTACAGTTGCAATGTAAATGCACTCTAAAAAAATAACCACGATATTAGGAGCTTGTAGCAAAAGTGAAGTATTGTTATCCATTAGGCATTGGATCCTTATGTACATATGGGGTTAAAAGCCAATTACACGCATAAAAAATGATGCAAACTTGTTTTGATGCACAACAGACTAAAATATAAACATTTTGTCTGGTTAGTTGTTGAATGGAGGGGCCAGGCCATTCAATTCAGGTACAAGCGTGTTAGCACGGTAGTTTATTATTTTCTATAATCTAAGGGGGTATAGTTAAGCCTATAATGATGGTATATCTATAGTGTGTAACTGCTTCTGTTCACTTACCCATTTACTGTTGAATAAATCCGTTGGGCAGGTTATAGCCTAAGCCACAGTCCAGTGAAACGTTGATTTCACTACCTTCTGAAGTCAAGGAAAATCACACGAGGGCACATGATATAACCAGAGCGCTGGAATATAATAATGAGAGTTTTCTATTTGATTCCTGGGCTTACAACAAATTACTTAAATATTGGGGTGGTGAAGAGATGATCCAGGCTATTTCGAGCAAGGACTCACCGACAGGAGTGGTCTGAAACACTAAACTCGAGAAGAATATCTAGAGTAGAAAACCCCAACATGTGATGGAACCCCACAGGCTTGAAAAGCTGGACTGAAGACCAGGGCGTATAAAATATATGCTATTATTTTATTAAAACATGTCAGTTTGGAATGCAATATGGTTTATGAAGCATCTTATGCATTTTAAAATTGAACAAACCTTAGAATAATGTTTGATATTCTTTCTTCATAGTTCAATGTGTCAAGAGCAAATTGCAACAAGATCATTATGCTATTTACAGATGGTGGGGAAGAAAGAGCCCAGGAAATCTTTACAACGTATAACCAGGAGAAGAAAGTAAGTACCTGTAAAACTATTGGCTTTGAAACAAAACTGCAATGACAATAATATTAGAATTGATGACAGAGTTGGCCTGGATAGAAATGATCCAAATTAAAACCCAAGTGAGTCTGGCTCAACATAAAATATATTGTAACCCAATAGGGGGCATATTTTGTCTTGTTTGCAGAAAGCAAGTTATTGGGATCGGATCCAGATTTTCGTTGGCCAAGTATTATTTGGCATAACTTAAAAATATAATATAATATAATATGACATGACATGAGAGATTTTGCTAACATAATAGTGTTGTAAACCTGGAAATGGAAATGTTTCCCTAGACCTGGATAATTTATCCTAAGGGGAATGTGAAATAATAACTGGAGTCACATTAATTTATTTGCCAAAATTTAACATTGTGATTCTTTAAATTTTTGTAACAATACCCCTCTAATATTGTAATACAATACAATAAGCGCACTTGTCAGTCAAATGATATTAGTTAAGAAAAACTACCGCCGAGAACAACACTAAAGCAAGCCATCATGAATGCATCAGATGTTGCTGTTAGCATTCAACCTCCTTCCTTCTATGGGACAAAACAACACGTTTTGAGTGAGCAGGAGACACTTGATGGTAGATTATATGGAACAGACTTTATTGATATACAGCACAGTGAGTGGCCTAACTGTATAGAGAGAGAGCAGCTTTTTGGTTTCTTTGTTTCGAGCATTCTGAAGAACCATGCTTCTTTATACACCATAGGCCTGAATTTGCGGTCGGCGGCGTAACTAAGGAATATGCTGCTGACTTCGCAAGGAAATCCGCACCTACCTTGTGCAATCCTCCCTACGAGAACTTCCTTTCAAACGCTGCAGAGTTGTGCGCAGTGTACTTCCCCAGGGAGCCCTGGGGTGCACCGTTGTGCGTATGCGAACCCGGGATCACGTGGGTTGGTGCTCCTTTCACTTCCTGACTCTTAGCCAATTGCCGAGCCAATACTCCCGAAGTGAAATTCTGGAT